>NW_005363098.1:5182104-5193483 GCF_000412655.1 Myotis brandtii | reverse complement strand
TCGGGCTCTTCGTGCACGCGTGGATGTGGGCGGCCTCGGGCTCGTCTGCCCAGGTGTTCAACCTCAGCCTTTCCGTGGACGAGGGACTGCCTCCGGACACTCTAGTCGGCGACATTCGCGCCGGGCTGCCGGCTGCGCAGCAACAGGAGGTGGGCGGCTTCTTTCTGTCGGAGGACTCGGACGACTCCCCGCTGCTGGACGACTTCCACGTGCATCCGGACACGGGCATCATCCGTACGGCCAGGAGCCTGGACCGCGAGCGGCGGGACCACTACAGCTTCGTGGCCGCCACCC
Organism: Myotis brandtii; assembly: GCF_000412655.1. Lineage (NCBI taxonomy): Eukaryota > Metazoa > Chordata > Mammalia > Chiroptera > Vespertilionidae > Myotis > Myotis brandtii. The sequence goes on along the minus strand of NW_005363098.1, from coordinate 5,193,189 downwards.
TACTGGGCGCCGTGGTGCAGGTGGAGATCCACGTCAACGATGTCAACGACCACTCTCCCCGCTTTCCCCGGGACTTGCTGCGGCTTGACGTCTCCGAGCTCAGCCCTCCAGGCACGGCTTTCCGCCTGCCAGGTGCCCATGACCCCGACGCGGGGCGGTTTAGCACCCAGGGCTACACTCTGGTGCAACCGCCCGGCCTCTCCGAGGACCCCGCAGGACCCTTCTTCCAGTTGCGCTATGGGATCCCCGGGTCATCACCGTCGCCTCTGTCCTCGTCGCCCCTGGAGCCCCTAGACCTGGTGCTGCTGCGGCGCTTGGACCGAGAGGCGGCGGCTGCACACGAGCTGCAGATCGAGGCGTGGGACGGCGGCCGCCCTCGGCGCACGGGCCGCCTGCGCGTGGAGCTGCGCGTGCTGGATGAGAACGACAACCCCCCTGTCTTTGAGCAGGACGAGTACCGCGCCGCTGTGCGCGAGGATGCTCAGCCGGGCGCCGAGGTCTGTCGCGTGCGTGCCACGGACCGGGACCTGGGGCCCAACGGCCACGTGCGCTACAGCATCCGCTCCCGGCAGGCGCCCGGGGCGGGTGGCGGCGGCGGGCCATCGGGGGGCGCCGCCTACTTCGCGGTGGACCAGCTGAGCGGCGTGGTGCGAGTGCAAAGGCCGCTGGATCGCGAGGCTCAGGCCTGGCACCAGCTGGTGGTCGAGGCCCGCGATGGAGGTGCGGAGCCCGAGGTAGCCACGGTGCGGGTGTCCATAGCCGTGCTGGACGTGAATGACAACCGGCCCGCCATCCACCTGCTGTTCCTCACCGAGGGGGGCGCAGCGCGAGTCTCTGAAGGTGCCCAGCCTGGCGACTACGTGGCTCGAGTGTCGGTGTCCGACGCGGACGGTGACCCGGAGAAGGAAGAGGAGGCGGCTGGGGGACCTGACCTGAGCCTTGGGGACAGGACCATCTCTCTGACCTTGGAGGGCGCAGAGGGGGCCTTCACTCTGAGGCCTGGCGGCTCGCCAGGGGTGTTTTTCCTTTGCGTCGAGGGACCCCTGGACAGGGAAAGCCGAGACCTGTATGATCTGCGACTGGTGGCCACGGATGCGGGGTCTCCGCCGCTGAGCACGGAGGAGACGCTGCTGCTCCGGATCGCCGACCTCAACGACCAGCCGCCCCTCTTCAGCCAGGAGCATTACCAGGCCTCCGTATCCGAGGCCGCGGCCCCTGGCACCGCCATCCTGTGGGTGAGCGCCTCCGACGCGGACGAGGCTGGCACCGGCCACGCCAAACTGCGTTATGAGCTGGTCCACCTCCCTGAGCGCTGCAGCCCAGAGGCTCAGCGGCCCAGGGCGGAGTGCGCACCATCCTTCACCATAGACCCCGAAACCGGCCTGATCAGCACTATCCGGAGTCTGGACAGGGAAGTCCAGGAGGCTGTAGAGCTGCGAGTGGTGGCCCAGGACCTGGGAGAGCCCCCGCTGTCTGCCACCTGCCTGGTGAGCATCACCGTGAATGATGTGAATGACAACGAGCCCATCTTCTGGAGGCAGGTGTACAACGCCACCCTGGTGGAGCACACCCAGGTTGGACACTGCTTTCTGCAGGTGAGTGCCTCGGGCCTGTGGGTCAGAGGAGAAGGGATGGAGCGGCTGTGAGGCTGTCCAGGGAAGGAGAATTGTGATGGGGTGGTCCTACCCCAGCTTGATATCAGGGAACACGGGCTCTAGTTCCTCCTCTACAGTGAGATGCATGGGTGCCCTCTGGCTACCTAACCGCTCTGCCAGGGGCTTGGACTGAATGAATGATCTCTAGGGTCCTTTCTGTTTCACATGATACTTGGATCTTGCTTTTGCTTGTGGAACCCCGGCTTCCTGAATGCCAGATATGTTTACCCAAATGGGCAGGAACCACCCATTCTCAAACAGTATGTGCGTGTGGCAATGTCTCATAGTTTTGAGCATCATATGGGGCATCCTAGGGAAGTAAAGTGGCCCTCACAAATTAGGTTTTATTTTATTTTATTTTTCGGTTGACCCTCACCCAAAGATCAATGCCAGCCAGGGCACAATTAGTTTTTCAAACAAATACGTGCCTGTAAACGCTGAAACTGTTTTTGAGTAACCCTTTCCAGAGACTTCCCACACTTTGTCCTACCTTCTTTAGAAGCCTGAAAAGGCTAGTTAAAGACATCGAGTGTGGGGGAGCACGGGACTTAGTTGGAATGTCTGTAAGGAGGATTCTCCGAAAGGTCGGGGGGCCTCTGAGGGGACCTTGCCGAAGGCGGTAGCCCCTACCTTGACTTTTCCAAACAAGTTCGATCCCCTGGGGTGTTTTACTAGAATCTCCATGTTTAGTCTTTAAAGATCTGACCTTATAGAAGCATATACTTTCTCAAGGATGCTTAACCTGCTAATTGTATCTAGAGCTTAATTTTAGTTCAATCTGTTATGACAATAAAAGCTAAAGGAGGCAGGCGAACAAGGCTACTTGGTTTCGATAGCCAAGTAGCGCCTTAGCCCTCTCTTTCATAGAAACGTGTATTGGAGCAATCTGTTCATCCGTCGCTCAGGGTCTGTGGGTCAGTCCCGGCAATCAAGCCATTTTTAACTGTTGTGGGCCAAGCTCCTCCAGTGATGCCTTTCAGGATCGTGAAGAGTAGTGAGGCTCAAATCATCCTTTATAAGACAGGGCTCTTGTCCTGGCCAGGGTTGCTCAGTGGTTAGAGTGTCAGCCTGTGCCCCAGAGGGTCCTGGGCTCGATTCCTGGTCAAGGGCACTTATCTGGGTTGCAGGTTTGATCCCAGCCCTCTCATCGGAGCAAGTGCAGGAGGCAACCAATCGATGTCTCTCTCATATCTCTCTCTCTCCTTTTCTTCCTTCCTCCTCCCCTCCCTTCTAGTCTCTCTAAAAAGTCAATGGGAAAAATATTTTAGGGTGAGGATTAACAACAAAAAGGTGGGGCTCTCTAACCTTCTTTTTGGGGGTGTTGCCTTTTGGAGTTCTGATCCCTCCTTCACTCTTAGGATGTTGTGATATGTCTCCTTCTAGCACCACACCACTTATTGATTCCAATTTCCTATTTCTTGTCTGATGTGAAATAACAAGCCAGATTGCCAAGACTAGTTTATTTACTCCAAGAAAACTTGAGTAAAATAAATAGAGCCGGAGAGGCTAACTAGTGAGCGAAGCTCTGAAGCTGTAGTTCACTCTCAGGCTCGGTTGTTTTAAGACCTCAAAGGCGTATTTCCTGGTTGAGGGGAAGAAGGGGCCGCCCTTTGGCTTTTATAAGTTACTAGAGGCCCAGTGCACGAAATTCATGGGGGGGTGGTCCCTCAGCCTGGCCTGAACTCTCTCGCAGTCCGGGACCTTTCGGGGGGGATGTCTGACTTCTGGTTTAGGCCTGATCCTGTGGACATCCCTCTCACAATCTGGGAACGCGTCCTCCTAACTGCTCGCCTGCCTGCCTGATCACCCTTAACCGCTTGCCTGCCTGCCTGATTTTGCCCCTAAAACTCAAGCTTCTTCTTTCTTTATTTTTAATATTTATATTTCTTCTTTATTTTTTATTTTAAAATTCAAGCTTCTTGAGAACATGAGGCACTTAACATTATTCCATATTCCTTACAGAGAGCTAAGCATGGTAAACACAGCAAATACTTAATATTTATAGGCTTCTATACAAACACCTTCCAACCAGGAATGTTTTAATAGGCAGTCTCCAAAAACTTGAACTGGAAAACCTCTAAGTAGAGTGCTCAGATTTCAGGCATCAGGTGCTATTAGCAGGATTTCTATACCAATTAAACTCTAATTCTGAGCTCTCAACAGTTTGGACAAACTGCCCTTCACTGTCTCCAAAGTTTCTTATTCGTCACTATCCCATTTTCCTCCACTTCAAACCAAAGTAACAAACGAAACCTTTAATTCTGATCTTCCTCGCCTCAAGGGAACAGCAAACCTCAATTCAAATAATTTCCCGCCAGTAGTCACATTCAGATACTGCCAGACAGGACTATAGGGCTGACTATGTACATGCGCAGTAACAGGCTCATGTTCTAGCTGCAGGCTCTCAGGCGTCCTCCACAATCCCACAATCCTCTGGTCGCACACTTCTGGTTTTTCTAGCTCCTCCTTAAGTGGTGTTTCCTTCAGTCGCCTTGCAACATCCAGGGCCTCTAGTGGGAGAGGATTTTTCTGTTCTTTGAGGTTGATAGCTGTTTACTATTTGGAATCAGTGAAGTTTCGGGAGTCCTGCCGCTGCCATGAACATGTTGGTCCCAAGCGCACTCATGAAACAACCACCCATTCAGTCCACGGCTGGTTCGCAATGAGAAAGGTACTGTGCTGAGCCCTTTTCCAATCAGATCTTCCTCTTCCTTCCCCAGCACACTCCAAACCTGCTCTGGGCCGATCACCCCAACCCCCGCAGACCCTTAAGACCTTCCTATTTCTTTGACTTTTCCCCATCAAACTCGCTCCCATTGCCTAGGGACACCCCTAACTGCTCCCTGGGGGGCGGGGCCAGCCTTGGCGAGGGGCCTGGTGTTCTGGTCTCTGGTGTTCTGGTCCTTTCAGCATTCAGGTAGCTAGCTTTATATGTATATAGATGTCTCCAATCACTTTTAGATAAGCGAGATGCTACTATATTCTAAATATGAGCTTTCATGACCGCTTCTAATTTTTTTTTTAATCCTTTGGATGATAATAACCTCCATCCTTTGCTCTGGCACAACTGGCAACTCTTTGAAAAGCAATGAATGCTTGCTGCTGCTGAAATGGACAAATCCACAAGTGTCAGTGAATGACATAATGGAACATTATTCATCACTCAAGCAGGGTCTAATATGGTGCAGGTTTGCTGGTCCTTCTTCATCCAAGATAGGGCCAGGCCCGGGAGTGACTTAAATCAGGTTCACCAACGTCCCATTGTTCAGAGTTTAGCCACATGGCCTCAGGTGTACTGTAAAGGAAGCTGAGAAATGGAGAGGAGCACATGGATTCCAGGGTATGTTGTTAGTTTCTGCCACGGATTTCTAAAAGTAAAGTCATAATAGGTGAGAGGTTGGACTAGAATTCTTCCATCTGGAAGACCTTAAGGATCTTGATATAAAACAGTACGACTTGGCTCCATTTGAAGGAAAATAAGCAGAGTGGGTTAATTGTGATTCCTTTGACTAGCACTTGTCTTTAGAGCTATTTCTAAAACTGTGAGATGATTCTGCCATGAGGTGTGAGTTTATCCCATTGTTACGACTCGGTTCGTGGCAGATCCATTATGGTGAGCTGAACTTGGCTCAAGTGTAGGACTGCAACTCTAACTGCAAAAAACCTTTTCAAGGTCCCAGGTATTGCTGTAGGTACTATTAAATTGTGCTGATGGGAATTTCTGGACATGCCAGTGATCCAGCCCCACCAGATTGCAGAAACCCTCCTGTTTATGAGGCTCTCAGGTGGCCCCTCCACAGCAGCGATGTGAACTTTCTGTGTTCCATAAGCCCTCTCGCTGACTCTGTCCCCTAACTTCTGGATAAGCCTCAATGGAGTGTCTTCCATATACTTTTTTTTTTCTTTAAAAAAAGTTTATATTAATTATATTAGTTTGAGGTATACAATATAGTGATTCAATATTATATTTAGTAACTGGAGGCCCGATGCACGAAGATTTGTGCAAGAATGGACCTTCCTTCCCCTGGCTGCTGGCACTGCTTTCGCTCTGGCCCAGAGGCCCAGAGCGGCTGGGGTGGTGGGGAAGGCCTGCATCCCGCCCTGCCCCTGGCCACTGGAAGCCTGCGTATGCAAATTAACCCACCATCTTTGTTGGGTTAATTTGCATACTCACTCCTGATTGGCTGGTGGGTGTTGCGAAGGTACAGTCAATTTGCATCTCTCTCTTTTATTAGTGTAGATCATCTGTCACCATGCAAACTTAACTCAATATTATTCACTATATCTCCCTTTACCTTTTTCACCCATCCCCTATTTCTCTAGCAACCCATTCCCCTCCCTCTGGCAACCATCCCTTTGGTGTCTGTTTTTATTGTTTTGTTCTGTTTGTTCATTTATTTTCTTTATTCTGTTTAGATTCCACATATAAGTGGAACCAGGTGGCATTTATCTTTCTCTGTCTGACTTATTTCACTTATCATAATAACCTCCAGGTCTATCTATGTCTTCAAGAATGGCAAGATTTCATTCCTTTTTATTGCTGCATGACACTCCTTTATTTACATATACCCCATCTTCTTTATCCATTCATCTATTGAAGGACACTTAGGTTGCTTCCATATTTTGGCTATTGTAAATAAGGCTGCAATGAACATAGGCTTTCTTTTTTACTCTCGAATTTTTTTATATCACTTTGTAAAAACGAACTCTTTGGATCTCATAGCCTCGCCTTTCTTCCAGGGCTTTATATAATTATATTATATCAATTCTTATAACTGTACCTTCTTTCTGTAGTGCTCTGCCAGTTTTCTCTTATTGACCTTATATAAGCTAGATTCTCCTTTGTCAGAATCAAAACAAAATGAGAAACAACTGGATGAGAAATTTGTTTTCTAGATTCACTGTAAGTCAGTGGTTCTCAACCTTCCTAAGGTCGCAACCCTTTAATACAGTTCCTCATGTTGTGGTGACCCCCAATTTCATTGTTACAAATTGAACATAATTAAAGCATAGTGATTAATCACAAAACAATATGTAATTATATATGTGTTTTCCGATGGTCTTAGGTGACCCCGGAGAAGGGGTCGTTCGACCCCCAAAGGGGTCGCGACCCATAGGTTGAGAACCGCTGCAAAGTGAATACTATGTCATCTAATAAAACACACCCTTGAACCTTCTCGGTGTTTGGTAGTTTATCCACATCACTTATCTGCTCTCAGTGCTGCCCATCCTCCTGAACCTTGGGGCTGGCTGAACCTTTTTATATTGTCACACCCAGATAGGAACTTTCCAAAGACTTTGAATGTGGAGCATACACTCAATGTGCCTCTCCCAACCTAGTATCTGGCTTGATAGATTCTCTTTTTCCTCAGATTACTATCAAAAAGACTAACTTCATTCTTCACCCACACTAAATCCAATGGTTTGAACTGCACTTACAGACTTTATCTTGTAATCAGGTATTAAAACAATATAAATCCAGCGTTGGTACCTGAATCACCCACACGCCAGAGCAAGATTATTCTCTCATGTCCCTCACATATCACCACTGTATTCATGCACTAATTCATTTATTTAATCAAACAACAGCATTTATTGAATAAACAGCATCCAATGGACAATATTTATTGAGTACCTATTACATGCCAGAAATTGGTCTTGGTGCTGGAGACGCAGCAGTGAGCACAGTGGGCAAGGTCTCTTTGCTAACAGAGTCTTGGTTCTTTCTCTCCTTCCTGCACTGTCAGTTCTTGTGGATGAATGGCATGTGCCCTGCCTCCACCTGCCTGTCACTTCTCACCCCCTCTTCTGACCTTCCCCCATTACTATACTAAATTCTGTCTCTCAAAAGGCACCTATGTTCTATTTCAAACCCAATGAACTTTTATTACTCATAACCTCCTCCATTCTCTCTAAAGTATGCTGGACTGTGGCTCACTTCCTCTCTCTTGAGTGTGTCTTCTTCACTGCCCTTATCACACTGCACTCTTTCTGGCTCTGTCCTGCCAATTCCCCCTTTTCCTCTTGTTCCCACTCCGTGTGGTAGGGGTATCGCCAAGGGGTCTGTCTTCCTCTCACTTCTTTCTGTACTTTCTTCTTATATATTTCCACAACTTCAATTTTTTTATTTTTTACATCTCCAGGGTCAACCTCCTTATAAACTCCAGATGAAACATTTCTCTACTTGGTATGTATCTCTACTTGGATGCTTTTTTGGCATCTTAAATCTAACATTTCCCCAGTGAAACAAACCCATTTCCCTTCTAGTATTTTTTTCTTTCTTTTATTTTCAACCTTCATTAATCAGCTCCTTTTGGAACTTTTCCTATCTTTGTGAATGTGTCCTTTCTATAGATGTGTTTACGCACTCGGTGGGTTCTGTGTGATGTATTTGCTGTTTGTTGGCGTGGTCGTGTTTGCATTGTTGAGAATTACAAGGGTAAAGAGCGAGGTCATGTCTCATGTCAGTCAGCTGGATGAGAAGCGGGTCTTGAGATTCCAAACCATGGCTGTGGGAGAGATCACTTGGCTGTGCTTGTTCACTCTCATGGTCTGACGTTGAGGAGAGGTGTCTGGGCAATGGACCTTAAAAATAGAATCTACCATCTGGAAAGACAGGATAAATTGGAAGGCTTGATTCCCACTGTGCTTTATGGGCTGAAAAGGACTAAATTGTAACTTTTTTTCTGATTCATGATATCTTTGGGGGTTATTTTCTTTTTATTGATTCCCAAGCCTTTAGTAAAGTCTTTCTAAGTGTGTTCGCTTTGTCTCAGTTGTGCTGTGGAGGTAAAAATGGAGAACCATGGTATGACTTAAGGGAAGAGTTATTAATTAGCTTTAGTCAAAGTGTCCAGGGCCAGCAGCTGCTCTCCTGAAGTCTGAGTGGTGATGATAGCAAAGGATGCTGAGGTTAGGAACAGAGGTGTTCCTAGTGCCAACTTCAGAAGTAAGAGACTTTATTAAGGAAGAAGAAGTTTCCTAAAATCTTAGTGTCATCTTTGATTCCTCCTCAAATTTGACTACAGAGTCCAAGTCTACAGTGTTTCTGACATCTGTCACTTCCTTTATACCCATGGAGGTCACCCTGGCTTTGTCCACCATCACTGTTGCATGTTGTTCCAACTGGAGCGATGGTAAGCTTATCTCAGTCTCCTTCCACTCAATGTTCTATTGGTCAGTATGGCTCCTTTCTTAATGGCTCTTTATGGTGCTGTAGTTACTGACTTGTCTTAGTAAAACAGAGGTGTTTTAGTGCCTTGTGGGATTGCAATTTAATGATATTTGAGTCCCTTGTAATTTCTAGTCTCATTGTACTAGAAGATCCATTACTTTGTTGAATTATATTGAAGAGCTACATAGCAAACACAGATATCTTCTGGATTTGCAACTAGTCAAGATTTTTACTGTTTCAGCTTACACATTATATATAATATATTAATTTTATTGTAAAGGTTATTTACTCAATATATTTTATCATTGGCCCTTTGGAAATTTATGGCCTGAATTGCATTGCGTATCCCATATTTTTGTCTCCATCAACTTACTACCAACATGTTCTTACTGTTTAACTTACATACTAACAGACTTCCATAGTGTGCACCAGCTTTGACAGTCACATCATCATATTTCACGTGTATGATTGTCTTCTTCTGACTGCTTAAATGGACCGGACCCATCTGTACGTATGCACTGAGAGCACATCAGGTTTCCACAGTAGTCATTTGTGCCTCTCCCCAGGATGTATCTAGACCAACTGCCAACTGTTGTCTTCCCTGAATATCTGACTCTTCTGGCTTTATACCTTAGTTCCAGCATGGCTTTGCTTTGAGAAGCCTCTAGGCCAGGGGTGGGCAAACTTCTTGACTTGAGGGTCACAATGGGTTCTTAAACTGGACCGGAGGGCCGGAACAAAAGCATGGATGGAGTGTTTGTGTGAACTAATATAAATTCAAAGTAAACATCATTACATAAAAGGGTACGGTCTTTTTTTTTTTTTAGTTTTATTCATTTCAAACGGGCCGGATCCGGCCCGCGGGCCGTAGTTTGCCCACGGCTGCTCTAGGCACTCATGGTTCACTGTAGATTTATCTCTCAGATTTCATTTTGACGTCCCACCTCTCCCTCCCTCCTCACCCCCCCAACACACAACCGATACCCAAGACCCATCAGCTGGATTTACTTCCTTTCCCCTTTTCCAACTTGGGCAAGGTGATCAGATAATATATTTGGATATGTAATAGGGAGGATATAACCTAGAATCTGTAGGATGTATCTCTAGCGACAGTCAATATGTAATTTACTGGTAATCTGTCTAATTCTTGGTTCTATAACTAAAGATGCCTGATATTGCATGGTAGAGTGTTCATAGCTTTAAAGATTAAAACTAGGCTGTATGCAGTGGTGAAAAATATAGACAGACTACAGGGCTAGAGTGCCTGGGTTTGAATCTCAGCTCCACTGCTTACTAGTGTGTGATCTTGGGCACCGTGCCTCACTTTCCTCACGTGGAAAATATGGATAACAGTAGTGTCAGCCTGATAAAGTTTTTGTGTGGATAGTGAATTAATACATGTATGTTTATAACAATTCATGTTATATGTTATTAAATGTTAGTAAATAAGACTTCTAGAAATGAGGAGGAAAACTGTTTTGCCTGATATAGCAAAGACTGAGAGCTAATTGAAAATGACATTTTGAATAAAGATTATCTTGGACTTAAAGATGGAAAAAGGAGCAGAAAATATTAAATTGCAGATGTATATGTTTATAGCAATGAAAGCAGAAATCTGTTTTACTTACTTTGGATGCTTATAACATCTCCTTTGGGCTTACAGAATCCCAGCTGTCTTAGGACAGTTCAGATGACTTCTCAATAGTGATCCTCTCCCCGCTACCTCAACCCCCCCACCCCCCCAAAAAAGTACTGTGAAGGTCTTTGAGAGCCTGGGCAATGTGATACAAGTTGTTGTGAAGGCAATGCGGTCATGAATCCTCTGGGGTGCACTTTAGGGCGCTAACCACCATACTTAGACTTGGCACCTGACCCCTCTCATGTGCGCGGGGTATGATTCTGGTCTATAGAGTGTCTTAGTGTCTTTTATTCTGTTTGCCAGTTCTTGCTTTTTAGAATCTTTAATTGAGACAACATGGAAAAAGACAGCACTGGAGTCAGAAAACCTTAGTTCCAATTCTGACTCCACCATTTATTGTCTCTATTAACTTTTCTGGTCACAGTTCCTCATCCATGGACTGTGTGTTAGTAAGGGCTCTCCAGAGAAATAGAACCAATAAAATATCTGTTTATATATGTGTGTATATACACATATATATTATGGTGAGGAATTGACTGGAGTGATTTGATATATATATATGTATATATATATATGAAATTTATGTTTATGACATATAAATGAAATATAAAAATTAT
>NW_005363098.1:5178237-5182040 GCF_000412655.1 Myotis brandtii | reverse complement strand
ATAGTGTATAATGTACTATTTTATTTACTACATATGTATTATATTATGTATTAAATATATATAATCTATTAAGAGGAATTGATTCATGTAATTATGGAGACTTAGAAATTTCAGGGATCTGCTCTGTGCAAGCTGGAGACCCAAGAAAGTCGATGGCATAATTTAGTCCAAGTCTAAAGGCCTGAGAACCAGTAGTCAGAGAGCAAGAGAAGACTGATGTGCCAGCTCATGGCAGTGAATTCATCCTTCCTCCTCCTTTTTGTTTTCTTCAGGTCTTCAGTGGATTGGATAAGGCTCACACACATTGCAGCGTGGGATGGGGAGTGGTGGGGGGGAGGGTGGGGAGAAGGAGGTAGCAACCGCTTTATTTATGCTGCCAATTCAAATGTTATCTCAGCCAAAAACACCTCACAGATGTACTAATGTTTAGCCAGCTACCTGGCATCCCATGGCCCAGTGACATTGACACATAAAATTAACAACACATTATTGTAAGGATTTGAGGTAGCCTGTACTATGTAGTGGAAAGTAGCTGGTGTAGTAAGAGGTAAGGGACTCCAGAGATGGGAAAGATTCCTTTTGCAATGGATCAGGATGGAGGTTTCCCTAGATATGAACTTTCTAGGGATGTATATATTTACATCTTGTCATGGATGCCTTCCACTGCACTTCTTTTTCCCCCCATAAAAATGTGTAAATTTTTAGGCATAGTCACCTTTAAAAGAGAATCACTCAGATGGATTTCTGAAAGTTATGATCAGTAACATTTCCTTTTCTGAGGATTGCAATCTGACGATAAATTAATTTTATTAACACCTACACAACAGACTTCTACTAATGAGCCCCTCGCCTTCTAAATTATAAATTAAAAGTGAGCAACTGTAGAAGTAATTTATACTTTCATGGCCCATTAGGGAAATTACGCTAGATCATTTTTACAAATACCAGGTTAATTGCTTAAAATCTACTTAACATCTTCATTTAAAAGGGATAGCTTTGTGGTGCAGGTAGATCAGGTGAACATCTTAACAAATCCAAATTTGAATTAAAAATCTGTTTAGGATTACATAGTCCAAGTGGGGATAGGATGAATTGAAATAATCATGGCATTTCTGGTTCCTGTTTTGAAGTAATGGGAGGAGTTTTGAAGACTCCGGAGGAGACAGCCCTTGATGGACTTGCAGTGTTTGACTAAAGAGTTTGACCTTAATATACAGATGATGCATTACAGAACTGTTCACTTGAAACTTATAGAATCTTATTAACCAATATCATCCAATAAATTTAATAAAAACAAACAAACAAGAGTTTGGCCTTTGAGAGATATGGGAGGTTTTTGAGTAGAGGTTGACCTGTGTAAAATAAGGTTTTAGGAGGATTTGTCTTGAATTAATAGAAAGAAGTAAGTAGGGAAACCCTGTAGGAGAGTCCTAATAATACTGTTGTAATAATCTATATTTGGCGATGAGAGCCTGAACTAGGGAAATGGAAGTGAAGTGTAATAAAAAGGATGGCCTCACTCTAGTTCCTTCTTTGTCCAACGAGGACTCCACGATGCAGTAAATTGACCCTTGTTCTTCCATACCTGTACACATATTACTGAAAGTGGATTAATCCAGTTATGTGTGTCCTCCTCCCCAACACTTGGACTGTGGAACATTGCTGAAGTAATTCCAAGTGACAGTAGGTTCTATTTTAAGTGTAGGGTCAGCTGGGCCCACAATACTGATGGGCGATTTTGTTGTATTCACCTTAGCATCTTTCCGGTAACTTCACTCTCCTTAAGCATCATATCTTGGTCCCTTTACTTTTTATGGGCAATCATGCCTCCCACTCAGTAGAGATTAGGTGAGACCTTGCTTGTGTTTTGCCTCTAATAATCAGACTTTTCTGTGCCGTCCAACCTCTGAGGACTAGTTGATTCTCCTCTTACCAAATCAGTCATCCATTCATACCCTACATTACACCTCTACCATCTCTGACAGTGCTTCTCAATGATCCCCTTTCTCCTCTATCTTTTACCCCTACCTCTATACTGCCTCTCCCATTGTTAACAGTTATTACAAGTCAAGTCTGTGGGCATCTCACCCCTGTTTGCTCCATTTCCTTCCTCAGTGCCCTGTAATGATTGACTTTGCTACCTGTTGGCCCATCTCTACCCAGACCTTTCCCACTTAAAGTAGGGTCTGGGAATCTGCTATTGTCCTGTTCAGTGTCTGGTATCTCTTGCTGATGGATTCAGGACCCCTTGAGCTAATGTGGTCTTCTACAGCAGTGGTCGGCAAACTGTGGCTCGCGAGCCACATGCGGCTCTTTGGCCCCTTGAGTGTGGCTCTTCCACAAAATACTACGTGCGGGCGCGCACGTACAGTGTGATTGAAACTTCGTGGCCCATGCGCAGAAGTCAGTATTTTGTGGAAGAGCCACACTCAAGGGGCCAAAGAACCGCATGTGGCTCGTGAGCCACAGTTTGCCGACCACTGTTCTACAGCATCTATTAGCGTCAGGAAGTTGTGAAGAAAATGTAGCTGCTAAAGTATAAAAAGTGACATGTGAGATGTATTATTGTCCATTTCTTAATATTATATCCTATATTTGATGGAAGCCATTAACTAATGTCTTTCATATGAAAAGAAAGCGTTGAATTGGGTAATATAGGATATTTTGTTGAACAGATAAAAATACCTTAGTCTTGATTATTGTTTTAATAATCTTGCTTGCTTTTACCTTTTACTCTATGGCTTTTGGGCATACTAACCCTGCCCTATGTATGCAACAGGACACTGTGTCTTTCTTTCCTAGCAATTCTGTTTTGAATTTTCTTTTATAAAACCCATGCTGTTCACTTCATTTCAGGCTTTACCCTTTTCCCATAAAAATGCAGATCTCAGATTGCCCACTGATGAAGGGTGTGGAAGCTCTTTGGTGGAGAGGATGGAAGAGGTTTACTGGTGCTCATTATTTGCAGCTGTCCTTGTTTTGGACAGAGGAAGAGTGATCTACTGGTTCAAAGCTTGTACCATGGAGCCAGACATAACTGGGTTTAAATTTTAGATCTGTCACTTAGTAACTTGACCTTCAACAAGCTCCCAAATCTTCGTAAGCCTCAATTTTCTCATCTGCAAAATAGGGATGATGATAGTAGGGTCTACCTTATAGGGTTATTGTGATATAAATGAGGTGATGCATATCCAGTGCCTAGAGCAGTGCCTGACACGGGTAAATGTCCAGGTAAGTTTATTATTATGTATAGCTTCAACTGAATTTAATTAAACTGAGCGAGAATGAAACTGAGGATGAGAAAAGAAATATCAATCTATTGTTTTAAAAATCTCCATGACTAGTCACTTTAAATGGGTAGAAAAATGATCCAGAACCTCAAATGACACTCTAGGAAAGCATACTGTCGTCATTGTGATGTGGAACTTCAGTCCTAAATTTAGTCTGCTCCTTATCACAGGCTGCATATTGACCCTCTGGAATTAAAGTAAAGATTAGAGTAGTCTGTGCTCTGATATTTCTCAAAGGTTTTTCTGTGGCCATACTTGCCAGTTCCAGAGTTTCCATTACCCTGGATGCTTCTCTGGCCTCCCAAGGTCAAGGGTACTACCTGCATTTGTCTTACTGTCCTTGATTCCTAACATGTAAGATATCCCAAGAGAAGGAGAAAAACATTGACTTCACAGTGGTTGGCAAACTGCGGCTTGCAAGCCACATGCAGCTCTTTGGCCCCTTGAGTGTGGCTCTTCCACAAAATACCACGTGCAGGCGCGCACGTACAGTGCGATTGAAACTTCATGGCC
>NW_005363098.1:5166415-5178069 GCF_000412655.1 Myotis brandtii | reverse complement strand
CTACTGGGGATGTGCCTGCAGCCAAGGTACATGCCCTTGATTGGAATCAAACCTGGGACCTTTCAGTCTGCAGGCCGACACTCTATCCGCTGGGCCAAACTGGTTAGGGCAGTACCTTCTTCTTTTTTTTTATTGATTATTCTGAGACCTTATTCTCATTCAGTAGTCGAAGTGAAGCAAAGAGAAGAAAGAGATGCTTTGAATTTTCCTTTAATTAAAGAGGAGCATTATCATTCATGGTGTCCTTTAACATATGTTTATTGATACACACCACTTTGAACATGGACTTATTATAAAATAAAGTCATTGAGTCATTTGAATAATTTAATTTTTTGCAGGAACCTTATTAACAGAAATAGGGCATCAATTACAATTTATTTAGATACCTCCTTTGACAAAACAAAACATTACTGAGAAGTTCTTTGCATATAAAAAAGGAACTGTATAGTTAAAATACTATTTTAATATTAATATTAATTTTTTCAGTTGTATTTTTGTACGTTGTGTGTGTACTTGATAAATTGAGATCCCTCATGTAATCAAGTAAATTATTCATTTATGTTCACTTTATAGAAATTAGAACCAATGTTTTCTATTCTAAATTATGGTAGTAATATTTAATTGCTGAATTGGTTTTGATGATCTTGTTGGTTTAGTTTATATGAAATCCTCAGACAAGAAAATAGCATCAACTTGATGCTTTGGTGGGAATGTAATGTGGCAAAAATCAAGAAAGACTTGAGTGTAGCTGTGTTCAAAGGATAGCAAAGAGAAAAGAAAAGAAAAAACCCTCAAAACAATTTCTCATCAGTTTGATAACTGACTGTTAATCCAAAAATTTTTTCAATACAGGAGATGATCCTTTACCTTTTAAACCTTTTCTGTTCAGATTATTTAGAAAGTTCTTTTGTTTTTCCTTGTGTAGAAATAGCCATTGTTATGGATATGGTTTCAGGAGATTAAATCTTATTTCTAGCCCTGCCTTAAATAGACTTAAATACTATTTGATTTTTAACAGTTGTCTAATCAGAAACTTCTCGTGTTGTATACTTCTCTCGATTCCTACATTTGGAAACACAGAGGAAGTTATTGTTTACATAGAAATTGACTTGTCTAGTTCTTAAGAATGCCTATTACAAAAGGACCAAGTTGTGAGGTAGAAAGCAATCTAAGCTTATGCACTGTTTACTTTCCTTTGAAGTACAGATTATTTAAAGTACCAAACTGTTAAAAATAATACAAAGGCTGTTCTGTTACATTATGCATAAACAAGAACATAATATTTCAGTGCTGGCAGTTGCTTTAGCCTGGACTCATCTTACAAGAATTTTTATGTGTTTTTTTCCTTGTGTAGAATCTAATTGTCATGCTTATGTCTATTCCACTTCCATTGCCTCTGTCAGCATCCAGCATAAAGAAGAGAGATGAGCCTGGCCAGCATGGCTCAGCGGTTGAGTGTCAACCTATGAACCAGGAGGTCACGGTTTGACCTCCCAGTCAGGGCACATGCCCAGGTTGCAAGCTTGATTCTCAGTAAGAGGCATGCAGGAAGCAGCCAATCAATGATTCTCTTTCATCATTGATGTCTCTCTCTCTCTCTCTCCCTCCCTCCCTCCCTCTCTGAAATCAATAATATATATAGAGAGAGAGAGAGCGAGAGAGAGAGAGAGAGAGAGAAATGATAGGAAGGGCAATTTACTGTATAGATGAATGATGTTTATAAGTTAATTAATGTATTCTAGGTAATTTTCTTACTTGAATTAAAAATATAGATTCTTATATATTGCAGCATACTTCTAATACCACAAAATGAATTTAATAAGTTCATCTTGAGTTTTTTATTTTATTTTATACAATAACTTCCCTTTTATTCCCTCCCCTTTATGTTGTTTTTTTTTTTTTTCCTGGAAATACACAGACATTTTTAATGGAAGCAAAATGGGGCAACGGTGTCACAGCCAACAGGGATTGAGCTCAGGCTAGGCAGGGCCGGTGCTGTGCCCGGGTCATGGAAGCCACAGAAGCTTGGTGGCACGGAGGGGGGTGGGCCTGGCCATGGGGGGCCTCCGAGGAGCCCAGGCAGCCAGCTTCATCCCTGGGGAGGAGTGGAGGCTCTGGTCCAGGTGGTTCTTCGAAAACCTCAAGGGTGGGCACCTGAGGGCTCCTAATGGCTCCTCAGCTTAATTACTTAATCACACCCCGCGAGTAATCAATCAACCCACGAGTATTTAACCATAGCACGCTAGAGTGAGCCTGCGAGCTGGAGGTGGGCCGGGTGGGAGCTGGAGGTGGCTTTTTCTTTACTTTCAAATACTTTTTTTGCCTCATTTTTTCTTTTCTCTGTTTCAGAGATTACAGATTTACATATGTTAGACCTTTGATCTGATGTCTTGAGGCTCTGTGCCTAGTCCACTCTGCCTGCCTTTCTATTCTTGTTCCAAGGAACTCTCCCAAACCCCTTCACATTGCATGAAGGCACCATGCTCTTTCTTCTGCCCTTTGCTCTGTGTTATGGACCGAAAGTTGGTATCGTCCCCCAAATTCTTATGTTGAAGCTCTACCCCACATTGTGATAGTTCTTGGAGGTGGGCCCTTTTGGAGGTAATGTGGTTTAGGTGGGGTAAGGAGGGTAGTGCCCCTATGATAGGATTAGTGTCCTTGTAAGAAGAAGAGATGAGAAGTTGCTCTCTCTACCTTGTGAGGAAACAGTGAAAAATCGGCTGTCTGCAAGCCAGGAAGAGGGCTCTCAGTAGAGCCTGGCCATGCTGGCGCCCTCATCTTGGACTTCCAGCTGCTAGAACTATAAGAAATAAATTCCTGTTTTTGTTTTTAAGCTAGCCTGTTCATGGTACTTTATTATGGCCAAGACACTGGTTCTACTCTTTGCTTGAAATGTGCTATTCTTGTATCCCTGCCATTTTCTCTTAATTTGAAAATATCATGTCTTTAGTAAGCCTTCTTTGACCAGCTAATCTCCTCACTTCACCACTTTTAACTAAAGTCCTATCTTATAAACACCCATAGGTTGCACCCATTATGCAGTAAACCTCTTTTGTAGCACACCTCACACAGGTAACCTGTGTAGTATCTTTCCCTGCCCATTGTAAGCTTCACAAGATGATGGCAGACACCTTATCTATATTGTTTACTGCTAAGTGCTTACTGAAATACCCACTACATAGTAAGATTTATTCAATGATAAAATGGAATGGATGACATGGGACCCATAGAAATGAGTGTTGACTGCTTTAGGAATTGGGCATAACCTACAGCGTTCTTCCGGCTTTCTGAAAAGCAGTATTGTCATCAAAACATCTGCCATAAACATTATAATACAGTAAGACAGTTAATATTCTTTTAATGTTGTAATTTAGCACCAGGCAATTCTCATTTCATGTAAAAAACATGATTTTTATTAGTGCCGCTTTTGGCTGTCAGAATATGACATTATGAATTTTGCACAAAATATCACTAGTCTTTTTGCTTCTTAAATGTCTCAGGTTAACAATCTGCTGTTTCGTCCTTTGACTTGCCTTTAAAAGGCATCTCTGTCATTGTTATCCAGGAAAGTTGGGTAGCTGATTTGAGAATATAGCAATATTTAAACTTTTTAATTTATTCTGTCTGTTCTCTAACTTGAAAAATAAACAAACCAGTTCTCAAAACTTAAAAAAGAAAAGAACAATTATACTAGATATATTTCCCCTTTTGTTTTTGGAGGAATGCCAATATTGTAAAGCACTTTTCCAATCCTTTTAAGCAGAATGTGAGCTGGCTTATTAATAGTTATGTGCTCGGAGGGAGACATGAGTGGAGAGAACACAGAGAGAGTGGGGTCTGGCTCTGCCTGGTATAAGCTGTGTTCTTTGAACCTCATTTCATTCATTTAGAAAATGGGATGATAATATGTACTT
This sequence comes from Myotis brandtii, assembly GCF_000412655.1. Classification (NCBI taxonomy): domain Eukaryota; kingdom Metazoa; phylum Chordata; class Mammalia; order Chiroptera; family Vespertilionidae; genus Myotis; species Myotis brandtii. The sequence continues at coordinate 5,174,155 of NW_005363098.1, read as the reverse complement.
TGAAGGGTTATTTTGAGAATCAAAGATAATGTATTTCAAACACTAGCACATAGTAAGCACTTAAAAGTTCATAACTATTTCTTACAAGTGGAGAAATGGGAGCTCAACCAGACATTATTCTTAGGACTGGACCTCACTAGACTGGGTGAGATTTCGGCACAAAGCAGTGCAGGATATATGGGGTGCCCCCACAAATGTATATACATTTTAACAGCTGATAGCTCAATTGATGTTTCTTTTCAGATTTAACCCATTGGAATTAATAATTAATCAAAGTGTGCATACATTTTTGGGGGGCCACCCCTTATTTACTATAAGGTGAGTCTTCTGTCTGCAGGATTATTTTTCCTTATTTCATTTACTTACTATGATTTACTCATCTTGTCCTAATAAATGAAGTAGGGCAGGCCATAAATGATACATTGTAATCCTAGAAAAACTAATATAAGGTATGGCTGGTTAAATGCAAAAAGTGTTGCTAATCTAGTCCTTCAAGATTTCAGCTTATCAATTATATGAATCTACTCTTAACTTCATATTGCTCTCCAAGGATTAATTTACAGCTTTGATGGGCAGAGCGCTGTATAACATCAGGCATCTATATCTATAATAATAAAAGCGTAATATGCTAATTAGATTGGACAGTCAAATGACCTTCCGGATGTCCTTCTGGACGACCTTCCAGACGAAGCCACAGGGGCTGAGGCAGAGATGGTTAGGAGCTAAGAGGCAGGCAGGCAGAGTGGTTAGGGACACTCAGGCAAGCAGGTGAGCAGTTAGGGATGATCAGGCAGGCAGGCAGAGTGGTTAGGGGTGATCAGGCAGGCAGGCAAGCAGTTAGGGGGGATCAGGTAGGCAGGCAGAATGGTAGGGGTGATCAGGCAGATAGGCAAGCAGTTAAGGGTGATCAGGCAGGCAGGCAGAATGGTTAGGGGCGATCAGGCAGGCAGACAAGTGGTTAGGGGAGATCAGGAAGGGGAGATCAGAGGTGATCAGGCAGGCAGACAGAGGGTTTAGGGGCGATCAGGCAGGCAGGCAGGTGAGTGGTTAGGAGCCAGCAGTCCCAGATTGCCAGAGGGATGTCCCATGGCCAGTTTAGGCCCTATCCCTCAGGGATCTGGGATCGGGCCTAAACTGGCAGTTGGACATCCCCCGAGGGGTCCTGGATTATGAGAGGGTGCAGGCCAGGCTGAGGGACCCCACTGGTGCACGAATCCGTGCACTGGGCCTCTAGTTGATATATAACAGTGATTGTCAACCTTTTTCATCTAATTGAACATATAAACTATTTACTAAAATTCTAGGTATAATTTTGATTTATTCACACTGGATGGCTATTGTTGTGTTGGCTGTTGTCATTTTTTTATTTGACAACCTAAGGGAAAAGAGGTCAGTGCTCCTGACTAAACAGTCAGGTATTACATGTTTTAAAAATTCTTGTGGCACACCAGTTGAAAATCACTAATATATAAGATCCAGAAATACTATGAAATATCAAGGCTTCTGTTTATATTTCAGTTTTTCTCCTTTTTGATTTTTGTAGGTTACATTTAGAATAAATATATAAGTTTACAGGAGGAGTTAGATACATTCATTCCTTTGATACTTACAAGGGATACAAAAATGATTTTATTCCCTTGCTGAGAAATAATTAACTTGGAAATTATGATAATGTAATAGTGATCTTAAAAAGTATTAACATATTAACTTTATTTCAATAGGAATATTAGAAATAATGTATGCTATAACTTATTACTTTTAGCTTCATTCTGATTTATAACTTAAGGAAAGCTGAAAAATATGATATTAACATAAAAATGAATTTATTCCTTTATGAATGTTTTTTTTTTTCTGAAGAAGAAAACATCCTCATAGTAACAGCTGGCAATAAACATTTACTGAATACTTACTACGTGCCAGGCACTGTTCTAAGACGTTTGGATGAATGAACTTGTTTTATTCTCACAACGCTGCATGGAAGTCACTACTCTTATTTCTATTTTGTGGGTGAGAAAACTTAGGAGCAGGGAGGTTAAGTATCTTGTGCAAAGTTCCCCAGTTCGTAAGTGTCCTAGGTCAAGTTCCCTGAAAATAGATGCTGAGGCGGAGACGTGCACGGAGGGGCTTCCTGGGAGCGTACTTGGGAGTAATACCGGGAGTGAGGGCAGTGGAATTGAGCTGAAGGAGGAGGTGACTCATGCAGATGCAGCACTGACCTCAGCCTGTCCTCTAGGGAGCTCTGGGCTAGGGGGGCTCTTCAGGTCCACCTTGAGCTGAGACTTAGGGCTCCTTTGAGAAAGGGGCAGAAACTTTAGTGATGGCACTTCCTGGGAGAGACACCAGCATCTGGAGACAAGGGTGCCTGGGGCCGACGGGGACTCTGGGTGTGCAGCATCCACACAGCCCACCTGTGACTGTGACCTTATTTGGAAAGAGGGCCTTTGCAGATGTAATTAAGTTAAAGCTCTCAAGATGAGTTCATCCTAGGTGGGAGGACCCTTAATGCAATAATTAGTATAAGAGAGAAGAAAGGGAGGTTTGAGACACAGAGGGGAAGGCCACGAGAAGACGGAGGCAGAGACCCAAGTTATGCTGCCACCAACCAAGAAATGCCAGGAGCCACCAGGAGGTCTAGGCAGGGAAGGATGGCTCCTTAGAGCCTCCAGAGTGGGCAGGGCCCTGCTGATGGCTTGGTTTTGATTCTGGCACAGTTCCAGAAGCCCCCAGTTGGAGGTACTTTATTATGGCAGCCCGAGGAAACGATTACAATGCCCTTGTGCTTCTCCTGCCCACTTACTGCCTTAATGAGTTTATCCCACCTGGGAACTGCTCCTCCAGGATTCTTTCCCGGGGGAACTGAAAAAGGGAAGGTCAGTAGGAGGAACCGTAGCCCTGCCCCTGAGGCTGGTTTGGAGACTGCAGCTGACACCATCATCTTCCTCTGCTCCTGCCCATTCTAGGATCCCCTCACGCCCAGCTAGCACCTCTTCTGATCAAGGTGGTGTGACTTAGACCTCATTCCTGAGGAATCTTGAGCCTTTGATGACCACAACCCTTCTCAGCCTACAGCTGCTGCATTTGTCCATTTTTCTGTCAAAATTGGGCAAGACAACACCAAAAAATGTTTCAGTGTATCGCCTGGTGACAAGTGCATTCCTCCCTGACCTCATTGTGTAACATCGGCTCTGCCTCCTCTTCATGGTCAGGGTCAAGTGCTCCTGTTGGGATGGTAATTTCTTCCTGTGCTGCTGGCCACTTGACACAAGGAGACTGAAGTGATAGGACATCAGCCTAAGCTAAGAATGGGATTCTTGCTGTGTCCCATGGGGAAGTGCACGGCCACCCAGGGAACTAGGATCTCTAGATACACAGAGCCCAGAGTTATGGTGTTGGTGGTCAGTTTTGTTTTTTAACTTGGAGTGGATTGGTTGTTGGGATGGTAATTTCTTCCTGTGCTGCTGGCCACTTGACACAAGGAGACTGAAGTGATAGGACATCAGCCTAAGCTAAGAATGGGATTCTTGCTGTGTCCCATGGGGAAGTGCACGGCCACCCAGGGAACTAGGATCTCTAGATACACAGAGCCAGAGTTATGGTGTTGGTGGTCAGTTTTGTTTTTTAACTTGGAGGTGGATTGGTCAGTAGGACCAGCCGCATTGAAGGATTGCTATGAAGTCACTATAGACTTATAATTTCTGGAGCAGTTACTGAAGCGTTGATAGACCCCCAACTGGTCTGCTTCCCTTGTTTTAGAGGCTCAGGGAGGTGCCATAGCTCATCCAGGCTGGCACAGCAAAGTAGCAGGTAAGCTGGGACTCAAGCACACCTTTTCTAGTCAGGTGTCATGCCGCTTCCCATTACTTCACATGGATTCATTTTGCCTACTTGTTAAAACAAGTGAGCTGATATTTATATATACATTCTGTTGAGAGATTTTCAAATTTGTTTTCTAAAGTTATTGTATTAATATCTTTTCAGTTAATTTAATTCTGTGGGGTGTGTGTGCTTTGAGCAGGATTGGATCATCTCTGAAACATATGTATTTAATATCAATGCTGAGATCCAAGGCAGTTGTGCAATGCCTTCATGTTTCCATCAGTGTTAGCTGCTCATTAAAAAACAAACACTATAAACTGCATTAAATTTTGGACATTTCAGTGAGAATAAAATCTTTCTCTTGCAGTAAGTCTTAATAAAAAATTTCTTCTAAGTGCTGTGTATGCCAAAACTTTAGGGGGAAAATGGGGACTTCCTAATATGTTGATAAAAAAAAGGGTAGTGTTGCTTAAAACCATACCTACAACATTAGAATACATGTGTATGCTCACCAATGATTCTAGTGTAAGTTGCATGTCGTTAAACTGGTTAAATCTGTGGTGGGTTGACATGCTGACAATAGTCTCATTTGTCTTTAAGCACATGACAGAGCTTATTTCTTGGAAGCTTTCATTATTGTAAGATTTAGAAAAAATAATTGGAACCAAGATTACTTTCATACTGTCCTGTAATCACAAATGTTAGACTTGGAAGAGACCTCAGTACAGAGAGTTACAATCATTGTCAAGGGGATAAAACATCGAAGAGAAAGGGCCTTTTAAAACTGGATTATTTACACATGTGTGACACTGCTGACTGGCGGCCAGAGGACTGCTTTGCGGTTTCACATCTCAGAGCTTTGCTGTCACATTAATTAATAACTCCGTGCAATCCAAATCACCTTCTGTGCCCAAAGCTGTACTTTAAATAGCAAGTCATCTTTGCCGGAGACTCCCAGGACATAAGACACACAAGAGCTGCAGTGGAATCCTTCATGGTATCCCTGTTAAAAAAAGAACATGATTCTATTGTTCAGTCTGAACGCTCCAGCACTGTTCAAAGCACCCACCGGAATGTGCATCACCTTTGAAATCTGGACTGAGAGCATTTCTGTTCTCTGCTTCTGCCTGTATTTTTTATCTACACCTTTTTGTGAAGATTTGGCATAGATTTGCATTAAGGAGCACTCCTCTTCCGGGAAAAGTCCAATCTCAGCATCTAAAGCATTCTCTCAAGTTTAGAGAATGGAAAAGACACAGAACAAACGCGAGGCACGTGACTGCAAGGAGGCTTCAGTGCCCACCGCGGAGATGTGCGCTCCCTGAGACAGCGCCCTGCTGGGATTGTGCAGCTGGGTCTCAGGAAGGTCAGGAACCTTCAGTTTGACCCAGGATTTATTAACTGAAAAGTAAAAATCATCTGTGATTGAGGACAGCCACAAGGTCCTGAGATAAATCATTTCGAACTCAATTAGAAACATACCTCTTTGTACAGCCAACCTTGAAAATCAAGGAAAGCATAGATTGATCAAAAGGGGGGAGGCTTTCACCCAGTCACCCTCATGCTGCCATATGAAAGGAGCATGATCAGGAACACATTTTTTTTTAAAGAAAACATAATTTATTTCAGACGTGTGCTGGAATAAATAAAACTCATGAGCTTTAACAGATGCAAATAATAGGGAGTAATCTTTGTATGAGTAATTTAACAGATTGTGTAGATTGTGGAACCATTCTGATACAAAACTGGGCTGTCAGGGACAGCGTGGAGCTGAGAGGTTTTGAATGTGGAACTGTAAGTGAGTCCGTGTGTCCTGAAGCCCGCGGCAATGGTTATAGCATCCAGCCAGCAAATAAATAAATAAATGCCATTAAATTTGGGGCCAATAAATAGAAACCATTTGTAAGTTTCCTCTCTTCAGCCGCTGTGAAGTGGCCGAAAGTTTTGATGTTGGGTTTTTAGAACATAGGTACAAAGAGCCACCCAGTCCTGTGGGAACGTTTGCAGGTTACTTTTTTTGATTCCGAGGTGTGCTTGTCCAAATCCCAAGTCTATACGTCACTCCATCTCTGCTGGAAAGGCCAGTCGTTAACTGTGTCCAAGTCTTACTGTGGAAAGTGTGGTGATGAAAATCCCCTTTTGGAATCCTTAGCCCTGCTTTATTAATTTTGGGCGGTGGGGTAGGGGTGGATGCTTTGAAAACATAAATTTGTTATAAATCTAACCTACATGCAGGTTGTAGTGAAACTTCCAGGACTTTTCCAATATGAGTTTTCTTGCGATATGTAGCTTATGAAATGTGTGACTATGTATATATACAGTGGCATCAAAGCTCTGAGCCCTAAATAGCATCTTTTGAAAATAGTGTATAAGCCATTGGTGTCTAAAAATGTTTTGTGAGGTGATATCAGTTAGCTGACAGATCTTACTTAATATTAGCCACAGCAGTTTGGCTCTTGTTGAATATTTAAAAATTCCTTTCTTTCTCTCTCTTTCTTCATCCTTCCCTTCCTTCTTCCTTCTTTCATTCTCTTTGTCAATTGCCCATTCATTGTCATTCACTCATTCATCAGCTAATATTTATTGGCTATCTACTATGTTCCAAGTCCTCTTTTAGGCACTAGAGATACAAGATAGAGTAGGGGACAACTTTTGGGGGTAGTTTCCTTGTGGGAGAAGACAGACAGAAAATAAAAATGACAAAAAATAAAGTAGCTGATTGTAGAAAGTGCTATAAAGAATATAATATGAGCCCTAACTTGGCTCAGTGGATAGAGTGTTGGCCTGTGGACTGAAAGGTTCCAGGTTTGATTCCTGTCAGGGGCACATGCCCGGTTGCAGGCTCAATCCTCAGTGGGGGGCGTGCAGGAGGCAGCCGATCAATAATTCTCTCTTATCATTGATGTTTCTCTCTTCTCTCTTTCCCTTCCTCTCTGAAATCAATAAAAATATTTTTAAAAAGAATATAATATGAAACAGTGATGGGTTAAAGAGTGGGTGGGGTGCGGTGGTGTTGCTTTAGCGAGAATAGAGAGCGAAGGCTTCTGAGGAGGGTGAGAGTCTAGCTGAGACCTGAAGATGAGAAGGAAACATCTACTTTGATACTATCTGGCCAACGGCACTGAAGGCAGAAAGGAGCAGTAAGTGCAAAGGCACCGAGATGGGTAGGAACTTGTTACGCTCAATGGACAGAAGAAAGACCAATGTGGCTGGAGCTTCGTGATCAAGGGGGCGAGTGGAGGAAGGATAGTAGGGGCCAGGTCTGGTAGGGTGTCACAGACTGTGGTGAGATGTTTGGATTTATTCTTTTTTTAAAAAAAAATATTTTTATTGATTTCAGAGAGGAAGGGAGAGGGAGAGAGAGTAGAAACATCGAGAGAGAATCTTTGATTGGCTGCCTCCTGGGCATCGAGCCCACAACCCGGGCATGTGTCCTTGACTGGAATCGAACCCAAGACACTTTAGTCCGCAGGCCGATGCTCTATCCACTAAGCCAAACCGGCTAGGTCTGGATTTATTCTTATTCAACAGAAGGGCATTGGAGAATTTTAAGCCAAGGCATGATTTGAAACCCCATGAGTATGTATTTAAAAGATGTTGCTGAGATTGCATTCACTGGATCACAGAATGTCCAATTAAGGAGTACACAGTAGAGAAGTTTCTTTCAGGTCTCAGTATTCAAGCAACAGTTAAAAAATGTAAACTTATCCCTGATTCTTGTAACAATACAATCACCCCATTTGATTAGACTTGTGGGAATTTCAAAGCTAATTTCCAGTTTTTCTCTAGCAATTCTACACTATTGTATAGTATAAGCTTTTTTAAAAAAAATTATGTATTTATTTTTTTAAATATATTTTTTATTGATTTAAGAGAGGAAGGGAGAGGGAGATAGAAACATCAATGATGAGAATCATTGATGGA
>NW_005363098.1:5132008-5158589 GCF_000412655.1 Myotis brandtii | reverse complement strand
CCCCAGAAAGTGCTGGTCCAACTCTTAGATCACTAAACCCTGATTTATTTCCCATCGAACGAACACGGCATGGGAAAGACTGGGGCCAGGAGGGACTGGGCTCACGTTCTGACGTTACAAAGAGGCCTCCGAATTTCAGTTCCTACACGGGAAAGCGTCCTCATCACTGGGACACCTGCCAGGCTGGCTCCCTGGTGGATGCAAGCCCACGTCGGAGACACCGCGGAGGAAGGAGCAGCGGGCGGGGTTATTCATTCACAGACTCTGTGGGGTGCCTACACTTGTCAGGTAGGAATTCTGGAAGTCACAGGAAAGCGGACTAACATGGCCTAAACAAAGAAAGCACTTGGTTTTTTAAGTCAGAATCTCTCTGATTCCCATGGTGCTCGCGGTTGCAAGACGGCGGCTCCAGCTCCGGACATCACGTGTGCGTTCCAGGGAGGAATCCCTGGTGCTGAGGCAGGATGAGCTGCGTCTGTTCCCTTCCCCAGAGAGCAGCGTCTTCCCCAGACGGCGAGGTGTGCTGGTCCGTCTCCAGCTCCTGGCGTCCTGGGGGTGGGAGGAAGGAGAAGAGTCCCGACCCGCAGCAGCTGCCAATTTCTGTGGTGTAAACGCTCCTGCCGCCCCTGATTTCAAACATGACGCTGGTGGCTGTGTTCCCGGGAGGAGGCCCCCACAGCACCCCATCATGGAGCATTTCCATCATGCAGTTACTGCGGATGCAGAATTCTTCAAAGCAGATCGTTATAAGCTGTGGTAAAATAATTAGGAAGTCGTTCTGAGTATTCTCTTTGCTTTTAATATACTTTTTCATTGTAAGTTTGTGTAACTTAATTGTTAAGTAATGACTGACTGTGTTGAACAACTGACTTGCAAAATTCCTGAACAATAAACACTCAGCTCTTTGTGGTCTGGGCCAAATGGGCCCCAGGGCACCGTGGCCAGAAGCCTTTCAGCGACTCCCACTCTGTGTCCCGGGCCAGGACCGTGTCACATGACCACCTCCGGCTCCAGGGGAAGCTGGGAAGCCAGAAGCTCTTTGGGTCTCTATAGGGGAACACGGCCAGGGAAAGCAGGCTGGGGAGGAGAGAAGGGCCAGCCACCCACCAATGGCCCCACAACAAAACGGTGCTGGGCTTTTGGAGGCCAGGGATGAGCCAGACAGACTCCACTTCCACTCTCATGGGGCTTTCATGCCAGGGGCCAGAGAGAGATTTAATTACTTTATTTTATTTATGTATTTATTTATCCTCACAAGAAGATATTGTCCCATTGATTTTTTAGAGGGAGTGGAAGAGAGAGGGAAAGACAGAAACATTGATGTAAGTGAAATACATCGATTGGTTGCCTCCTGCACGCACCCTTACCAGGGCCCAGGCCGGGGAGGAACCTGCAACCGAGGTACGTGTCCTTGACTGGAATCGAACCCAAGACACTTTAGTCCGCAGGCCGATGCTCTATCCACTAAGCCAAACCGGCTAGGTCTGGATTTATTCTTATTCAACAGAAGGGCATTGGAGAATTTTAAGCCAAGGCATGATTTGAAACCCCATGAGTATGTATTTAAAAGATGTTGCTGAGATTGCATTCACTGGATCACAGAATGTCCAATTAAGGAGTACACAGTAGAGAAGTTTCTTTCAGGTCTCAGTATTCAAGCAACAGTTAAAAAATGTAAACTTATCCCTGATTCTTGTAACAATACAATCACCCCATTTGATTAGACTTGTGGGAATTTCAAAGCTAATTTCCAGTTTTTCTCTAGCAATTCTACACTATTGTATAGTATAAGCTTTTTTAAAAAAAATTATGTATTTATTTTTTTAAATATATTTTTTATTGATTTAAGAGAGGAAGGGAGAGGGAGATAGAAACATCAATGATGAGAATCATTGATGGACTGCCTCCTGTACATCCCCTATGGGGATCAAGCCCACAACTTGGGCATGTGCCCTTGACCGGAATCAAACCCAGGACCCTTCAGTCCACTGGCTGATGCTCTAGCCACTCAGCCAAACCAACTAGGGCTAAGCTTTTCTTTTTAAAATTTTATTTAACTAGGTAATATATGTATGATGTACAAAAGTTAAAAAAAGAAACATATATTGAGAAGGTTTACTTCCATTCCTGTCTCTGCCCAACTCACCATTCACCCCTGCCCCCTACACACAGCCTCTTAACATTAGTTTCTTAAGAGTCTTTCTAGTGTTTATCTAAAATAAAAAATATTCTATTTCCCTTCCACTCCTCCTTCATCAAAAGGCGTGTGTGCGTATTTTTCGACCTCTTGCTTTCTTGACCTAATTGAATTAAGAGATTTTTCTACTTCAGCCCACAGAGAGCTTTCTCACTCTCTTTTACAGTAGGAAGGTTTTTTTTCACTGAGTAAAAGAGTAGAAATACTATATGCTATTTCATTGATGACTTCATTCATTGATGGACTCAAGTTATTTCTTATTTTTGGTATTATAAACAGTGCTGTAGTGAATAACCTTTTTCAAATGTCACTCTATATTCTGAGATATAACTGTATAAGATAAATTCCCAGAGTTGGAACTGCTAGATCAAAGTGCACTTTTCATTTTATATAATTTGGTTAGATGTTTGTATTGGCCGAGTTGTGAACCTCCAATAGCAGTATATGGGAAGTTCCAGTACTCTTATGCTTGGCTTTGCTGCTTCCTTATCATTTACCCATACTTTTTTTAGTCCTGGATCCCTAATTTATTTCTTTCTATCCTTCTATGTTGTATATATTTTTGGACAATCATGTGTGGGCCACTTTCAATTATTAGTTGAAGGAGGCACTGAACAAGTAGATAAATTTTTTATGCTTTAATTATTGGATTTAACACTGTGTTATGAATATTCTTTCACATTTCTATCCCTTCACCCACTGGACTCTGGGTGGTTCACAAACCACAGTTCATGTTTTATTGCTCTTAGAACATCAATATCTGGCAGATAGTAGGCAATGAATATTTGGTATATTAATGAATAGTTTGAAGTAGTAATATTACTACTAAGCCAAGTAGAGCTAAGTAATACTTGATATGCAGAGAAAGAGTCAGTCAATAATTTAATAAATGAGTTAATAAATATATGATTTTTCTTTTAAGAGAACCCATTGTATCAATAACAGTTAAAAATATTATTATGAAATGGGCTGATCTTGCTTTATTCAACTATATGCTATTAGAAACATAAATTAAAATGATAAACCATCAGTACACGACTTTAGAGCAAATGAAATTTTGTACTATATGGCAGATGAGAATTTTAATGAAAACATTCATAAGGAAAATTGTCCAGCGGATAAATTGGAAACGTAACAGAGAGGGTTGGCTAGGCAAAAGCATAATTCTGGGGGAGATTAGTCTGCATTAGGGAGCTTTCGATGACAGAAATGCTCTAAAATGTCCTGGAAAACTTCTAAAGTGAAATGCTTACACTTTTCTATTTGTAATAAGATATGATTCTACCTTATGCATTCAATAATCTTGTGACACATTCTGGTCTTGATTGCTTTATGATTTGTATCTAGATGAGCTGAAGAAACATTCTAAAACATTTAAAATGTAATATTACTGCTCATGAAACATGTATGTGCAATAAAAATCTGTCATTGGGTAAGAATGTCCAGCTGGAGTGCTGCTCACATTTAATAATTCTTTGTATATGAAACAACTAACCCGACACCAAACAGGATAGCAGGGGGATGAGGTTTTGCCTTTAGGGTAATGATGATCAGGCACTAAAACGAATTCTATGTAATCAGACTAATTGAAATGTGTACCTGCCAGGTATTACACATCACAATGACCAACCGTGCATGTATCCCCAGATTTTTTTCATGCTCATTCAATAATCTTGGCATGAACATATGACAACACTTTCATCACACTTTGGGAAACTCTGGTATTGAATATCACTCTGTAAACATTCAGAAAGCATGGAAAGACATAACCTCGCTTTAAACAAGTCTGATTTAGAAAAATTCACTTATTTTTATAAAAAGAGGACTTGCTTTATAAATGATTTCTTAAAAAAATTTATCTTTAAGTATCATGTTCATCATGCATTTGAATTATAATTCAACCTGTAAATATTTTCATTCATTTTTTTTCTAGAAACATGTACATATCTTAAGTATTGTTCTTGAAAATAATTATACCTCTTTGCTTCTGATAAATTAAAAATATTTTAAAAACTTTTGCCCTAACTGTTTTGGCTCAGTGGATAGAGCGTCAGCCTGCGGACTCAAGGGTCCCAGGTTCGATTCTGGTCAAGGGCATGTACCTTGGTTGCGGGCACATCCCCAGTGGGGAGTGTGCAGGAGGCAGCTGATCAATGTTTCTCTCTCATCGATGTTTCTAACTCTCTATCCCTCTCCCTTCCTCTCTGTAAAAAATCAATAAAATATATTAAAAAAAAACGTTTGACAATTCTGCAAACTCCCTATGAGTATTTGGAAGGTTGGCTAATGCTTCTCTTGAATATTTTAATTATTTTAGCAATTTAAAAGATTAGCTTCCCTGTTCAAATAACTACAATGGATACAGAGTATATATATTTAGAATTAAAACCATTTAAAATATAGTCTTAATAAAAATAAAATATTGAGATATGCTTTATTTTGTTAATAAGTACAATTACATAGTGTCATTTCATGCCTTGCAATACTCCCTTACTTGTTTGTACAAAACTCATTAAATATATCACATAACAGTGTGAGCTCTATCTAGAGTATCAGACAACCAATACATATATGGTATATCAAACTTCATTTACTTTTATTCTGTATTAATATACTGCATAAAAATATGATTGGTTGCCTCCACACGCCCCAACAAGGGCCCTGGCTGGAGAGGAGCCTGCAACTGAGGTACATGCCCTTGACCGGAATTGAACCTGGAACCCTTCGGTCCACTCTATCCACTGAGCCAAATGAGATAGGGCTTCCTCAAAACTTTTTAAACCAGCAATCTTGTGTAACCTTTATAGATGTTACATAAATACTTAGAAATATATATTTTTGCATCAGACACTGACATCATTTTTGTGTACAACATTTAATGCCTGTGACTATAGGAAAGGGAGGTAGTTAAGTTCCCAACAAAGTCAAGAAGTTCGTTAACTATTACTTATGCACCAATAAAGGATGTTGTAATAAAAAGTCATTATAATAGAATCTAATTAAATCTGAAATCCTCTTTATATAAAAAGTATAACATGCACTACCTATATTTATTTTTAAAAAAATATATATTTTATTGATTTTTTACAGAGAGGAAGGGAGAGGGACAGAGAATTAGAAACATCGATGAGAGAGAAACATCGATCAGCTGCCTCCTGCACACCCCCCACTGGGGATGTGCCCACAACCAAGGTACATGCCCTTGACTGGAATCGAACCTGGGACCCCTCAGTCCGCAGGCCGACGCTCTATCCACTGAGCCAAACCGGTCAGGGCATTACCTATATTTCTTGAGCTAAAAACGTAAATTGCTTAAACTATAGCTCTAGCATTAATTCTCTTATTTGGTTAATAACTATTTTGTGTATAAATTGGTTTCTTCAGTTTCTTCATGTCCATGGGGATGTATATGTGTTCTTTAGCTATTTCTTTCACCTTCTTTATCCAGTAAGTCCACCACCTCCCCTTGGGCACCACATTTTTCACTTTTATGAAACACACTTAGCTTTTAGACTAGGTCAGTTTTCCCACATGTTCTACCTGTCTTTGGTATGCCAAGAATGCAAGGTCCTCACTGCTCTTTCCTGGATTATTGAACAGGCTTGTGCTTGCCCTAAGCAACCTTGAGGGATAAGATAATATCTCCACAAAGGACTAAGGTCAGTTTACTGCTTGCTCTAAAACAATGGGTTCTTTAAGGTCAGGGTTCCTCTCCTGTAAAGCAACCTACTGTGTGTGCAGGCATCATCTGGCCTTCTACCTCACCCTTACTAATTGGGCTTGAGGAACTGACATGAGTATGCTGACATTAGGATTACTGCTTTTGCTATGAGTAATGGACTTTCATCTCTGGTCTAGGAATCTTGTGTCATGTCTTTTCTTAGCTTCTAGGCTGGGTGATCATAACAATCACCTTGTGGTTCCTCTCAAATTAGGGATCAAAGTTTTACACTGTTGTCTGGTGTCTGAGAAGAGTTGTTTCCTAGATTTTGTCCAGTTTTCTAGTCGTTTGTGACAAAATGGGGAGTCCCGTCCTGGTTATACGACAATGGATATAGACACTTAGTTTTCTGTCTGAGAACATGAATAATGATAACGTCTTTTTTACCTACCTCACACGTTTATGATGAAGAATAAAAAGTAATATGCATGAAAGCTTTTGTAAGCTACATAAGAATGTGCAAACATAAGGTGTGATTATTTAAAGTCCTTGGAGTAGACATCTAGGGCTTTATTGAATTAATTTTTTAAAAAATTTTTCATTAGATGGTGCAGCCACTATGGAAGACAGTATGGAGTTTCTTCAAAAAACTAAAAATGGAACTCCCATTTGACCCTGTGATCCCACTTCTAGGAATATATCCCAAGAAACCAGAAACACCAATCAGAAAGGATATATGCACCCATATGTTCATAGCAGCACAATTCACCATAGCTAAGATCTGGAAACAGCCTAAGTGCCCATCAGTAGATGAATGGATTAGAAAACTGTGGTACATCTACACGATGGAATACTATGCTGCTGTAAAAAAGAAGGAACTCTTACAATTTGCAACGGCATGGATGGAGCTGGAGAGCATTATGCTAAGTGAAACAAGCCAGTCAATGAAGGAAAAATACCACATGATCTCACTCATTCATGGATAATAAAGACCATTACAAACTTATGAACAATAATAGATACAGAGGCAGAGCTGCCTCAAACTGATTGTCAAACTGCAGTGGGAAGGCCAGAGAGGGTTGGGGGGCAGAAGGGAGGGGGGTAAGAGATCAACCGAAGGACTTGTATGCATGCATATAAGCATAACCAATGGACATAAGACACTGGGGGGTAGGGGAGGCCAGGGGATTGTCAAGGGCGGGGAACAAAAGGACACATATGTAATACTTTTTGTAATACTTTAAGCAATAAAAAAAAATTTTTTTTTCATTAGAGTTATCTGTTAAAAGTTGTCATCTTTTCTTTTTGTCCTCCATAAGCAAAAAAAGTATACAGTTTTTAAATCTTTTGTCTGATAACTCAACTCCAATATCTGGAGCTTTGTGAATCTGCTGTTGTCCATTGTTTCCACTGCATTTTTCTTTTTGTCTTTTATCTTTGTGTTTCTGGTTATCTTTGATTATAGATGGATACTGTATTTGCAGAACTATTTGTAAAAATAATTTGGGGCCTGGGGCAATGAGTCAGCCAGGCTCTAAGATGGTCCCCAATGACCCCATCCTTGCGTAGTGTCCTTGGTTGAGTTTGGCTTGGACTTAGCAAGTTGATTCTGACTAATAGAAAATGGCAGAAGTAATGGTATGTTACTCTCAAGATTAGGTTATAAAAGGCTATGGCTCCCATATACATCTCCTTCTCTTGCTCCTGGATCCTCTGCTCTGGGAGAAGCCACACTGTGAGCAGCCCTATGGTGGGAGAGGCCCACATGGTGAGGAACTGGGACTTCCTGCCAACAGCCACGTAAGTGACCTTGAAAGTTGCTTCTCTCATCCAGACCCAGTCTAAGCTCAGATGACTACAGCACCATCTGGCCCCTTGAATGAAGCCTGTTGGAAAGCATGAGCTAGAACTACTAAGCTGCTCCTAGCTCCTTGACCTATAGAAACGATCAGATGAAAAATAGTTATTATTTATAGCCACTAAGTTTGGAATAATTTTTTATGCAGCATTTGATAACCAAATTCAAATCATGATCTCTTTTAACAATTAGGATTTCTATTTGCTTCTTCCAGTTGGCTGGGGTGCTAGCACTCTAGAACACCCGGGGAGACTTATAGCCCAGAATTTTAGCTGTTTTCAGTCTCAGGAATTGAGCTGATTCAAAGCTGAGCTGCCGCTCCTTTGAGGGCCTACCTGTGGTTCACCCTGACTCCTAAAGGACAGCCCTTAGCAATGCCAGCCCAAAGTGCGGGAGTTCAGGGGGCTCTCCCCATCCCGTTTTAGGCCCAGGAGACCAATCTCTGTGACCTTAGCAGTAGGAAGTTGTTACAAATTCTGCTCAGCCTCCCAGGTCTCTCTCTCCCCTCTGGAATTGGAGTAGTTCCAAACTTGGGATGTATTAACCTACCACCCTCCCCATAAATCTTTACTTTATCATGAGCTCATTGATATCTTCAATTGGTTATTTCTTTAAATATTTTAATTAAGTTTTTACTTGTCCTAAGAGGACTCAGTCTATCATTATTGGCAGTAGAAGTCAAACTTCATCTTCATTTTTCTATCAGAGAAGTTATATACTTCTTAAGTCACAAAGCATGTTCAGTGGTAGGTTTCAGTGTGATAGACGACTGAATTCTATAGGAATTCTCTGTGTGCCTTCCATCTAAAACTCTGAGGTACTTTTCTGGTGACTAATCTAGTGGCCTGCTTGCAAAGTTTACATGGTGACATTGCTGGCTTTCCTGTCAATGTGGATGGGCATGGGTGTTGACTCTGCTGTTCACTCATTTTCTGAATTTTACTCTGGTAAGGCCAGAGCTGTATTTTGATGTCACTTGGGTAAAGAATGGTGGGAGGGATTATATAACGTATTTTCTAATATATTCTATCTCTGAGTTATTATCTACAAAGTTAATTTATGGCTTATGGTTTTTATTTTTACATATGATTTCTAGTAAATAAGCTTGTGTGGGTTAGGTACCAACTCCAAATCACAGGGAATGCCTATGTCCTTAGAAAATGCTATGAGAAGAGAATTAATAGTTGGGAATCTTGAGACATTATGTTGTGGGGAAAGCCTTTGTAATTTTAAAGAGTAGATATGCATATATTGACTTAGAAAAATATGTCAAGGTATAGTCTTATTGGGGAAAAAAAGCTGTATACCCAAAGCTCCTCCGTGTGTGTGTGTGTGTGTGTGAGTGCGCACGCGCATGCTACTTGTAAATGTCTACAAAATGTTTAAAAAAGAATACAGAAGAAACTGAGGAAGGGGATTGAGGATTTGATATGGGATGAACTCTCAGTTTTTCCTTGTACACTCCAAATTACTTGACTTTTTATTATTTCATGTGCCATTTTCCCAATTGACAAACTAGTTCATTGAACACTTGAGTGGACACATATGTAGTGTAATTTTATATTAGCTGGAAAGAATGATATACAATTATTTTCCATTATCATCCTGTTTTGTTATCTCTCTTTCCCATTGTCTCTACTAGATATTATGTTTATACATTTATTTGTCTTAAGCTATGGATGGTATGCCTATTAAGTCTCTTAGACTTTTTTTTTTTGCTTCATCCAAATATTTAATACTTTTTGGTTATTTATATTTGAGTTGTTAAATCTCCCCAAGTCACATTTCAGACTCGAGCACTTGTCAATTTGTATATACAAAATCCAGAGGCAGGAATGTTGGAAGGAGTTTAAATTCTATCACTTAATAGCTGTAAGACCTGGTGCAAAAAAATTTAACCAACTATTTCCCTCCATCTGTCCATGCTCACAGAATCAGTATTAACAACTGTTTTCCAGACACTTAGTTTTCTGTCTGAGGACATGAATAATGATATAACATCTTTCTCACCTACCTCACAGGTTTGTGATGAAGAACAAAAAGTAATATGCATGAACGCTTTTATACGCTGCATAAGAATGTGCAAACATAAGGTGTGATTATTCGAAGTCCTTTGCTGCTGCATTGTAAAGTTTGAAGCAGAGACCCCCTGAGCTAGATGTCCAATTTTCCATATGGTATCCATGAAGCCAAAGGTTTAAGGAAAAACATTGACTATATCATTTGTAATAAGAAAAAAGAACAACAAAAGATTCTCTTTGGTAAGGGGATGAAAATTGTGCGTAATAAAATAGGAAAATAGGTTGGTTGTACATAAGAGAAAGGAATGGAGGCATCTCCTTTTGGGGGTGGGTGGGAGAAGGGGGAGATCCTGCCAGGTGGCTTTGTCCCTTTCCTTCCTCTGAATTTCAGAAGCGTGACCTACTCTTCTCTTGTGCTTGTGATTAGTTTAACATCATGCTCGGGGCATTGAATAGCATCAGTTCCTGACCTCAGGGAGGGCTTTCTGGGAGGCTGTGGAAAGTGAACAAGTATGGGACAGTCTTCCTCTGGAAAACTTCTCCTCCTCACTGATCCCTTGGACCATCCATTACAAATTTCCAGGTTCTTGGTCTCCATTTCTCTAAATGATAAATACAGTTACTTAAGTTTCTATCTGATGCGACCAGATGGTAACAAGCTTAAGAGCACAAGGGGGAAAAAGGCAACATTTTAGCTCTTCTTACTATACACAGATTCAAACCAGAATATTTATAGTAGGTTCATTTATACATTTAAAAAATAAATTTCTATTTAATGACCTGTAGGCTATCTATCCTGAGTTATGATGTACCATTACAACATCACAATCTTTTCCATTTTATTTATTCTTTCTCTTTCTTTTCCTCTCTCTTTGGAAGTATACCTAGTAGGACAGAGAAATAAATACATCATTTAGAAGGTGGATACATCTAAATTTCCTGTTGAAATACACGAAATACTGACCTGTCCTGAGATGTTAAGTAGAATTATTTGTTTTCATGGTTCTAGAACAAATGTTTTTTCTTAAAACTATCTCCATCAACTTTTTTAACTAGGCAGCTAGCTATCTATAGGATATACAGTATGAAAATGATACTGAAAAAGAACAGAAAATGATATTTCTTAGAAGAAAGGATAAATAAAAAACTCTAGATTCTTAGAAAATAGGCCTAAAATTTTAATTGAATCTTTGACTTGGTCATCTTGAGCTGCTGTAACAAGCACAGTGGCTTGGTGGTGGCTTTAGCAGTAGAAATTTATTTCTCATAGATCTGGAGGTTGGAGGTGCAACAACAGGGTGCCCGCATGGTCATGGTCTGGTGAGGGCCTCCTCCTGGTCTACCGATAGCTGCCTTGCTATGGCCTCACCTGGTGGTGAGAGGGACACGTAGTTTCTCCTCTTTTTATAAGGGCCTTAACCCCATAATCCCATAATAACCTAATCTAACCTCATTGCCTTTCAAATGTCCCACCCCCAAATATCATCATACTGGGCCTTAGGAATTTTGGGGGAACACAAACATTCAGTCCATAGCAACTTTTAGTGATGCTGTTCTCAGTATAGGTCTGGGCCTGGGTTTGGCTAGGCTCCCACTGAGCCCCTCAGGGCTCGCCAGGGCTGGCGGACATAGCCTCCTGAGGATCTGGTGTTTGTCAGAGCCTCGTGCTTTATACATTATTCCTCTGCTCACTGAATTGCTATTCCTGTTTTCCTTTTAAGTAATTTTAGTTTTTCTTAGTCTGAAAGCTCGATTAGGTTACACTGACATACCGTAATTCAATTATATCTTTAATTGAAAGCTGAGGCTAAAAATAGGTTTATAAATATTATATAGAAATCTTAGGTTGATAGTTTTATTATTATTGTTTTAATCAAATAATGTATAAGTCAGCAACTTTTTCTCATTATATTTCTTTTTTGTTACTGGCATGAAGTTGTATGCTGGCAATAAAATGATACCTAACACTTATTGAGTTCTTACTCTGTGCTAGGCAATGCCAGGCACAGAGGAATATCTGATTTAATGTGCACTACAACCCACGAGGCAGGTCCTGTTTTTAAGCCATTGTATAGATGTGGAAACTGAGGCCTATAGCAATAGATGAATGTGCTTAAGGTCAAACACACTGTAAATGATAGAGTCAGATGCCTGTGCTGGGGACATTCCTGAGGCTGACAACTCTCTCAGGTGACAGATCTCTCTTAGGAAGGAGTTTGTGCTTTACATGCACAGAAAAATTTTATAGCAACATTGAGTAGATAATTCAACAAGATGTATGTCTAAGAAGTGTGGGGGCTTTGAGGTTATCCCCCCACAAAAGCATTTCTAATTAAACCAGTGGAGACATTTGTAAATTAAATCTGTATGATTAATTTCAGATAAGATGGGGAAACTGAAGCTGAGATTTATAGATAAGATGAATTTATTTGTGACAGCAAAAATGTACCAGTGCTCTTTGTGCAGCCCTGGTTTTGCCCAGTATTCATGACAATATCGCTTTATATGCAAAGACAATCCCCAGTCAACTATGAGTTCAACAGATATAAAGCTGGTGACCTGGCAGGGAAGACACTACGAAGAGCCTACTAAGTACCATTGGGTTGATTGGGTTCATTTAGGTTCTGTAGGTTCTACTTTTACATCTTGTTTGGGTTTTCTAAGTTGGAAATAATAAGTGTGTGTGTGTGTGTGTGTTCATATGACCATAGGAAAGACACAGCCATTGCTACAGACATCAGTGGAGGCAGACAGAAGGGGTGGAAGACCTTGGGGTTTCCCCTTCTTTGGAAAGTCTCCTGCCATTATGCAGATCTAATGAGAGCAGCTGGCAAGGGAGCCTGTGAAGTGTGGCGTGCAGGCTCCTCCTGTGAGACACAGAGCAGAGCCAGGGAAGGGGAAGTAAAGTGTGAGAGTGCCCATGCGCAAATGACAGGCACAGCCTATGTAGGGACAGAGGTCTGTGTTTTCCCTTCTGTCACAAGAGAAATGAATAGACTCCTGGCCTGGCGTGGGGAATTTTTTATGGTTCTTTAGAGTCTCATTTGTTTCCTTTCTTAGGAATGGTGAGACCTTTGAAAGCAGGAGTCCTATCACTTGGGTGTCTGCTTCAATTCTAACCTTCCCTCTCGGGATTTTTAAACAAGGGTTTCCAGATAGACTCTACCCTCAGGGATGTTTCGATGAGACAATGCATTAGAGCAGTGGTTCTCAACCTTCTGGCCCTTTAAATACAGTTCCTCATGTTGTGACCCAACCATAAAATTATTTTCGTTGCTACTTCATAACTGTAATGTTGCTACTGTTATGAATCATAATGTAAATATCTGATATGCAGGATGGTCTTAGGCGACCCCTGTGAAAGGGTCGTTCAACCGCCAAAGGGGTTGCGACCCACAGGTTGAGAACCGCTGCATTAGAGGAAGCACAATTCCCCTGACAAATCCAATTGTGAAGTCGTGTATCATTGATGGGAACTACTGCTCCTGTTCCAGCTTCTATCCACATGTGATGAATAGGAGTTCTTCACAAGTCTAGCCTTCATTAGGTAACTGCAGAGATGACCTCCTCTTAGAAATCTCTCATATAATATACACATTTTGGCAATTTGGGAAGCAGTTATCACTACAGCACTTACTATTGTTGAGTATCCACTTGACATTTGTTTTGGGGGCGGGGGGAAGATTTTAAGAACTCAAAGTATTGTAATAATCTTCTATTGTTTTGTAGGGGTTGGATTAGCTTTGCATGCATCTGAGGAGTATGTGTGCATGCATGTTTGTGTGTGCACCTGAGAAACTGCAACCTTAGAGAATAGTATTTGGACTGGTTATGTAACCAGTCCAATGAACTTGAGAATCAGTGAGCATTGTACTTGATCAACTCTTTAAATCAGAGGATGAAGTTTGTTTTATCTTCTTTAGATTTTTCAGTATATACATATACATACATAGTCATACATTATAGGTAGATATTTTTATTGTAACATGAAGGATCATTTAACAATTATCTAAATACAAATTTCTAGATTTTAATGTGGTGTATGCAGGAGATGGCATTTTATCTCAAAATTGAGCTCATAAACTTTTAGAACTTCCTGAGCCCAGACCTGAATAGCCAGTCATCACCTTTTGAACTTTAGCCCCCTGCTCAAAGTGAATTTCAAATTGGGAAATACTGTGAAGTGTTAAATTATAAGTAATAAAAATTAGCTCCTCTCTATGAAATTAAGGCCTAAAGGAGAAGGACCATAACAGCTGTTTTCCAGTTCATCCTTTGGAAGCATGAAGCTTCTGCAGACTAACTTTGTGAACCAAGTAACCTGATTCTATAATGAAAATTCCATTCCTTTGTAAATATAGGTCTGATTTTCTATTTAAACAGTTAGCAAATTTTCTTTAAAAATTTAGCAAATTATTGGGCAAAAGTTGTTCTAAATTGAAAAGGTTAATTTTTAAAAACATTGATCAGCTGCCTCCTGCACACCCCCTACTGGGGATGTGCCCACAACCAAGGTACATGTCCTTGACCGGAATCGAACCTGGGACCTTTCAGTCGGCAGGCCAATGCTCTATCCACTGAGCAAAACCGGTTAGGGCAGCAAATTTTCTTTAAAAATTTAGAAAATTATTATTTTGGGGGGGGGGGCAAAAGAAAGTTGTTCTAAATGGAAAAGGTTAATTTTTAAATAATTAGTGTTATTCTAAGTTTCTACAGTTACCCACCCCTTTTGTATTGTGTGTTTTTGTTTCTTTGGCACCTTTCAATTAGCAAGAGGATGGATTAAACTGTAGTTCTTATAAAATAATTCATCTGAAGAAACATTTATTTCTACATCTGACTGAAGATTGATGTGGAGTAAAAATACCCAAAAAAAGTTAAACATAAAAACACAAAGCATACCGATATAATTGCAATAATGGAATTATACTGGTATTATTATATTTTTACATCTGGTATCAATAGACTGATTTTCCAGATCAGTTGTTCTCAAGGTGTGGTCCCTGGACTAGCATCATCTGCATCATTGAACCTGTTAGAAATGTGAATTCTTGGGTCTCATCCCAGACCTACTGGAATGGAAACCTTTAGAAGGAGGTAGGAGGAGAGCAATCTGTGTTTTAACAAACCCTCTGGGTGATTCTATGGACCACAGAATAATTACCATAATTTGATACTACTTTCCAAAAATTGAGATTACTCTATTATGAATCAGGTGTAACAGATGACATAAATAGTGTAAAAAAACCAAAATCATTAACACTATTGTTGCTGGTTGTTTGGTTTGTAAGACTCTTTTCTTGTGGAGAAAAATTTGTGTGACTGTGTTTGGTATAAGGCAGTGATCGTTATGAAGGCAGGGACATGGATACCATTTGTAAGTTTTGCCACCGTAGCACTTAATGTCATAGTGACTGGACATAGAGGAGAGGAGCCGGGCACTGGGGAGTTAGTTAAAAGTGGTACTTGATTTCATTTGTGTGATTAGTAGAATAAAAGAAGATAATATATATGAAAATCATTTGCACATTACAAAGCACTATATCAGTGCAATTTATGCATTTGTTCTGTCAACAAACATTTTAGTACTCTAGGTCCTAGGGAATAAGCAGTGAAGAAAACACCAGCCCATGCCCTCATGGAACTCATGTTCTGGGGACTTGAGTTATATTTAACTATGTATTTGTTACATATGAAGCTATAAATGAATACTTACAAGTAAACTGAGGTTAATTCGCAGAAAATTTTTCAAAATAGGCCCTGGTAGCACTAATAGTTTACCTACTGATTGCTCAGTTAATGCCGGGGTGATATCCAGCATCTAGGAGGGTTCAGGAATCTGGAGAAGGTGCTGTGTGTAAATTAATAAAGAGACTAGAAATATAATATAAATTTGTAATCCATGGGGGAGCCAGAGGAAGTTTAGCTATAGGAACCAAGTTCTCTCTATCTCCGGAGCCAGGGCTCTTTTTATTCTTACATTTTGCCCTATAGCAAAGTAGATATACTTATCAAAGGTAAATTTGTATACAGTAGGCATTGTCAGGTTGGGGAACTGCCTTCAGCTGTTCACGTGTTTAGTCAGCAGGAGGCAATAACATGTAGATTCAACTGTCTGATAGCAGGTAATAATATATGCAAATCTTTAGGTGTAGGGAAATGCCCTTAGCTATTCCAGCAGGAGATAATATTTATTCAGCCATAATATGTATTCAGCCCTGCTGAATCCCCAAGTTCCATATACCTTTTGATGAAACTTCTTGCATTTATGACATGCTGGAATTAGCTGCTGGCCCTCAATTGTATGGTAGTTTCAAACACATGTACCCACAAAGTAAGAAAATAGATCTATGCAAACCCCAAAGAGATGTCACCAGGCCCATGTACTAAGCCAGGATTGACTTCAATCTTCTCTGCGTTCATCTTCTCCTTCGGACTGTGGGTTCCTGGAGGACGGGGGTCACACCTCATGGAACCTGTATCACCAGAACTTACCAGGCTGTTGGTGATAAATACGAGGGGCTCCATAATTGCTTGCTTCACGATGTATTTAATGTGATCATCTGGTTTCCAGTCCCCCAGCCACTTTGAAATAGCGAGTGAAAAGGCAGTTTCCTGGTGAAGACAGGATGGCAGGGAGGAGGGACCCTTCAATGTCACAACAAAGGACAAAACAGAATATCTATTTTTTAAAAATAAGCACGGCAGTGCAGCAATCTGGGGAAGAAGACTAATCACTTTATAACACAGAGAATTGATTTCCAAATGTGAAGAAAAGACTAACGTGCTTAAGCACGTAAGATTGACAGACGTGGTTGCCTGCTGATGAAAGCCATCAGCCCTTCGGGACACTCAGCTCCCAGTCTCCAGAGCACCCAGAGAACCAGAGCTTTGGCGCTTTTTATTTTCCAATTAGAACATTGTTTGACTTACTACAGATTTCAAATATGACTTTAAGCAATGCCAATGCCTATATTGGCATATCTAGTATTCTAATTTTTCTTAATTTTAGTTTAATAGCATTCTCTTCCAGAAGAAAATATACCTTATAGGTCAGCTACAGGAAAAAAAAATGCACTCTCTTAGTTTTTAGAGAGATACATATGAATATATTCCCCATCTATGTTACTTTTAATCTTGTTAATTCTATAATGTGGTAATTTTTTGTGGCTAAGAAACACTTTCTTTAGCAGCCACTGATGCCTCTTTGACACACTGCGCTGAGAGGAAGGAGAGACTGCCTGGCAGAAGACAGAGCTGTGGTAGAGTTTGGGGTCCAGCCCTGGTCTGCCACAGAGTAAATGTGGGTCTCATCCGAGTCACTAAAATTTCATCAGCAGCTGTTTCCTTATCTGTAGAGTGGAGCCAATACAAACTTACAGCACAGAACTGTTTTGACAATTAAATGAAATAATGTGTGTGGAAAGCATTTAAAAAACAAGGATCACTTACAGAAATGGTGGGAACCTATATCACAAAATGCATGTTAAAAGACAGGATCCAAGCAATTACCGAAAATTTAATTTTTTCCCCTTCCTATCTCTTCCTTCCTATGATATTTCCCAGGACAATTATGAAGTCAGATGATTCTTTGTTTATATAAAATGGCCCAGGTCCAGTTGTTCTCATGAGTTGGCCTGGACCTTTCTCAAGTAGGTTTGTGACTGAGCTTAATTGGTTGGTAAATCAATTATAAATTCTAAGGAGGAAATCAGATGTCAGTAAATGAGCATCAGTAACAGAAAGTAGGTCCAGACCTGGTGAGTTTAACAGTGGCTGGGATTTTTAAGACTTGTGGAAGATATTTACTACATTAGGCTCCTAACATAATTATAGACAGATTGAATGTTTTTCTATAGATCTCTCTCATTTGAATTTTTGCCTTCACACAATTCTTTAGCAGCTGCCTCATATTAATGTCTGTGGAGACAAAACCTGCAGGAACACATTTTGACAAGGAATAAAAGTGGGAGGCAGCTGCATGTCTCTTATGAAATCAATGGGGCTTTGCCTTTAATCCCTTTAGATCCAGGTCACAGGCTTAACTTGGCAGGGCAATTTAACTATAGCTCAGGTTATTTTCTTCCTGAAAAGCAACTGTACCATAAACTGCTATCACTCGTTAACACCTCAGAGGACACCAGTTGTCCTCACATTTATGAAAAAGAAAAATATTCAGAAGAGAATGGAATACCTGGATTTGGAGACTGGTCGAAGGAAAAAGCTTGAGGCCAGAAAGTGCTTTTTCAAGAGGTGAGGTCTGCAGGGAACATAGAGGTGAGTGATTGGGGGGGAGTCCGGTCACAACCCCAAAGGAGCAATGAGGTGGAGAGAGAGGTGGGGAAGAACTTTGAGATTAAAAATGAATAGGAGCGCCCTAGACAGTTTGGCTCAGTGAATAGAGTGTTGGCTGTGGACTGAAGGGTCCTGGGTTTGAGTCCGGTCAAGGGCATGTACCTTGGATGCAGGTTCCTGGCCCTGGTCAGGGACATGCGGGAAGCAACCAACCAATCAATGTATCTCTCTCACATCAGTGTTTCTCTCTGTCTCTCCCTCTCCCTCCCAGTCTCTCTAAAAATCAATGGAAAAATATCCTCAGGTGAGGAGAAAAAAAAAGAATAGGAGGATGTCATAGGCAACTTTACATGCTTTGCAGTTTGCCTGGTTGTTACGTCCAGGATGCTGTAGAAACAAAATAAATGTTTTTTTGATAACACAATCCAAATTTCAAATGTAATAATTACCCAGTTCATCTGTAGAATATTATTTGTAAGCCTTGATTTGTAGTTAGTGGGTAGATTGCTGATGTATTTGACTAAAATCTTTTCCTTTGGAAGACTTGAGCACGTGATGCTGAGTATAGCAATGGCCTCGAAAATATCTGTGTGTATGTGTATCGGTGCTATTTGAACCAGGAGAATGTACAGAATTACATTCTGTATATGAAAACAATTACAGTTTCTACTTAATATTTCGTGCTTATCATATATGTGTCAAATAATTTAACTGGTAGTTTTAATGTATGAAAGCTAAGAACTACATCAGTATTTGTCACATGAATACTTTAAAAATAAGCAGTTGCTTAGCACTCATGAAATTTAATGTGTTATGTACCTACAAGAACAATATTCCCTTCTAAAAACAGCTTATAAAAACCAATGCAAAATAGCATTGATGATTATATCAATTCAGGTACCATGAAAACCAGACTCAATGGAAGAATAAGACATGCAAGAGAGTCATTGGGAGCCAAACCTGTAAGGGATACAGGGCGATGGAGGAGGAGGAGACCCCGACTGTGATGCAGGGTGCCACCTATGAAAGGAAGGAACGAAGGAGGGGCATTGGGTAGAAAGAGCCTCGAACAGAATGCAGCTCTGAAAAAGGCTTGGCCAGACCAATGGGGTTTCCCAGAACAAAGACCGCCCATTGGAGAGTCCACATTGGGCAAGAATGGCCAGCCTTAGTACCCAATCAGGCTTGGTCATCGGCTGGGAGCAGCCAGGGAGGGTATGGCCTTGGCCAGGTTGTGGCAGCTGGAAGCTGTTGGCTACCTCTACTCCTCCCATCAGGGTCTCTCTTGAAGTGAAATCTGAGCAGTCCAGTCCCACGGCTACCATAATTATGCAGTGTTATAAACTAACTTATCAAGCTTTAAAATGGACATTCTAAATATTCACTCATGTGAATATTGTTACTGGCAATTGGGGATTTTTAGAAACACATTGGAATCATGCAAAACCACAGACTAACCAACGTGAAATTGTATATTCTCTGTAAACCTAAGGGCTAATCTTATTTTATTTGAAGATTTACAACCACTGTTTTAGTATTTATTTTCATCTACATCTGGGATCTAGAGAGCAATTCTAGCTTTCTTTAAAAGTTGTGTTAATTGCTTTCTCTAATTCTGAATACAATACATGCTCATTTTAGACAAACTGGAAATATAAGAAACCTTTATTTTATTATTTATTTTTAAAATATATTTTTTATTGATTTTTTGAGAGGAATGGAGAAGGAGAGAGAGATAGAAAACATCGATGAGTCATGGCTGCCTCCTGCAGGATCCCAGCCCCCACTGGGGATGGAGCCCGGAACCTGAGCATGTGCCCTGACTGGAGATCGAACCAGCCACCTCTTGGTTCTGGGTGGATGTTCAACCGCTGAGCCACACCAGGTGGGCAAGAAACCTTTTAAAAAGGATATGAAAATCACTCTATTTTATTTTTTTTCAATTAGTTTACATTCAATATTATTTTGTATCAGTTTCAAATATGTAGCATCTGGTTAGACAGTCATATGTTTAAAAATAACTCTTAATTCCAACACTGAAAATGAATATACAGTTAACTTTTGTGGTGTTTCCCCTGCGATTAAAAAAAATGTGCACATGTAACAGGGATGTTAATAGGGTCTGCAAATAGCCACCGAATTAGTGGGATGAGTTGTTTCTGTGAGAAGACTCCAGCCCCACCCAATAGCACCTGAGCTGTGAGCTGGTGGCAGTGGCCTGACAAGTCTGCTAGTGCCTGGGCTCAGGGCCGAGCTCAGGGAATAAGACCCAACCAAGATGAACTTGTCCCATTAAGAAAGTCCAAGTCCACCATAGAAGATTGGAACTCCCTTGGTGACTGCCATTTATATCTGTCTGACAGTCCTGGAGCCATGGAACTCATGTCTGGGGGCCACAAAGACCTGTTTCAAAAATGTTATGGCTCAAAGAGTGTGGCTTTGGGATTATACCGTGTGCCTAAAGCTTTCTTGTGCTACCATAGATCACCTTGAAGCTGGCACTTGTGCTGGTAGTGTTGGTAGAGCAATCACAGTGCCCAGTGAGACATGCTGGTTCGGGAGAAGCCCAGCAGGCCCACGGGGTGTTCAGCAGATGCCCAGAAGATGCCTGGAAGTGCTTAGATGGAGCAGGAGTGTTTGGAAACACACAGCAGCTGATGATGCTCAGAAGTAATGCAGGGGTTAGAGCTCCTGCATGAGTAGGTGGGCCACAGCCAGTGAAGTTGGGCTGTGGCTATTACTAGTCTAACCCCATTTGTCCTGAGATATATACACATGAAGAGATGTGTGTGTGTGTGTGTGTGTGTGCATATGTGTGTATGTGTGTGAGAGAGAAAAGGAGAAAAAGGGAGACATTGTGTAGTTAATGGAAGTCATAAACAAATTTTAATTCTATTTTTTTCATTTAACATTAGAGTGAATAGGTGTTTGCCCAAATTATTAAATTTTCCTTGAAAACATGATTTTAAAGATGTAAGATATTTCATGATATATGTTTGCTCTCATGTTTTTAATTTTCTTATTGATACATATTTGATTTTTGTGTTTTTTTTAAAATTTCAAAGTGTGATGAACATGTTTGCACTTGTATCTTTTATCATATCTTTGATGATTTCTTTAAAATAAATCTCTACAATGAGATTGCCATATCGAAGGATATTCTTATTTTAAGATCTTTGGTGCATATCATGTACTTGCTTTCAAGAACATTTTTGAAGTTTACTCTCCCATTACTGGTGTATGAGATTGTCTACCTCATTAAATCCACTCCATGAGCATCTATTTAAAATAATATTTTCTAGTTTATTATGTAAAAATATTAGACTGTTTAAGTTTTTTACCAGTTAGGTTAAATCTTTTTTTCTGGGTTTTTCTACTTAGTCTACTGTGTGCTCTACCTACTTTTTTTGTAGGATGTCAACATTGTTCATATTTATAGGAAAAAACCTTTTTTATATTATGTCTATCAACCTTTTGTATTTGTTCTTTTCCCCCCTCTTCTTGCCTTTTCATTTTATTTGCAATATTTTATTAATGCATAGAATTTTAAAGCTTTTTTTGTAGTTAGATCTTTCTTTTCCTTTGTGACTTTTGGATCTTCTATCCCTCGATTAAAAAAAAATCAGTTAAGTGCTTGGAATAAAATCAGTTGGAGTTTCAAATTAAACCACATGCCAAAATTTATTCCAGCTGGCATAAGGAATTATATATAAAAGGAGCCATAAAATTCTGTTTGCCAAAAACAGGGATTTGTTGGTCTCCTTCACTATCTGTGTTGTTGCTGTTAATGTAATCCTTGCAGCTCACAGTAGGGGGACGATTTGAAGTGTGCAGGTCCTTCTTTGACTAAGTTTGAATGGTTGACCCAGGGGTCTGCCAGCCAGAAGAGCATCTCAAGGCCCTGTTTTGGACGAGTAATTTATGCATGTGAAATCCCTAAACTCCATCACACTGGTCACCAAGAGAAAGATCTATAGCAAAAAAGTTCTAAGAAAAAGAGGTAGTATTGATGAATATAGTGGACAATGTAGTAAGGAGAGGTAGCTTGTGTATCTGTTGACATCTGTAACAAAAGGGCTGTGGGTTTAAGATAGAGGGAGGAGAAATTGCTTGGGAGCAGCAAAGAGAATACATACTTTAATCTTAGCCCACTGGAACTAGGAGTACGGGAAGCAAACCCCTGTCACTCCAGAGAGTGTCAAGGTAACTCACGTCCTACTGTTTTAATTACACCAGGAAGGTGAAGGGAGCATTCAGAGAAGAGGGTCAGAGTGCAAGGGGACTTTGCTGATGGCAGATCTGGATTATCCAAGGTGCGGGGAAGGGTTTAGGGCCTTGGTGGGCAAACTTTTTGACTCGAGGGCCACAATGGGTTCTTAAACTGGACCGGAGGGCTGGAACAAAAGCATGGATGGAGTGTTTGTGTGAACTAATATAAATTTTGAATGGTTGACCCAGGGGTCTGCCAGCCAGAAGAGCATCTCAAGGCCCTGTTTTGGACGAGTAATTTATGCATGTGAAATCCCTAAACTCCATCACACTGGTCACCAAGAGAAAGATCTATAGCAAAAAAGTTCTAAGAAAAAGAGGTAGTATTGATGAATATAGTGGACAATGTAGTAAGGAGAGGTAGCTTGTGTATCTGTTGACATCTGTAACAAAAGGGCTGTGGGTTTAAGATAGAGGGAGGAGAAATTGCTTGGGAGCAGCAAAGAGAATACATACTTTAATCTTAGCCCACTGGAACTAGGAGTACGGGAAGCAAACCCCTGTCACTCCAGAGAGTGTCAAGGTAACTCACGTCCTACTGTTTTAATTACACCAGGAAGGTGAAGGGAGCATTCAGAGAAGAGGGTCAGAGTGCAAGGGGACTTTGCTGATGGCAGATCTGGATTATCCAAGGTGCGGGGAAGGGTTTGGGGGATCCAGGAAGGGCATGTTTGAGTCAGTTAGGGGATGTATGGAGCCACGTGGGGTAAGGGAGTCTAGTGGGTGTGCTTCTACCTACTTATGCAGACTGAGGTCAACAGGATGAAGGCATGATATAAGATTCATCCTGAAGGTCACTTAGGGGAGACTGATGCTCAAATAATTCTAGCCTCCTTCTCAGGATCTGGCATTTAGGCTGTGTCACTGGGCACCATGAGGTAGGAGGGTTACATGGTGGTGCGAGCTGGAAGAAGTGGAGCTCTGTGTACATGCCCCCAAATTCTGTTACTGGAGGTCACAAGGCTGGAGGTTACCCAGATGAAGAGGCTATACAAATCTTTGGATTACTGAGTATGGTGTATTTGATGGGGATGTAGAGACTTGACTTGTCTGATTAGCAACAAATGACATTTACTTATTTATTTGCCCAGTGGTTATTGATTACCAGGGGCAGAGAATATAATGAAAAGCAAGAATTGTTCTTTCCTAATAATGTAACTCATCAGAATATCACCCTGTTGTGGTCCTTATTCATGTCTTATTTTCTCCCCAACCTTCAAAATCACAAGAGCTTATTGTCTATGCATGGGTGTTTATGCTTATTAATGAATAAAGAACTGTCTTTTTTAGAAAATAAAACAATTTTTTTTAAATAAATAATCAGACTCAAATGGGAAACAAAACACAACTGCCGCCCTACCTCGTTTGGCTCAGTGGATAGAGCATCGGCCTGTGGACTAAAGGGTCGCAGGTTCGATTCCTGCCAAGGGCGCATGCTCCGGTTGTGGACTCGATCCCCCCCAGTAGCGGGCATGCAGGAGGCAGCCAATCAATGATTCTTATTGCTGTTTCTATCTCTCTATCTCTCTCCCTTCCTCTCTGAAATCAATAAAATATATATATTTAAAAAAACACACAACTGCCTAATAAAGAATGACATAATCCTTTTAATACAAATTAAAAATTTAAAACAAATAGAGGTGTGCTAACTCTGATAAGTGTTGTATTATAGGTTTTTTTAAAAAAATCCTTATTGTTAAGAGTATTACAGATGTCCCCTCTTTTTCTCCCTATTGCCCCCCTCTACCAGTTCCTGCCCTACCCCAGGCCTTCACCACCCTATTGTCTGTGCCCATGGACAATGCATATATGAATATAAGATCTTTGGTTAATCTCTTCCTCCCTCCCCTTCCCCTTTCCCTCTGAAGTAAGTCTGTTCCGTGTTTCCATGCCTCTGGTTCTATTTTATTTATCAGTATATTTTGTTCATTAGATTCCCTTTTGTTTATTTTGATCCTTAGATTCAATTGTTGATAGATATGTATTTATTGCTATTTTATTGTTCATATTTTTTCTTCTTCTTAAAAAAGACCCTTCAACATTTCATGTAATACTGGTTTGGTGACGATGAACTCCTTTAGCTTTTTTTTTGTCTGTGAAGCTCGTCATCTGATCTTTAATTATAGGTTTGTTTGTTTTTTTAATTTGGAGAAAGGTGGTTCTGCTGTAAAGGCTCTTAAAAATGAAAATAGGAAAGAACCTTTCTGAAAAACTACTCACATCAGCGTGCCAATGATCGTCACTGCAGATACTGAGGGCTTGACTGTTTTTCAGTGTACTTTTATTTTATGACATAGATTTGGTACTTGGTGTGGTTTTAAAAATGGACTTTACATATATTCAGTAAGCTGGGAAAAATATAATCATTCATGGTATTTAATTAATTCATGAACCATTATAATATCTGCTTCCAAAACTGCTGATCCAGAGTCTTATTTATTTCTTTTTAGCTATCAACAAGTTGCTACAGTTGATGCAGAAATCTTTTGAACGTATCATGTTATCATATTGAAGAAATCTTGGTGAATGTTTTAAAATATGATCAAACCAATTTCCACTTAGCTTTTAAGTCAATGAGGTTTTCCATTCTCTTTCAGTGCATGATTCCAACAAAGACTTAGCATCTTTCTTTTAAACACCCCCTAATATCAAAGGACTTCAGTGCTGCGGCGCCTCTTTATTTTTGTCTTTGCCAGCAAAAGTTTGTGTCATTTTTCTAAAATGCTGGCGAAGTTCAAAGAGACTTCATAGTAACTCCCAACTTACTGGTGATATATATGTGTGTGCTTTTTGCACTTTATAACTCCAGGCATTCCATGCTTTTCTTCCTAATGACATATGGGGTAATAAACATGTGAAAGACATTATTTGATGAAACAGAGAAAGTCTGAATTATGTGGCAAGGATGAGGTTCAATTGTGATTTTTAAAAAATGCCTCTCTTTATATCTTCTTTATACTGTGTTCTTTGGTCTTATAACTTCTTAGCCTATAGGGATAAGGAGGGAAAAACCTAACTATTTCTGGGAAACTAATAGGATGATTTATGATTTTTTATGTCTCATAAAAGTAGAATACAAATATGTTCAGTTATTCATAGAATTTCATCTGGTCTATGAATCTTTAATGGGGGCAGTATCACCCCCAGGGGGCAATAACTGGTTTTTGGAGGAGGAAAAAAAAAAGATAATGGCAATGACTTTTGGCTTTTGAAAGCATCAGGGTACATAAGTAGATATACAGTATATCTGTAATACTTAAATTTCATTAGGAGGGATGAGAAAAAAAGTCTCTAAAAAGGCTATTAGAGGGACAATACTTTCATAAAGGTTGAGAAACACTGATCTAGTCTTTGAAGATGGAAATTCAGCATCGACATAAAATGTGTATCACCAAGGAAATAATGTAGATAGATTTTGAAAGTAAATTCCAATTTCATACTCTCCAAGTACAATTTCATATGTTTGCAAACCATGGATCTTATACTGAGTTTTCAGCATGTCAGCCTATTCATGTATAACTCACGCTGGCTCTTGATACACCAAGCTTCTGAGGCAGGACATTGGCTGGCTCAGCTCTTCTTCCCTGGTCCTTTCCTCCAGGAGCTGTCTTTTGGGGGAAATGAGGTTAGGAAAGTGAAGCACTTGGAAGGAACACTCAGTAAGTGCAGGTGTAGATGGCTGTGAGATCACAAAGGAATTAATAGTTAACTTTGCTGGAAGGTGTTTAGGAAGGGATTCGACAAAGAGATGACTTTAGACCAAGGAGTTTACAAAGTTGGGTGGTAAAACAATTACATCTTTATTTGCAATGAACTCCATCTGAAATGTACTGTTTCCTTCAATTATGATGTGGCAAACCACAGGAGAATTACCAATATCTGGACTTTGTCCCCAAAAGAAACCATAGATATTTCCATAGCACATGATAGTTGTTGCAACTATCTTGAAATATTGCTTTCACCACAACATTAAAAGGAAAAGGACAATATGGGAGGCATATATAACTGAGAAGAGATACATATTCATGATAAAAAATAGATCAGCAGAGTCATGGGATTAAGGAGAAAATTCATGGCTTATGAAAGAGGGGCTATGACAAGACAGGCTGTAGAAGAAGATATTGACATGGCCAATGCAAATATGAAAATATCTCTCAGATCCTCAAGGAAATATGAATTAAAAATAATTTAATAAAATTTTGGCAAATTGCCTAAAACTAAAGGTAAAAATGTTCATTATAAAGAGTGTGGGAAAACAGACCTTTTCATGATGTTTGTAA
>NW_005363098.1:5122375-5131490 GCF_000412655.1 Myotis brandtii | reverse complement strand
GGACAATATTATAATAGCTTTCAGTTTTTAAAAAAATGCTCATAACCGTTGACCCAGAAATTCCATCTTGAGAAATTTCTCCTATGAGAATACTGGCATGTATGACATTGGCATATATATACAAGAATGTTTGGCAAAATAGTATCTTCATTGTGAAAAGCCAGAAGTGACTTAAATTAGTCCATTAGTGGGAAATTTATTGAAGACATTGTCAGCTTCTTATAATGGTGCCATATACAGCTATAGATGGATATAGCTTTATCTACTGACAAGGAAACACTTCTAAGACATACCGTTATATGAAAAGTCATAAGGAAAATAAGTAGTGTGATCTTATTTATGTAAAATATATCAAAGCCAAAAACTCAACAAAATCCAGAGAGCATGGAAACTTGTCTCGATGGATATGAGCCCAATTCTTAATAGACAGACCTGCTGGCGGGAGGAGGGGTTTGACTGTTTGAATGACAGGTTTGTTTTTACTGCTCTATAATGTTTGGACTTTTTGTCTATGTATTACTGCATAATTAAGTAAAAAGGAAAAGAATTCTGGAAGATGATTGCATTTACAATGAAAGCAAAAGGATAAACTTCTTAGGAATGCGCCCATCAGGAAATGTGCAGGACTTGTGGAAAGAGAACTATTAAATTTTATTGAGGCATATAAAAGAAAGCCCAAGTAAATGCAGAGACGTACCATGTTCTTGAATTGGATGTTTCAGTGGAAGTTTATATATTTGAGTGCAAATCTAGTCAAAACCCATGGGAAATTAAACTTGACAAAGTGATCCTGAAGTTCTTCGGCAAGAATAAAAAACAGGCAAGAATAGCTAAAAAAAAAAAAAAAATCTTGAAAAAGAATAATGGAGTGTGCCTGTGCAGCCAGATTTTGAAGATTGTTCTAAAATTAAAATAATGGAAATAGCGAGCACTTGGACCATGCTTCGATGAAATGATCCATTTAACAGACTGGAAAGCCAGAAATTGGTTGGCTGTCCACTCCAATCTCTAGGGCACTGATTGGCATTTGTCTACTGGAGACTCAAAGTCAGCCTTCCTACCTCTTTATTGTCACTCCACAGGGGCCACAGTCAGCTTTGACTCCTTTACATTTTCCAGGGCACATTGTGCAATTCAGTGTTTGATACTCTATTAGTTAGGTACTCTATTAGTTAGGCAGAGGGTGACCATTTGATGGGGTTTACCTGGAAAGGTGATTGGGGAGAGTGATGTGGGTGTGAACCTCTAAGAAAAGAGGATTTGCAGAATAGTGTGCTTCTAACTAATTTTAAAAATATATTTTTTTATAGATTTCAGAGAGAATGGAAGGGAGAGGGAGAAAGAGATAGAAACATTGATGAGAGAGAAACATCGATTGGCTGCCTCCTGCAGGCCCTCATGACATTCAATCAACTGAGCCACATGGGACAGGGCTAAAAAAATGCATAGAGAGGAGTTGAGAGAGGTGCTTACTATAAGTCATCAAGGAAAAACAAACTAAGTCAGGTTCAAAGAATGTGCTACTCAAAATCCAAGGTTATTCCCAGGAACAGCAATAAAGTTAGAGGCTATAGCACACATTGCTTATGTAGATTCTGAAATTTTACTCCTTTAAAGAAACCTATACATGGTACAAGAAAAGTTAATGATATTTACATTGTCTGATTACAAACAAAAGACTGTGTCTTAGTCAATTTGAGCTGCTATAACAGAGCACAATAAACTGGCTGTCTTATAAGCAACAGAAATTTATTTCTCAGAGTTCTGGAGGCTGGATGCCTGAGATCAGGGTGCCAACACTGTAGAGTTCTGATGAGGGTCCTCCTTTGGGCTGGAAACTGTCAATTTTTCCTTGCATCCTCCCATGGTTGAAAGAGCAGAGAGAGAGAGAGAGAGAGAGAGAGAGAGAGAGCTCCCTGGGGTCTCTGTTATGAAGACAGTAATCTCTGAGGGCCCCACCCTCATGACTATTCACCTCTCTAGTCTCACCTCCAAATACCATTACATTGGGGGTTAGGATTTCAATATGTAAATTTTGGGAAGGACACAGACATTTAGTTCATGACTGATTAATAGGCACATGTCTTTGTTTCATTGAATTACCTGACTTTGTACCACTGCTCTGGGGAGTTTCCAAGGATCCACTTATGTGGAAGTTTGCCTCCACCTCCACTGAAGGAAAGCCTGGCTCAGGCTTGTTTTGTTTTAGATTTTCAATAGATTGCCGTCCTCCTTTCATGTCATTGAATCTATCTTTCCTAGCACTTTTCATCATTAGGGTGGTCAGTGGCAAGATCTAGTTGGCCAAATGTTGGATGTTTATCTAAAGCAGTGGTTCTCACTTATTGTGCATCGTAGTGTCCTAGGGGGTGTCATTCACAGATTCTGACTCAATCGTTCAGGTGCAGGGCCTGAGAGATTGTGCATTTTTAATGAGCTCCTCAGTGAACACTATGAGGCTGGTCTAGGGACCACACTTTGAGTAGGGCCTAAACTCAAAAGGAACCAAGGAGGCCTAGTTTGACCTTAGAATCTAGTCAGCACTGTCCAATAGAAATGTACTGTAAGCCATAAATGTGAACCAAATATGTAAATCAATAATTTTTTTAGTAGTTACATCAAAAGAAGGAAAAAGGACAGGAGAAATTAATTTTAATAATAAAGTTTATTTAAACCAATATATCACATGCTTAATCTTTCAACATATAATCAATGTAAAAACTATTGAGATATTTTACATGCTTTGGTTTGGATTGAGTTTTTGAAATAAGGGAGGAGGGAGGGAAGGAGAGAGCAAGGAAGAATATCAGTGAATCTGTAGATACCTCCCTGCAGAACCTGGTAGCCCTGGGAGGATGGAGCCAGGGAAGAGGTGCCCTGATTTCCCTCTCTTCCCTTCCTCTGATCTTCCTCTCTGCCTCCTGTTGGCTGAGCTCACTGGCAGTCCAGAGAGCAAAGGAGCATCAGGGAGTGATCCATTCAAGGTCATCCCTGAAGGGCACAGAGCCTGGTGGACAAGGGTAGAGACAGGATCAGGGGCCTGTTGGGTTGACTGAGGTATTTTTCCCTCTCCCTTTCTCTTCTTTTTTCATATCATTTCCTCTATTGATCCTGAACACTTTATTCTCCATATCTGTTCTTTTTGTCATCAACCTGCCTATTTTAACATAGATATTTAACTTGAAGTGTAAAGTGGATCATTACCTTCCTACTGAACAGTATAAGAAAGTTAACACCCATCTTCTCTCCCACCTTAGATGCTGTTATGGTTTGTTTGAAATAGATATTGTAACACATTTGTCTGATGAGGAAAATGAGGCTCTGGAGGTTATGTGGCCTTTTCTAAGTCAGGCAGTACTCCACTATGCTTGACTCTGAGGATATGAAGGTAAAATATAATCCACATTATAACATCCAGTTGAAATTGTGAAAACATTAGACTGACTAATAATGTTGCACTTTAGACAAAGTAGCTAAAAGCGCGTATTGGTTTTATTATGATTTGTCTTATGATCTCTTATAATTTCACACTTAAGTCATATATAGTGTGCTTTATTTAAAACATTTCCTATAGTCAAGACATTATAATGATGGTTGCATCAACTTCTGACAAGGGGTCAGGGGTGGTTTATAGCTTAATTAATTCTCTTCCTTACAAAACAATTGATGGCTGGAGAAATATTAAAATAGAAAACCTAATATATAGATCCAGGCTAAAAAAAGAACACCTTCCTGGAAGCAGGAAGTGTGGGTAGGAGTTCAGCTTCTGCAGGCAGCTTGGAAACTCAGAGCCAGGTGACAGAGCCAGGCGATCATTCCGAGCCAGACTTCAAGGCTAGGACTAGGACACCCCAGTGTCCCCATAACGAGTCCTAAAAGAGATTCAACTTACCAATGTTATCTGCAGAGAAAAACAAACAAACAAAATATACACTAACTAACAAAGGATTTCTTTACAGTGTACAAGATTAACATAAAAACTCAGGGGCATTCCTACATACCAATAATAATAAGTAATGAGAAAACGTAAGAGAAGGCAACTAACCTTTTAACAAAATACATCTGACAAAAGATGTGCAAGACATTTTCTGAGAAAACAAGCTGGTATTGAGTGATACCATTGCACAAGCATTGCCTGTGATATAATCCAAATGCAGCTTTAGTTGTGCCTCTTGTCTTCCTTTTACAACATATACAGACAAAGAGATCTTCCCAGCACTGGGATTGCAACTTGAGAAGTCCCTGTCTTTTCTGGTTCCTCTCAGGTAATAAGCCCTATGTTCTCTTTAAATGGCACACACAGTCTTACAGTATTTTGGCAAATAGAACTCTCAGTCCCTTGTCATAGCCAAAAATCAGAATTTAATTGAGTGTTAAATCTCTTCCAGCTGAGGTCTGTTCGCTCTTTTTCTTTCTTAATATTGTGAAGATGTTAATGTTCCTCTACATTGACCTGTAGATTCAATACAGTTCTACTAAAAATCCCAGTGGGTTTTTTGGGTGGAAGTTGACAAGCTGATTCTACAGTGTCTATAAACATGGAGAGGGCCAAGAATCACTGAGACACTTTTGAAGAAGGAGGTCAGGGGACTTGAGCTCCTAGGAAAGAAGACTTGTAATTAAAGCGTAGTAATTAAGAGAGTGTATTGCTGGCATAGGAATGGACAAATCAATCAATGAAAAGAGAAGAGAGCTCAGGAACAGACTCGTGCATATAGACATTTGATTTATTTCAGAAAGTGGCACCACAGAGCCACAGGGCAAGATGGTCTTTTTCAATAAATGGTGCTGGGACGATTGGAAATTTATAGGGAAAAAATGAAATTGAATCCTCCAAAAGCAGTTATACTAGATGCTGCTGAAATTGGATCCTTAAAAGTTGTTTTAGATGATACAAGGATGTATGAATTTTTGTAGACTATTGATAGATGCTACATCACACAACTCAGCTTAGATTTTAAAGGACACATAATTCAGATGTTGGCTGTAAGAATAGGTCCAAGAATTCTATAGCATCTCCTCCTCCACAGAAGAGACATTTGGGGGGCTATAGTTAACTCCTCAGCCTGAGGATTAGTTCTTATGTTTCATCAGAAAGATTCCTATGAGGTCATATCTTAATTTTATTCTGTGTGGGATTCCATGTATCTGAATGGAGCCCCTAGGGGATACTGAAACAGAATTTGCTGGGAGTGCTTCTGGATTTCTGACATTGTTCAGGCTTGAAACAAATGTCCTTTGCTCATTTTCTCATTGAATCTTAACCTATTATAATTTCTTGGGTGAACCTTGAAATCTTTTCATGACCTTCTGGTATGGTCTAATATTTCTGTGGCCTAAATGTGGCTAGTTTAAGAAAGAACATTTCATAAACTGACAGTGATAACAGGGTTTAGATCCACATTTGTGT
The DNA here is from genome assembly GCF_000412655.1 of Myotis brandtii. Classification (NCBI taxonomy): domain Eukaryota; kingdom Metazoa; phylum Chordata; class Mammalia; order Chiroptera; family Vespertilionidae; genus Myotis; species Myotis brandtii. The sequence continues at coordinate 5,126,080 of NW_005363098.1, read as the reverse complement.
CCACACATGCATTCTCTGTCATCCTTTCCTACATATGAATTATTGAATATGTATGCCTCTTGCCTCTTCAATTAGATTCCAAAGTGCTAAAGATCATGGCTTATTTGATCACTGTAACTGCCATCTCATTATCATCTCATTATCATAATCATTATCATCTCATTATCATAATCACAGCTGAATGTTAGCTTACTCTGATAGACACTTTATTGAATCCATTGACAAGACACCACCATGAGGTTGGCTACTATTACGATCCTTATTTTGCAGATGGAGAAACTGAGGCACAAGGTGTGAAGTGATTTGCTGAAGATCACACAGCTAGTAGGAAGCAAATATAGGAACAAAACCAGGGAAGTCCTATTCTGGAGTCTTGGCTGCTCTCTACTGTATAATACTTTTTATTATACACACAAGAAATTGATTATAGAAAAGAAGTTTTGAAGTTCTATGGCAGGGGTCCTCAAACTACGGCCCGCGGGCCACATGCAAATACAAATATTGTATTTGTTCCCGTTTTGTTTTTTTACTTCAAAATAAGATATGTGCAGTGTGCATAGGAATTTGTTCATAGTTTTTTTTTAAACTATAGTCCGGCCCTCCAATGGTCTGAGGGACAGTGAACTGGCCCCCTGTTTAAAAAGTTTGAGGACCCCTGTTCTATGGTAACAGACCTTGGCTAACTTATGTAGAAAAAAAATTCTTGGGAGGATATTGGGCAGCTTTAAAAATTGAACTAATATCTAGGAAACTAGGAATATGGTCAGAAACCCAGGGAGCTGGGTCATGTTGCAGAATTGGTCTGATAACTCTGAGGCTGCTGGGTGCCACTGCTAAGGCTGAGTACTCAACTGCCCCTTGTCATTGCCTCCCTTGCTCAACAATTTAAGTTGTCTTGTAGAAACTTCCCTTTGGCCAAGCCTCAGACACCGTGCATGCTCCATCTGCCAAGGGTGAGGACGGGGAGCATGTGATCTGCTTTGGCTTTTGCAGTGAGAAGTAGGACTTGACTTCCCATCAAAACCCACACACTGAAGGCTTTCCCAGGGGGTAAGGAGGGTTTGATGTTGAGCAGCCAAAATATAATGAACAGTCATTACAGCTCTCCTGTTTACTATCTTGTGTTCACCCCACAGCGGCAATTCCGCTCACAGAGAATAGCCTACTAGGCACACTTGCATTCCATGCCCAACAACATGCTGGCAAATAGGAGAGCTGTCTGCATAAGTCAGACTCAGAACATTAAACAATAACCCTTTAGTGTCACACAGGAAAGTGTTAGAGATAACACTTTGTATTAGGTTCTTCTTACACAGGTCTTATGAGAAGTCATATGTGATATTTCCTTACATTATCATGTATTAGCACCGATGAGTGAAATGCTTCTTGATCTAAAGAATGAAAAATGTGAAAACGGTGATTTTTAAAGGATCTATGTTAGTATAATGAGATGGCAGGGCTCTTTAGAAAAGACAATAATGCTGAGAAAAATAGAAGGCATCAGGAAAAGAAGACCAAATAGGAGATAGATTGACTCCATGAAAGAAGCCATAGGCACAAGTCTGCAGGCACTGAGCAGGGCTGGTGAGGACAGTGCATTGTGGACATCACTCATTCACAGGGTCGCCAGGGGTCGGAGTTGACTCAACAGACATAACACATTAATATCACTGTCACTAAGGATAACTTTTCTTCATTAGCCATTCATTTTGTGGACATCACTCATTCACAGGGTCGCCAGGGGTCAGAGTTGACTCAACAGACATAACACATTAATATCATTGTCACTAAGGATAACTTTTCTTCGTTAGCCATTCATTACTACTTTTTATTATCTGCCACTAAGAAATAATTAAAATTGCAGTGAGATATATCAGTGATTATTTAGATGAGATATGATATAATAAAACTTTCTGTCTCTCATTTGTCATATGAGAGCTTAGGTGACAACAGGAGAGCCAAGTAGGGGCTGAGGTTGAGGCAGGGGACAGGGCTGAGGCCCCAGGAAGGGTCTGGTGTATAATTCTGGTCTAGGCAACCTGTACATTAATCCTTAGGAAAAACAGAGGCCTAGAGGCCAACTGAGGAAGGAAACTGAAAACCAGGGCAGGGGATCAAAGAAAGGGCCAGGGATGCCCCTGCCTGGCCCCACGGTATCCCAACCCTAGGGAGCAGGAAGGTAACAGTTACAGAATGTTTCAGCGGTAAACTGGGGTGTGATACTGGAGTGTGATACTGAATTCTTCCCTGTTTTTTGCCCAGGGCCAGAATGGCTCCCAGAGTGCGGGTGGGCCCAGCAGAGAAGCATTCAGTTTTACTATCGTTTACATTCAACTCAGTGACTTACTTCTACTTCTGCCCAGAATTCTAGTTGTTTAGGATCCCATTTAACTCTTTTGTCTTCTTGAATTTGTTGCTTCTCAAAGCTTCTTGCATTTACCTGCTGTTTGATCTACATCTGCTATTCTCTGTAAGGGACATGTTTTATAGCTGGATGCCATTTACACATGTATTAAGTCATATTTCAACAAGTTTTTGTTAAGCTCCCAATCTGTGCATCTTAAGTACAACAATTCATAAAAAACGAGTTGAATATGCTTTTTAAATGCCCGCAAACTTGAGGAAGATAAGGTAGGATGCTCTAAGCCCCTGCTGCCCAAAGTGGGGACCCAGGAGCGGCAGCATTGGCGTCACCTGGGACTTGTTGGAAACACGCATCTCCGGGCCCACCCAGATTTCCTGAACCAGAGTCTGAATTTTATTAAGATCCCAGGTGATTTGCATGCATTTTAAAGTTTAAGAAAAATGTGCAGAGACACATAACAACATTTATTTATGTATTTATCTATTTATTTATAGTTTGGTATACAATATTATAGTGATTTGTCATTTTTTTCAATTACAGTTGACATTTAATATGATTTTATATTAGTTTCAGGTGTACAGCATAGTGGTTAGACATTTATATATTTTATGAAGTGTTTTCCCTGATAATTCTAGTACCCACCTGGGACCATACATAGTTATTACAATATTACTATATTCCCTATGCTGTATTTTACATCCCCATGACTTCTTTGTAACTGCCAATTTGTACTTTTTAATTCCTTCACCTTTTTCATTCAGCCTCCCCTCTGGCAACCCTCAGTTCTCTGTATCTATGAATCTGTTTCTCTTTTATTCATTTATTTAGTTCTTTAGATTCCACATATAAGTAAAATCATATGATATTTATTGCTCTCTGACTTATTTCACTTAGCATAATACCGTCTAGGACCTAGGTCCATCCATGTTGTCAAAAATGGTAAGATTTCATTTTTTATGGCCAAGTAATATTCCATTGTATATGCAGAGTGGGATAAAAGTAGGTTTACATTTGTTCACATGGACAATAATTAATAAATAATAATACATATCGTCGGTGCTCTTATTCCAACATCAAGAAGGGTCCAGGAATCTGGAAAAGGCTGTGCATAGATGACATAGGAATCCAGAGACTAATAAAGAGTCCGGAGATGAGACATAATTTTGAAAGGCATTGGGGGTCAGAGAACCTTCAGCTAAAGGAACTGAAGACTCCCTCCTTGTCTAGGACCCTTGCTTTTATTAACACAATTTGTCCTAAGGCAAGGTGGAGATAATACACTTCAAAGGGTAAGGTTTCAAAGGGTACAGAAGCATTGTCAGTTTGGGGGAATTAGCCTA
>NW_005363098.1:5101537-5122102 GCF_000412655.1 Myotis brandtii | reverse complement strand
TTTTCAGGTTTGGGGAAATGCCTTTAGCCATTCCCAACAGGTGACTACATGTGTGACTCAACCCTGTTGAGTCCCCAAGTCTCATCAACCTTTTGATGAAACTCTTGAAATTATGACATGCTGGAATTGGTTCCCGGCAAATACAAGAATAAACTGTCATGCACACTCACAACTGTAAACCTACTTTTGCCCCACCTGTATGTACCACATCTTTATCTATTCAGTGATTTGGAATTTTTATATCTTACAATGTTGGTTACCCCACTAATTCTGGCAATCATCTATCACTGTGCAAACTTACCATAACATTACTGACTAAATCTCCCTTCACTTTTTCCACCCATCCACCCACTCTCCTCCCCTCTGGCAACCATACCTTTGGTCTGTGTTCTATGAGTCTGCTTTTATTTATTTGTTTGTACTACATTTGGTTTGTTTTTTTATAACAAAATTTTAAGTATAGATTTAATTATTTAATAACTAGAGGCCTGGTGCATGAAATCGTGCACTGGGGCAGGGGCAGGGTCCTTCAGCCCAGCCTGTGCCCTCTCGCAGTCCAGGAGCCCTCAGGGGATGTCCACCTGCTGGCAGTCAGACATCCCTTTCGCAGTCTGGGGCTCTCGGAGTCCGGGAGCCCTCGCTCCTTACTGCTGCTGTGCTTGCCAGCCGTGAGCCCGGCTTCTGGCTGCGCGGCGCTCCACCTGTGGGAGCGCACTAACTACCAGGGGGCAGCTCCTGCACTGAGTGCCTGCCCCCTGGTGGTCAATGCGCATCATAGCGACTGGTTGTTCTGGTCGTTCCGCCATACTGTTGCTTAGGCTTTTATTATATAGATTGTGGCTAAAATGTACACATATAGATTACAGCATGAGTTTTGTTATTTTAGTGATGCAAAGAAGCTCAGTTGGATTCTAAGCCTTGGAAATTGGAGTGACATATTGCAGAAGCTTTGAGCCAAGCTCACTTTTTTTTATTTGTTCACAATACACCTTGGAGAATACAGTGTAAATGGGAAAGAATGACTCTGAGTCTTCCCATCCCTCTGACAAGCCACACACTTGGGACTGTCCCAAGAGGTCAAATATGCTCTGCATGTGTTTTTTAGCCATGTGAGTCCCATTCGTATGGCTTCTAACAGAGGCTGACCCTCTCAAGGGTGTGCTCGTGTAAATAGTATAATGAAAATATTGTAATAAAATTCGCCTCCAGGATCCAGGCAACTGGGGTGGCTGTGATGGGGAGGGGAGAAGTGACAGGGACAGATGGAATCGGGGTCTGACAGGGAAGGAGCGATTCATGCTTGTTTGGCCTTGGAGCATAAAAACATCTGGGAAATAAAACGAGTGAAGTTGACTGGAAATGTGAACCTTTGCCAAGATTGTGTAAGAAAGGTGCAGTGAGGAACTGGAGCAGACGCTTACTTCCCTCTTCTCATCCTCCAGCTTGGAGATTAAAAAAAAAACAACAAGAAAGAAAACATATTGCTGCACGTGGGAATATTGGCCATCCTCAGAAACATGTATTAAGTTTGATTTCCCCAGTTCCCCTTCTGTGTAAGCAGTTGGTTGCCCAGGAAAGTGGGTGGAGCTACTGTGTGATGTGAGAGCATGTGCCCGGGCAGAGCATTAAATCGCTTCAGGAATCTTCAGATGTCAGAGAAGTCCTTTCTAGAGACAGGGACAGGAGGACTTTGAGGATCAGATGGAAGAAATGAAGAAACAGTAGGAAGACCCATTCCTCACTGGGTGGGGAAGAGCATCACAACTGCTATTGGGCAAACACTGCCTCTCTGGCCCTGTCCGCTGCTGATGCCCAGGTGCCGGGGTAACTGTGAGCTCAGCCAGGTCCCTCGGCTTCTTTGGATCTCTTATCCCCAGCAGAAACAGGCAACCGGGCAGTGGGCAGTGGCACTTCCTCTTCTAGAGACACAATCCTCCCATATTTCTGCTGTGGGCCTTCCTTCCAGGCCATTCTTTGGATCCATGCTGCTCCTTCTCTCTGCAATCTCTTCTCCTCTTATGTACTGTGGATGCTCCCCAAACCCCACTGCGTGATCCTGACAGTTTTACTTAGCACTCTCTTCCTACTCGTTCTCCTGTGTCCATCTTATTTCTAAGCATAGCCTTCGAACACCCTTGATTGAATAATCATCTCCAATATGTGTTTCTAAGCCATATTCAAGAATATATCTGTATGTATAAATGTAAATATAAAATATATGAAATATTATAAATAAATATGTAAAATATAAAATAATGCAATAAAATTTATAGATAAGATAAAATATTAAATAATAAAAGTGAAAACATCGTTAAAATAAATTTGTTTGCTTCCCACTACTCTGTCTATTCCAGTGATGGCGAACCTATGACACGCGTGTCAGAGGTGACACGCAAACTCATTTTTTTGGTTGATTTTTCTTTGTTAAATGGCATTTAAATATATAAAATAAATATCAAAAATATAAGTCTTTGTTTTACTATGGTTGCAAATATCAAAAAATTTCTATATGTGACACAGCACCAGAGTTAAGTTAGGGTTTTTCAAAATGCTGACACGCCGAGCTCAAAAGGTTCGCCATCACTGGTCTATTCCCTTTGCCAGATCTCGGAGTGCGCCTGTGCCTGTAGGAGAGCCCTGCTGGACAGGAGCTGCACTTGGCCTGAATCCCATCTGCTAGTCGTTGCCCTGACCAGCTTCCCTCGCCTCCTGACTGGCTCCACCTTAACATGCAGGGCCCGGAGAGACTGATGCTCCAGTTCCCCAGTGCCCAGGCTCAAACTTACTTCGGAATCTTTAGCTAAAAGCACTGGCTTTCTGGGCTTTCCCTCAGTACCAGAAGTCAGGTATTGAATAACCTCATAACTTCTGGTTGCTTCTCTGATCAAAGAGGAATTCTGTCAAATACCAGCCCATTTAAGAGCAGATCTGGGAATCGGTATGCCTCTCAGTGATAATATAGTGACACGCCTAGAGGCAGGAAATCCTTGGGAACTGGTCTCTGAGATACGTGAGGATATTGAAAATGAGAAGGAGGTCAGGAAGTTCTATTGCAAATGAGTCATGGGCTCCAGTCTAACGTATATGCAATTACACTCATGTATAGGTCAAAACAAATTCTGAAAGGTTTCATCAGTGTTAGGAGTGAAGATTAGAAAGGAATTCTAAGTGATGGGAAATACCATTCAAATTACCACCAAATTTCTGAAAATACTGTTTATCTTTATGCTTAGTTTCCTCATCTGTTGATTTGCAAATAATAGCTTCATTAGGTCCCTCATGGTTTCCCTAGATAGTTCAGTGATAATGTATTTAGCCAAAGAAAATAGCCATTTGTTAAGCAGTTGAACAGCTGCTAAAGTTTGTTGGAGGACATCTTATAGGGGACAAGCCTTTTGCCACACCCATATGAGCTCATTTTGGCAGTATGGACCCAACCTCACCCTGTTAGCAGCTGTTGGGATGGGGAGCACTTCCACTGTTGAGCTGCTGCATTCCCCAGTGACATGACTGCCATGCACATTCTGACCTCTCTGAATGTCCCCTGTTGTCCATCTATTCTTGGCTGCCGCATAATCCACAGTATCTCATTTAGGAAAGAGCTGGGCAGGATCTCCCTTCCAGTCTTCCCTTCACTTCTTTATCTTGCATACTTCATTAATTTTAGGTATTTGTGTAAGAAGAGGCTTATCCACCATTTCGGTAGGATTAATGTCTTAATACTTTAAAAGCATAGCTTTAGGCAGGAAATGGGGAGGCAGTGGTAATAAATTTTTGTTTTGAGTAGGGAAATAAATGTATAGTGATGTCAGAGATGCTTCCTGAATTATGGCCTCATTTTTTTTCCGCAGGTATCATGTTTCTCTTACCTCCCCAAAAAACAACAAAAAAGACAACAAAAAGGGTTGTTTGGAGATGTCTTTTTGCCTTCATTCTATATTACATTCTCTGGGATTTTTCTGCTTTGCTTCTCTTAATGTTAGAAACTCAACTTCAGGAAAATAATGTACAGAGTTATGTATTTTTTCTTTTGATTGGGCTGAAAAAAATACTAATTTAGGCTCTGAGTTAGTACTTTGTTCTAAACCTTGAGAAGTTAATTAATAGCCAACTTAGTATTTTGGAATCATCTTTTAAACATACAGATATGTTACTCTGAATTTGAATATATCTCTATCTTTATCTCTATCTACCTCTATATCTATATCATCTATCTATATCTATGTTGTGTTCACCAGATCATTTATTGACTGCCTCCTCTCTGTCTGGTACTGTTCTAGAAGCTGAAGGTAATAGTGCTGAACTAGACAAAATGCTTTTCAAATGGAGCTTACTGTTATTTTTTGGTAGGGGAAAAATATAAAACAGTAATAAATAAATAAATAAATAAATAAAATTATTTCAAATATTAAGGCAAAAGGGAAAATAAAGTAGATGTATTCATTATGGTCCCAGCAAGAAACAGAGGGAGCACTTAAATTATGATAATTTGAAAACAGTTTAATAGAAGTTCTATTTACAAAGGTAAGGTCAGGGGCAGGGTAAGGAGACCTTATAAATGAATGCAGTACTGAGGTTAGTAACAGAGGCAAACCCTGCAATGGAGGAACCAGTTACTCAAAAGCCAGACAGGACCGGTGGAGAGGGCTGCTGTGTAGGGGCTCTGACCTTCAGCCAGGTCTTGGCCAGCTCTTGTCTCTGCAGGAAGGAAACTCGGGGAAGTAAGTTGCCAGCCTCATGGTTCCCCATTGGCCTGATCCACTAGAAGTCACATGGTGAAGCAGCAGCATGATGTAATCTGTACATGTCAGTTTTCTAGGGCACAAAGCAGGTGGGAGAAAGGTGGGCTCTGTCAGTCTCAAGGGGCAGGGGGATATCCCCCAACAGAGGGAAATAGAACATTACACGGGGTGTACAATGGGGTGAGGCCACAACGTTAGTAACAAAGAAACAGAATTTCTGGAGGATGAGGCCCAGAAATCAGGATTTTAAAAAGATTCCCAGGTGATTCTAATGCGCAGCCAAGGCTGAGAACCACTGATCTGTGTTGTATTGTTTCTGCCATAAGTGTGCTTACAGTTTATTTGCAATGATCAAAATTAAGTTTATGGAAAAGATAACTAGGAAAATAAAACTGGTTATAAGTGATACAACTGTTATACACCAAAACTCTTACATTTAAGAACAGGAAGCGATTGTTTCTCCTTTTGAAGATGAGGAGACATTTCATGGAGCAAGTGTAATTGAAACTGAACTTAAGGAATGGATAGGCTGTTAGTAGTTGGGAAAGAAGGAGGAAACATTCCAGGATTGTAAAGTGTCCTGGGCCAAAGTGCACAGATGGGACACATTTTAGGAACCATTTGGCTGAAGTGGTGGATGATTCTACAATCCTAGAATCATAGACTTGTACTGAAAACAAACCTTCTCTCTTCTGAACTCCCACGCAGTGTGAAATCACATCTGTAGGTACTAGATAGCTTCCTTTCTTCTTCCCCATTTCCCTTTCCCCTCCCTCCTTACCTCGGTGCCTTTCAACAGGCATTTATTGAGCACCCACCATTTGCATAGTTGCAATAAGCAAGCCAGTAAGACACTGCAATGAACAAGACCGGGTACCCAGTCAGTTGGGGAGTTCAGTTTCAATCTCATATTCCAGAAAGTCTCTCAGTAATTTAACAAGATTGTAATACTGATAGCTAACACTGAAGACTTTTTATATACCTGACACTGTTCTTATTCAAAGAAACTTGGTTTGTCTTATGAAAAATGCATTCAAGACTCAGGAGAAAGGATTACTGAAATGGTCTTTCATGTTTGGGCCCTACAAAGGTGTGTTTGACTGTTTTAAAAGAAGCACTCGTGCCCTAACTGGTTTGGCTCAGTGGATAGAGTGTCGGCCTGTGGACTGAAGGGTCCCACGTTTGATTCTGGTCAAGGGCATGTACCTTGGTTGCGGGCACATCCCTAGTAGGGGGTGTGCAGGAGGCAGTTGATCGATGTTTCTCTCTCATCAATGTTTTTAACTCTCTATCCCTCTCCCTTCCTCTCTGTAAAAAAAAAAAAATCAATAAAATATATTTAAAAAAATAAAAGAAGCACTCGTTTGCTGAAGTAGTATGTTGACTGGATAACCTACTGCCTATCAAGTGTGCACGAGACTTTAACTTTGCACAAATTATGGAAGAGGGAGATTTTCTTAGTGAGAGACCTGGGTCCAAAGTGATTTCCTTCTGCTCCACGGGCACATCTCCTACTTTTGGGATTTCTTTCTGGAATTCCAGACCTCAGTGCAGCAGGAGACCGGGCAGGTGAAGGCCTCAGGCAGGATGGGAGGACATTGAGAGAAGCAGCCAGACTGAGAAGGAGCCACCTCGGAGGCCCAGCTCCCGGGCGGCCGACGTGTCTGGGGGCGGAGGCTGGTTCTGCTCCAGAGGAGGTGAGAAATCTGACTTGCACGCTGTCCTCAGAGAGATGTTTCCTTAGAGGCTTGCTGTGGTTTCTCTTCATTTCCGATGTTGACAAGACAGAATTCATTTGGAAAAAGAGTGCTTCGTGATTCACAATTAGCTCTGTGTGTGTTTAATAAGCTCTTTAGGAATTTCCCTTATAACTTTTAAGTCTTTTCTTTTTCACTTCAGACTAGTTTAAAGACATACATTATGAGCGCGCGGTGCCAGAAGGCGGCGGCGCGGCAGGATTGTCCCTCGGCTGGCGGCTGCCATAGCGTAGTCGGGTGCATTGCCCTGGAGACTAGCGAGGCCAGTGGAGTGGGCTGCGCGTTGAGCCGACCCTATTTTTCGACTAGGACTGCTATGGCCCCGAGTGATGGTGGGATGGGTAACCGGTTTTCCATGGACACAGCCTAGCAGAAAGATGCGGCCTGTATGTCTCCCTGGCCGCTGACCCACCGGCCTGATGATAGCATCTCCAGGTTCCTTCCCGGTTCAGTTCAGTCGGCGGCCTCTCAGGGATCACCAGGAGCCTGTATATCAGCAGTGGGGTGGCTGCCAACAACAACCTTACGCTCTCCAGCAGCCACATCACCTCGGTCGTCAATGTCTCGGGGGAGGTGGTGAATATCTTGTATGAAGACATCCAGTATGTGCAGGTGCCTACAGCTGGCACTCCCAGGTCACACCTCTGTGACTTCTTTGACCCCATTGCTGACCACATCATCCATGATGTCGGGATGAAACAGGGCCGCACGCTGCTCCGCTGCCAGCCGGTGTGAGCCGCTAGGCTGCCCTGTGCCTCGCCTACCTCATGAAGTACCACACCATGTCCCTGCTGGCCGCTCACACGTGGACCAAGTCATGTCGGCCTGTCATCCGGCCCAACGGGATTTTGGGAGCAGCTCATTCACTAAGAGTTCCAGCTGTTTGGCAAGAACACCGTGCACATGGTCAACTCCCCTGTGAAAATGATCCTTGACATTTATGGGAAGGAGGTTCGTTTAATGATTGCACTGTAAGCCATGCCACCAGCCCCTGCATCAGGGTCAGAGGTGCAGATCTGCTGCTGATCATACACTGAGATCTGGACTTAAACATCCTGCTTTTGTGCTACAGAAAAAAACAGGTGATGCCTTTTATCAGAGCAATAAAAAAGGAAGAGTGCGGTAGTTTTTAACTTGTAATCCTTCTCTTTTAAGATTAAACTCACTAAGTGTAAAATGGTGAAGATAAGTTTCCCACCCTGTGAGTGACAGGTCATGGCTACTGGCCAGAGGGGAGAGTAAGTAAGGCAGGTGGTGCCTGAGTCAAATGGACCACCGCCCAAAGCCAGACTGGAATCCGCAGCCTTCCCCCAGACCAGTGGTTGGCAAACTGCAGCTCGCGAGCTACATGCGGCTCTTTGGCCCCTTGAGTGTGGCTCTTCCACAAAATACCACGTGCGGGCGCGCATGTACAGTGCGATTGAAACTTGGTGGCCCATGCGCAGAAGTCGGTATTTTGTGGAAGAGCCACACTCAAGGGGCCAAAGAGCCGCATGTGGCTCATGAGCCGCAGTTTGCCGACCACGGCTCCAGACCAACTAACCCAGGCCTGAGTGCCGCAATTCCACCTCGTTCTTTCAAACCCAAGAGCCTTAAGCACCGTGGCACCTCCTTGCTTAACAGTAAGTGCCCACCTACTGGATAAGTGACTGTCCAAGGTGCTCTGGGAACCCTAGGGGTTCTGGGCCAATGCCGCTCCCACCTTCAACCACAGGGCCCAGCTCTGGTTTTCTGGATTGGATTTATGCATAAGATAATTTTCAAAAAAACTATTCCATCATATAACATTTTTTTTTGGAGTGCTGTTGTACAGGATAGGGTCTGAAAGTGCCCTTGGCAACCCCCACCAGCCTTTGCTGAAAGGTGGCATTAGTTTTCTCTGGGGCACCTGTGGAGATAGGGCCTGACATCAGGGCTTAGAGGTTCCTCTCACAGGCCTTGGCTCAGAAGGCTGGAGCTGCAGACCCAAACCTAGCCTTGTCACCTTCTCCCCATGTGATTTTGGACCTCTTGGAGCCTGTTTCCTCATATGTCCAAGCAATGACCGCCTTTTACCACAGGGTTGTCATGAAGATTCAATAGTTCCTTAGCACGGTGCCTAGAACTGCTTCGAGTAACCAGCAGTTCTCACCATGAATGATGCTGTGGCTCTGCTGGTTCAAATCAGCACGGTCATCCTCCTAATGGCATTTCCACATCGTGCATTTCCTTTAATGTTTACAAAGTGTTCTTCCAAAAGAAACCTTTTCAGAGTCCTCCTGGTGTTTAATCCATGTGTCACCTGGGGGTCTCAAAGCAAGGAGCACACTGCCAGCTTCCCCCAAAAGGCCTCATTTAGATCACTGGCCATTAGAGCCAGTACCCTGGTCTGGCTCACCCACTGGGGCCCACAGGGGCATATGCCAAAGGGACCAATGAGTGGGCCCCACCAGTAGGCCCTGACATCCAGCATTGCTCAAATACTCCAGGGGCCTGAGGAGCTGGCTCAAGACCAGCTATTCTGATACAGAAGTTTCCAGGCAAACAATATATGAGACAGACAAAAGCACAACTGCTCTGTGGGTCAAGAACCCAGTGCCAACCAAATGCCCCTTCTCTCTAAAACTACCCACCCTCGCTTCCACAAAGGGCGTGCCCAGGGGTTCGATTTTAGGCTTGGGGGAAAAGGAAAATCGCTCTTGCTAGACTGATCTCGTTTTACGTTGAACAAACAGACCCACAAACACCAGGGCTGGGATGGAAGAACCCTCCCAAAGCAGCCTTTCTGGAAGAAACCTCGTTGGAAAATTTCTTCTAAAGCGTTTTTAAGGAGAAATTTATTTGAATTTTGTTTTCATTTTAAAAAATTTTAAATTAGCATACCAAAAAATTAACTTTTTTTGTATGTACAGTTCTGTGTGTTTTAGCACATTTGCCTAACCACATCCACAGTCAGGACATAGCAGTTCCATCACCCCCAAAATCCCCCTTTGCAGCCCCTTTTTAGTCAAACATTCACCCCATCCCAGCCTCTGGCAAGCACTGATCTCTTCCTATAGATTTACCTTTTCCAAAATGTCACATACATAGAATCATAAAGGATATAACATCTGGAGACTGGCTTCTTCCAGTGTGATGTCTTTTGAGATTCATTCTTTTCACAGTGCTGCTTTTTATATTCACCTGTTGAAGGATATTTGGGTTTCCAGCTTGGGGCAATTTTGAAAGAACTACAAACATTTATGTGTGTAGGGTTTTATGTGAACTTAGCTTGTCATCTAGGATATCTACCTAGGAGTGAGATTTTTGCTCAGTCATATGGTAAAGGTTATATTTAACTTCATAAAAAGCTACCAAACTTCCAGAGTGGCTGTACCTTCTATGTTTCACTATGAGATATTCAGTTTCTCTGTTTCCTCGCTGTTATTTGGTACTGTCGATATTTTTTATTTTAGCCATTCTGATAGGTGTGTGGTTTTAATGAGCATTTCTTTAATGGTGAATGATGTTGAGCGTATTTTTGTGTGCCCAATTGCCCTCCACATACCCTCTGTTAAAAAATGTCTATTCAATTCTTTTGCCCATTTTTAAATTGGATCATTTTCTCACTTTTGAGTGTTGACAATTTGTTATATATTCTGGATGCAATGCCTTTGTAAGATACGGATTTGTAAATATTTCCCCCAATTTAGCTTGTCTTTTCATTCTCTTAAAAGTGTCTTTTGTAGAGCCAAAGTTTTTAAATTTGATGAAGTGCTACTTACCAATTTTTTCTATTATGGATTGTTATTTTGGTGTCAGACGTCAGCCTACCCCAGATCACAGGGCTTTTCTTTAATGTTTTAAAGTTTGAGAGTTTAAAATTTTCACTTATTTCTATGATTCTGTTTTATAAGGTGTGAGTTTCATACATTTTCATATGGGTCTAATCCTTCAATATCATTTGTTGAAGACTCTCCTTTCTCCACTGAGCTGCCTTTGCACCTTTGTGTAGGTCTATTTTGGGACTCTTTATTGTTTGATATATGTGTTTTCTCTTCACCAGTAGTTCACTATCTTGATTTACTGTAACTTTATAGTAAATCTTAAAATAGAGGGGAAAAAAGAAATATGTTATTAGCAAAGGGCAATATATTTTATTTTCTCTGCACAATGTATATGAATTATAGATTGGTCTCCTACGAAAGTTTTTCCTCAAGAACTATTAATATTCTTAGGTAGAGTTTTAGTGCTAGTCTTAATTAAATTTGTTCATTAAATGTAGCTCAGACACCATCATAATACTGAAATTGAAGTAATCAATGGGCAGCAAATGAGATTATTGTGATTTGAAAATGATCTAGCTGAATGTATTTCACACATGAAAGAAGTGTTTTAAATTTGCATTTTTTATCACAAATACTTGTAATCTAGGTTTTGGAGAAGTTCATCTTAAGGTGATACTAGTTTAACTTTCTCATTTGTTAACTTGCTTCCCACAGTTAATTCCATATCAATTACATATGGAGATGAAAAATACTGTTGAGCTGAATCTGAAGGGCTGTCCATGACACGGGTGGGCTGAGGGAGAGAGATGGACTGGAGTGGGTGGGAGGCGCAACAGCAGGGCTCTGGTTCAGAAACTCTAGCTTTGGAAGGAGATGGGGGAGGGAAGCGGTCAGGCAGGAGGAGAAAAGGCAGGATGTAGTCACGGGAATGCATAGAGACAGGTTTTTGCCCAGTCCCACCGCTGGAAAGTGGTTCCCTTTGGGACTGCTACTATGGAGCTTGCAATGAAGCAGGCTTTGCAAGCGCTGGTACTGCAGCCTTCTTCCAGATCCTGGAGAAAGGGAGCACTGGACAAAAGACCAGGGGGAGAGAGACTCAAGTTTGTGTGGAGGATCTCATTGACCTAGCCGGGGATTCTCAGAGTGTGTGTTCTTAGCATGAAGCAGGCTTTGCAAGCGCTGGTACTGCAGCCTTCCCAGATCCTGGAGAAAGGGAGCAGTGGACAAAAGACCAGGGGGAGAGAGACTCAAGTTTGTTTGGAGGATCTCATTGACCTAGCCGGGGATTCTGAGAGTGTGTGTTCTTAGTCTCTGATGGCAAGCTACCAGGACTTTTCCTGTGGTGGATCTCATGACATGCTCTAAAGCATGTGGAAGGGCAAAGCATCCCTAGGTTCTTTAAGTTCCTAACTCAGCGGTTCTCAACCTGTGGGTCGAGACCCCTTTGGGGGTCGAACGACCTTTTCACAGGGGTCGCCTAAGACCATCGGAAAACACATATATAATTACATATTGTTTTTGTGATTAATCACTATGCTTTAATTATGTTCAATTTGTAACAATGAAAATACATCCTGCATATCAGATATTTGCATTACGATTCATAACAGTAGCAAAATTACAGTTATGAAGTAGCAACGAAAATAATTTTATGGTTGGGGGTCACCACAACATGAGGAACTGTATTAAAGGGTCGTGGCATTAGGAAGGTTGAGAACCACTGTCCTGACTACTTGTCAACAAGAAAGAGAGAAAAATTTCCTAAGGACATTCATTGTAGAGTGCCTGCTTGGATGAGTCTGTGCTAGAGTCATTTGTAGTTGAGTTACCACATAACCTCTGCTCCACTGCACACCTGCAAAGCCTGTGAGTGTTTGCTCTTGGTGAAGTAGATTGGGGTTGACAAAAAAAAAGAAAAAAAAAAGAAAGAAAACATAGTAGCCTTTTTGCAGCAGACTAACAGAGATCAGATATGAACTGTTGTTGAACCCGAAATTAAGTAGATATGACTCAGCCTCTTAAAGTCAGATCTGTAATAAATGAGCAAGCTCCCCTGATGGAGATGGGGAAGGAGAAAAAGAGCCGTCAACTCCAAGCAAAAGACCATGTGGGCCCAGAATTTGGGCATTTGAGTGTGTATCCTGTCCTCTGTCACATTGTCATAAAGGGGATTTCTGGGATTACATATTCCCTGACTCATGGCAGACCCCAGTATGTGTGGGGCAGTGTCAGGACTGCCGAGGACTTTGGGTGCGTGGGCACCTCCACATTTCTGGTGTGTTTGGTATCCAGCTGTGCTCATGAGGAAAAGGATTAGGGGAGCTGGCATCTTTCTTCTCTGGTGACAGATGCAGATCCCAGAAGAGGGGAAGATTGTAACCTGATGCTGACTGCTTCCTTTCCAAGACAGACACTCAGATCCTAGCTCCAAAATTTGTCAGAAGAAACTTTGGGGTATGCAGTCATGTGCAGTCGGGAAATTGGTAATGTCACCCAACACAATAGCCAAGGAAGAAAGGAAGGTGGGATCTGTGCTGCAAGTCAGAAGAGATTCACTTGCCACAAGCAAATATAACACATGATCCCTCGGAGAGAAAACTGTGTAATAGATTTGTCAGGATTCCAGAAAGTTTTCTTGCAGTGAGATGTAATGAGATCAAGGCATTTAGTCATTAACATTCCTGTGTGGTGTTGACTCGCACAAGAAAAACATTAAGGGCTATCATTTGCTCTTCTGGCCACTCAGAGTAATCCTCCCATCATAAACAACTATAAAACCAGATAGAATATATGAGACAACTGTTTTCAGGTGTTATATGATAGGCAGAGTAGGACAGATTCTTGAGCAAAGAGAAACACATGAGATGAACCCCTTGTTTGCCCTGCCCTTTGGGTTCAGGGCACTTCTCTCATTGTAGAGAACTGAGGAGGAGACCGAGAGAAGCGGTGGGATTGCTGAACTGAGAGGCGGTGATTGGATCTTGGGGGCTGCTAAAACTTGGTGGGTAGAGCACTAGAAGAGATGGATTTGCTCAGAGGGGGCCCAAAAATCTGTGTGGATGCTGACCCTAGGTCTGTGGCCCGGGCCTGGGCTGTGCACATGCAGGCCAAGACCGTGAGGGTAGCAGTAAGTAGTTGTTGTGGGGATGAGAAGTGACACAGAAAAACCCGAGTTTATCCAGTGCTAAGAGTTACTGGAGTTTCATTGCAGATGTGAGGAGACCTCGCTGAACAACTTGGATATTCTTTTGAAATCACAGAAAGGTCACACCTTAGGAATAAGAACCATGCCCTCAAATAAGGGCCACACCCTAAAAACTAAAATGACAACTCCTTAAAGGAAGACAGCAAAATCCAGGGTCTTTACAGTGTGTCACACACAATACCCATGTACAATAAAAATTTTCCAAACACGTGAAGAGGCAGGAAAATGTGACTCAGAGAAGTAGACCTCAGTATGACCCAGACGTTAGATTTTGTAGACAAGGATTTTAAAATAGCTATTATAAATATGTTCAAGGACTTAAAAAAAAAAAGGATGGTTTGAATGAAGGAACATATGGGGATGTCAGCAAAAAAACAGTAACTATAAAAATGATCTCAATGGAAACTCTAGAAATAGAAAGGACAATATCTGAAATAAAAATTCCAATATGAAGAATGGAAAGAAAAATGATTTTTAAAAATTGAACAGAGCCTTAGTGATGTCTGGGACAATATACAGGGTGGGGCAAAAGTAGGCTTACCGTTCTTCGGATGGAAAATAACACAATAATTAATAAATAATAATGTAAGAATAAACTGTGTTTTGTGTACTCACAACTGTAAGCCTACTTTTGCCCCACCCTGTAATTTATTATTCACATAAGTGGAGTCCCTGGGGAGAAGAATGTAAATGGGACAATACAAAATATATGTAGTTGAAGAAATAGGTCTAAAATTTTTCCAGATTCAGAGAAAAACATCAATTTACATATCTAAGAACATTAGTAAACTCCAAACAGGATAAATGAAAAATGAAATACACTTATATCATCATTTAACTGCCAAAAATTAAAGATAAGGAGAATATCATGAAAGTGGCCAGAGGCAGTAGGGGAAGAAAACATATATAACAAGGAACAACATTTAAAAGCTAAATTATATCGATAATAAGCATAAGAAAGTTGGTGTGGCTTTGTCTTTTCAGATGTAGACAAAAACTATTACCACAGGTCAAGAAGGACATTTCATAATGACAAAAGGACACTTAACCATTTTCAGATGTAGACAAAAACTATTACCACAGGTCAAGGAGGACATTTCATAATGACAAAAGGACAATTAACCATCTATAATAATAAAGCATAATATGCTAATTAGACTGAACAATTGAACAACCTTCCAGACGTCCTTCCGGATGACCTTTTGGACAAAGCCAGGGCTGTGAGGGCCAAGCCCCTTGCACGAATTTCATGCATCAGGCCTCTAGAAAGATATAATGATCCTAAATGTGAATCCATCTAATAGAATTGCAAAATCTGACAGAACTTAAGGGAGGAATAATAAAATACACAAGTTGGAGATTTTAACAGCCCTTCTGAGTAATTGATAGATTAAGTAGATTTAAAGCATACATACTTTTAAATTTTTTTAAATTTAATTTGTGCCATCACCATTTAACCCCCCTACACCCTCTTCCACCTCCCCCCAACCCTTCTTCCCCACAGTCACCACACTGTTGTCTGTGTCCATGAGTTCTTTCGTTCTTTTCTTTTTATTCAATCTCTCCATCCTCCACAACACCCTCTCCACCGGAGCTGTCTGCCTGCTCTCTGTCTATTAGTTTGTCTCTGTTTTGCTTGTTAGTTCAGTTTGTAAAGCATATAGCTTTAAACAACTCTTTTCTCCACTTAGCAGTTATAGAACCCTATTTCCAACAGTTGCAAAACACATATTGTTTTCAAGTACACAGGGAATGTTCAACATCATACATCATATGTTGGGCCATAAAAAAGCATCAACATATTTAAGAGATTGAAATCATAGAGACCATGTTCTCTGACAACAGTGAAATTAAGTTAGAAATAAATAACAATAGAATTTCTAAGAAAGAAACCCAAATATTTGAACATTAATTAATACTCTTCCAAATAATATATAGGTCCATGAAAAACTTGAAAAGGAAATTAGAAAATATTTTTAACTAAGTGATAATAAAAATATAGCATTAAAATGTGTAGGGTGCAGTTAAAACAGTATTAGAGGAAAATTTATTGCTTTACATAATTCTATCATAAAAGAAGAAAGTGCAAGATAGAGCAAAGTAGTAAATAGAAGGAGAATTCCATAAAGTAGAACATATATGTTAGAGAAAATTACCATATAAAAGTTTCTTTGAAAAAATTAATAAATTGATTAGCCCCTAACAAGAATAATAAAGAAAAAGAGAAAAAATGAATTATCAATAATAAGAAATAAAATGAAGATATTATGGCAAATTCTATATATGTAAAAAGATTGTTTTGCAAAATTTCATGTCAATTTCATAACTTGTATGAAAAGGACAAATAACCAACTTCACAAAACTGACAATGAGAAGTGAAAAATCTTAGTAGCTCTAGATCTACTCAAGAAATAGAATCTGTAATAACTACCTACTCCTGTCTCTCAAAATGAAAAAGCTCAGATAGTGTTATGAGTGAAGTCCATTGGACATATAAGAAATTAATGCCAATTACAAATAAACTAAAAAAATAGAGGGAGGGGGAATATTTTACAACTCATGTTATAAATCCAGGATAATTCCGACATTAAAACCTAATAAGTAAACAAAGTTACAATGAGTATATTTTATAAACACAGATTTTAAAATCTTCAGCAAAACAGAAAATTAAATCTGATAATAGGTTGCTCAGCATTTGAAAATCAATGTAAATTATCCACATTAACAAAATAATTTCAATAATTGCAGGAAACATATTTGACAAATTCAAAACGTATTCCAGATTAATAAAACAAGCACAACTGCTGGCAACAAAACGGAAACAGGGCTTTATAAAGGGCATCTACAGAAAGTTATACCTAACTTTATACCTAATGAGAGGCTGGATGCTTTTCTCCTAAGATAAGGAAAAAGGCAAGAATGCTTATTTTCACCACTTCTACTTAATAGTGTACTATGAAGGTCTTTACCAGAGCAGTAAAGCAAGAAAAAAACTCACAAAAGATTGGGAATAATGAAGTAAGACAGTTTTTATTCATAGGTTACATGATTATGTAGAAAGCCCTAATAAATATAATTATTTATTAGTATGTGAATTTAGCAAGATCCCGGAATACAAGGTTTATATACAAAGAGCAATTATTTTTCTATATATTTGCAATAAAAATAGTAAATTCAATTTTTAAAATTCAACTTGAAAATATTATAAAAAATAATATACTTAGGAAGAACTGTGATAAATGATGTGTAGGACCTTGAAAAACAACAGAACTTTGCAGAGAGGAAAAAAAGATCTAAATTAATAGATATGTAATGTTCATAGACTAGTATAGTTAACTAGAGGCCCGGTGTATGAATTCGTGCATGGGTAGGGTCCTGCCACCTGCCCTGATGAGGGCCACTAGGGGCCGGGCCAGTGGGGGGAAGGGGCTGCGGGTGGTTGGCCGGCCAGCCCTGTCCCCGATCGAGGTGGAGAGGGCCAATTGGGGGCCAGACCAGCTGAGGGGAGGGGCCACGGGTGGTTGGGGGGGGGGGGGATTGGGGCCCTGATTGGGCCGGTTGGCCGTTGCAGTGCACATCATAGCAACCAGTCATTCCGGTTGTTCTGTCATTATGGTTGCTTGGCTTTTATATATATAGATACTTTTAAAATGTCCTTTCTTCCCAAATTGATCTACAGTTTTATCAAAGTCCTAATCAAGATTCTAACAGACTCATTTGACAAAATCTGCAAGTTGATTTTGTATGGTAATATATAGGATCTGGAACAGCCAAACATCTAAATATATATACTATAGGCCTGTTGCACAAAGAGATTCATGCAATAGGCCTTCCTTTCCCCTGGCTGCTGGCACCGGTTTGCCTCCGGCACCCGGGGCCCAGGCCTTTGCTCTGGCCGAGTTCTGGCCGGAGCCGGCCCCGGAAACGTCAGGCTTTGCTGCTCTGCCGGCCCAGGAAACGTCAGGCCTCACTGCTCCACCGGCCCCGGGCCGTCAGGCTTCGCTCCACTGCTTGGAGCCTACGCATGCAAATTAACTGCCATCTTTGTTGGCGGTTAATTTGCATATCACGCTGATTAGCCAATGGGAGGCATAGTGAAGGGACGGTCAATTACCATGTTCGTCTATTATTATATAGGATATAAAAGCTTAAGTGATTGGCAGGCTGTCCGGTAGCTATGACATGCAATGACCACTAGGGGGAAGACGCTCAATGCACAGGCATGGAAACTTGGAACAGACTGATGAATCTCAGAGGGAAGAGGGGAATGGGGAGGGCAGGAAGAGATTAACCAAAGATCTTATATGCATATTAGAGTGCATGTATTCATGCACCGGTGGGGTTCCTCAGCCTGGCCTGCGGAGATTGGGCCAAAATCAGCTCTCCAACATCCCCTGAGGGGTCCCGGATTGCGAGTGGGCACAGGCCAGGCCAAGGGACCCCACTGGTCCCTGTAGTTTTTAGATAAAAACAATTGAGAGACTTGCTCTAACTGATTCATGACTTTGTATAAAGCTATAGTAATCAAGAAAGTGCAGCATTGGCATAAAGACAAAGAAATAAATTGGTGGAACAGAATTTGAGTCCAGAAAGAGATCCTCATAATTGATTTTTGACAAAGGTGTCAGGGCAATTCAATGGTGAAAAGCAAGTCTTTTCAGTAAATCATTATGGAATAATTGTATATCTGTAAGGGGGAAAAATTGGCCACAATCTCACACCATACACAAATATTAATTTGAAATTACCTATAGACTGAAGTGAAAATTTCCAAACTTCTAGAAGAAAACACAGGAAAATATCTTTGTACTCTTGAGGTAGGTAAGATTTCTCAGAGGACACAAAAGAGCCCAAACCATAAAAGAAAAAACACACAAAACTGGTCAAATTGAACTTAACAAAAATTAAAAAGTTTTGTTCATCAAAAACACCATTAAGAAAATGAAAAGGTAAAATGCATATTGGGAGAGTATATTTGCTATCTTGTCATCTATAATAATAAAAGCATAATATGCTAATTAGACCGGACAGCCGAACAACCTTCCAGACGTCATTCCGGATATCCTTCTGGATGAAGCATCAGGGCGGGGGCCGAGGCAGAGGTGGTTAGGGGTGATCAGGCAGGCAAGCGAGCAGTTAGGGGCGATCAGGCAGGCAAGCAGAGTGGTTAGGGGTGATCAGGCAGGCAAGCAGTTAGGAGCCAGCAGTCCTGGATTGTGAGAGGGATGTCCAACTGCCTGTGGGATTGGGCCTAAACCAGCAGTGGGACATTCCCCGAGGGGTCTCGGATTGCGAGAGGGTACAGGCCAGGCTGAGGGACACCCCTCCTCCTCCTCTCCCCCCCATGCAGATTTTCGTGCACTGGGCCTCTAGTAATAAATAATAAAATATCAAACAAGCCTATATAAAACAAAATACTTGAAATGACACTTCACAAAAAATGATATGTAGGAATATCCAAAAATGTATGAAAAGTATTCAACATCCTTAATCATTAGGAAAATGAAAATTAAAGTCATAATGTATACTACTTCACATCCACTAGAATGGATAAAATTAAAGTCTGATAACATCAATCCAAATTAGGATATGGGGTATCTGGAACCCTCACATGTTGCTGGTAAAATACTTTGGGGAAAGTGTTTGATAGTTTCTTATGAAGTTAAATATACACTTACCCCATAACCCTGTAGTTCCATGACTACATGTTTACCCAAGGAAAATGACAACATATGTTTACAAAAGGAAAACATGTACCAAAATGTTCATCGCAGCTTCATTTATAATAGCCTCCAACTGGGAACAACACAAATGCTCATGGTGAATGGAAAAATAAATTGTGCCAGATAGATTTAATGTAATACTATCCAGCAGTATAAATGAATGATCTGAAACATAAAATACTATATATGGATGCATTTTAAAAACCTAATGTTGAGTGAAACCAGATTCAAAAAAGCACATACATTATTTCATTTATGTGAAGTTAATAAATTAGCAAAATTAATCTATGGCAACAGAAATTAAAATAGTAGTTGCTTAGGGGGGTAAGAGTGATTGGGTGAGGATTGGAGTGATTGAAATGCTGTATATTTTGATTTGTATGTTGGTTACATAGATCTCTATCTCTATCTCTATCTCTATCTCTATCTCTATCATCTGTCTATATCTACCTCAAAACTCATCTAATTATGCCTTAAGATCAACGCATATACTGAATGCAAATTTTACTCTAATAGGAAAATGAGTAAGAGAATGGACTCCATTTCATTTTTTGGAGCTGCACACAGTCGGAAGCTGGCAGGTTAGGAGCATGGAGAGGTGGGCAGAGAGTGATGGATGGGAGTGGTCGGCAAACTGAGGCTCGCGAGCCACATGCGGCTCTTTGGCCCCTTGATTGTGGCTCTTCCTAAGCCTTAGGAGTACTCTAATTAAGTTAATAGCAATGTACCTACCTATATAGTTTAAGTTTAGAAAATTTGGCTCTCAAAAGAAATTTTAATCGTTGTACTGTTGATATTTGGCTCTGTTGACTAATGAGTTTGCCGACCACTGGTAGGGTAAAGGAATAGGTAAGCACAGCAGAGCATTGGAGATGCAGCGGGGGAGGGGGCAGATTTCCTAGCCAGCATGAGTATGAAACCTGGGGGAAAGGAAAGAATGTTTAAGAAGGATGTTGCAATGGTTGGCAAACTGCGGCTCAGCAAACTGAGGCTTGCGAGCCACATGCGGCTCTTTGGCCCCTTGAGTATAGCTCTTCACAAAATACCCGACTTCTGCGCATGGGCCACGAAGTTTCAATTGCCCTGTACGTGCGCGCCCACACGTGGTATTTTGTGGAAGAGCCACACTCAAGGGGCCAAAGAGCTGCATGTGGCTCTCGAGCCGCGGTATGCCGACCACGGATTTAGGGAAATCTGTTTGTTTGGAACAGTGTGAAGGCTCATGTCTTCCCTTCAAGAAAACCTGAAGCACTCCATTCTTCTTGACTTTCAAAGTCGATTCCTGTTGCTTTTGAAAGTGTCACCATACTGAAGCTAGGTACAAAAGGACTCAATTCCTGAGGATTTCAGGTAGCATGCCCAAGAGTGTTTAACTCTCAATACTCTGACAGC
>NW_005363098.1:5091476-5101516 GCF_000412655.1 Myotis brandtii | reverse complement strand
AGTACTGAGGAGTGTAGTGTAAATTTGTAAACTTCTGGTTTCCTGAGTGAGAAGGGCCTTTGAAGTAAGTTCTGCAAGGATTCTTATATCATCAAACAATAAGCACTGGTCCTGAGAGCCTAGTCACTTTAAAGGGAAATCTGACAGTGTTTTATAAATGCCCCCCCCCCCCACTTGATTTCTTCACTGGTTGCTTGCACAGCACGCACCACCCTGTGGATTTATGTTCTCTTGCAACTTGTTCATGGCAGTTTGGAATTGCCTCTCTATTTCTTTGTTCCCAAGGGGACGTTTCCTTGTTGTGAAGGAGCCTAGAGCTGTGAAACCTTAGCAGAACATTCTGGGCACAGTTGGAATTGACTTTGTTTACTGTTTAGCCCCTAAAGACCCACATTAGTTAGGGATGCAGCTTGGGTGCATGAATCCCTTTGTCACCATCTCCCTCTGCTGGCTGGGATTTGCAATCTTATTACTCCCCCCTCCCCCCCTCCCCTTTGGTCTGATTTTTTAAAATCTTGGAATATAAAGATAGCAATCCCAAACAAAACAAAATGTTTACTTATGAGTAAGCTCTGGAAAACTTATTATTATTCCCAGTTCTCATTATCCTGCTCACATTCCTGTCTTTACCCATCACAACTCTAGTCCTTCTGTGGTCACACTGTGACACTCTAGCCCTCAGCATCACACCCCAGTATATCACTGTACAGCAATGAGCCGTGCCTTGAATAATGCATTTTCTCCTAAATGCAAAGTACTTGAAATATTTCCATAAAATATTTCTTACTGTGAACAGATTTGTGCTTACTAGTTTTTCATTTTGGAGGGCAGAGTTTAATGTTAAAATATTGCATGCCATCTGATTGGGGGGAAAGATTAAGAGCAAAGGGGGAAGGGTGGGTAGATAGAAGTTGAATTTTTCTGAACAGTTCTGGGAATGATACCATATTTTAAAATCAATCCAGAATGGAAAATGGAAGTTGCTTCCAGGCATGACAGTCTAGCATTTACAGCTCAATTTCTGTTTCCAGTTCTCCCAGAAAACAGATATCATGAAATCTTTCATGAAACTCCAAATCTCCTCTTAAGATGATGTTTTTGGAGGCATGGAAAAAGCCCACAAACACTGAGGGCTTGTGGAGGGAAAGGGGAAGTAAGTCTGTTTTCTATTCTCCTTGGGCTGACTGAGAAGGAGGCAGGAGTGGGCAGTGGAGTCTTGACTAAGAATTTGATCACATTTAAAGGAAAAACTGTCCTTCTAAAGGCTCTGTCAGTTTTGTGCTCCCAGACGCAGAGACCTGCAATGAATGGCCTCTATTAAGTAGAATACCTTAATGAGTTTTTGAATATGCAAATCTAGACTCAGGCTTTAATTTTGATTTTGAGTAGGAATGTAGAATTAAACTTCTTCTAGTAAATTAATACGACTTTAGTGGTTGAGGCTGGCAGTCATATGGGAGAAAGGGTCCTACTTGGGAACTTCCTAGAATGAGAATGTCTGAGTGACACTCTCATGGGGATAGCCATTTAGGGATTGGCATTGAATAACATTTGGGTTCTAAAAGTCACTCAAGCACTTTGGAAGTTACTCTATATCTTAAGCACATTATTTGAAACATGCTTCATTGCTGAGTCTTGAGTGAGGTATTGGCCTGTGGTGGTTGAGAACTCCTGACCTCAGAGTGACAGCAAGGACTGGAGTTGTGATGGTAAAGACAGGACAGTGGGCAGGAAAATGAGAACTGGGAATAATAATAACTAAGTTTATTGAGTGTTTATCACATGTCAGGCATTGGGCACTTTCTGTACGTTATTTTATTGAATCTTCACCCTGGGAAGGGGCTATTATTCCCACTTGACACAATTAGTAAATGGTGCACCCAGATTTAAATTCCTATTTAGTGTTTGTATTTTTTATAGAGCATAGAGAATATTTACCATATATAATTCTTGTTTGAATGAAATTAAAAGCAAACCAACAAATAGCCACTGGTCATAGTATAAGGTCTTGTGAGGACATAGATTTTAGATTATTCAACTTTAAAACAAGGAGAATCTGCCATTTGTGACAAATGAATGAACCTGGGGGACATTGTGGTAAATGAGATATGCCAGACACAGAAAGAAAAATGTTACATAATCTCATTTATATGTGGAATTTTAAAAAGACACATAGAAGAAGAGAGTAGAATGGTGGTTATTAAGGACAAGGAGGTTTTGTGTGTGTGTTGGGGGGGTGCTGGTCAAAGAGCACAAAGTTTCAGTTATTAGGATGAATACATTCTGGAGATCTAATGTACAGCATGGTGACATCCTATATAATAAAAGCCTAATGTGCTAAGTGTCCGGTCGGCCGGTCAGCCATTCAACCAATCACAGCGTAATATGCTAATGATTTGCTAAGGCCACTCAACCGCTCGCTATGATGTGCACTGACCACCAGGGGGCAGACAGTTGACCAGTCGACCAGTCACTGTGACGTGTACTGACCACCAGGGACAGACGTGCTCCGACTGGTAGGTTAGCTTGCTGCTGGGGTCAGGCCGATTGGGACTGAGCAAGCCGGGCCGGACATGCCCTGGAGCCCTCCTCAATCCCTCCTGACTGGCCAACCTCCCACGTCCCTCCCTAGCCCCGATCGTGCACTGGTGGGGACCCTTGTCCTGGCCTGTACTCTCTGGCAATCTGGGACCCCTTGGGGGATGTCAGAGAGCTGGTTTTGGCCCAATGGCAGAAGGACTGTTTGCTGTGATGCGCACTGACCACCAGGGGGCAGATGCTTAACACAGGAGCTACCCGCTAGTGGCCAATGCACTCCCTCAGGGGGAGCACTGCTCAGCCAGAAGCTGGGCTCATGGCTGGTAAGTGCAGCGGCAGTGGCGGGAGCCTCTCCCGCCTCCGTGGCAGTCGGGACATCCTCCGAGGGCTCCGAGACTGTGAGAGGGCGCAGGCCAGTCTGAGGGTCCCCCGCCCCCCCCGCTCGCCCACTGCATGAATTTCATGCACCAAGCCTCTAGTTAGTTAATAATAATGTATACTAGAAATTTGCTAAGAGAGTGGGTATCAGATGCTCTTTCTCTCTTTCACACACACACACACACACACACACACACACACACACACAATGGTAACGGAGATGGGTATGTTAATTAGCTTGACTGTAGTAATCATTTCACTATTATATACCAAAATATGCTGCACACCTTAAATATATACATTTGTTATTTAAAAAATTAAATTAAATTTAAAAAGAAGATAGAAAGGTAAACACATCAGATGTGACTTCTCACCCTCCCCAAAGCAAAAACCAAAACCAAAGCATATCTACTTCTGTACCTATTCATACCACCTTTTCCAGTCTCAGTCCTTGGTCTACTCATCAACACTTCCTTTTATATCTTCACACTTTCCTCTTACTAGCTGCAGCCCTTCTACATTGTATTTCTCTGCCCAGCCAAGAGATGAGCAGATATTCTGAGAAGATGTGCCAGGTTTTCATTACTCATTTTTTTGAGAATGGCGGAGAAGGGAAAATTGCTTCTCAGTGCTTCCCTCACCTCATCGTGAGAGGCTGTTTGTGTAAAAGCAGTGTATGGAATTTGTTGGCAAAGGTGAGCTATGGGTCCCAGGAGATGCTATTTTTAAAAGAAAAGCTCTTGTAAAAAGTAAATGTTTTGTCTGTCCTTGAGAGAGTTAACTTTGGAATGAGTAAAACTTGGACCCTTGGGCTTGAAGAGTAAGAGAAAGAGTACCCACTAATGAGAGGCAGTTGTCTAGAAAAACCAGAGGACACAGTATCATGTAGTTAAAGGTTTATGGCAGTTTTGTGAAAAAGCAAGTTTTATTTTATAAGAAGCTTAAGAAGTATAAGTGAACTATTTTTATTTTATATTATGTCTTATTTTGTTTAAATGGCACTCATATTTTAATTTGGGCCATTTTCAGGAATACAAATGGGCTCCTTCTTGAATGTATAATAGATATCCTAGACCTAGACATCCCTAATTTCAAACATTTGGCTTAATTTATGAAAAAAGTTGAGGACAGAAATAGAGAAAACAACTAGTCATTATGTCCTAGTCCAAATTATGTGTGTGGTGAAATAGGATTGGACAGATATATAAGATACTTTTGCCTAATTAATGTTCACTCAGATAACCATTTATGTCCCTTTGCTATTCCAACTTTTATGTAGAAGAGTACCTGGTACATAATAGGAAGGAAAGAAGGCAGGAAGGGAGGAAGGGACGAATTAATTGAATAGTCCCTGCTGTCTGCTGCGTGGCAAGAGGCCTACCCCTGCAAGAGAAACCTTCCATTGCCCAATACTTCCCATGCCTGTTTGGTTATTCTAATTAGCAAACCCACTTGGCCACCGGTATGAAAAAGCAGTCTCGAATCGGCGTTAATGGTAATAATGATGGCATTATAATCCCAATTTGCTGACTCCTGAGATCTTTTAATTGGCTCTGAACTCAGGAAGAAAATAGAGTTTTTTGAAACTCCAATGCCAACATGTTGCATTCACAGTTTCCATGGTGTCCCTAAGCCAGCTTTATAACCTATTTTGCTCTTAATGCATGTGTTCTTGTCAAAAAAGACAATCAAATGTATCACATAGTTCTTGCTCCAGGATTTGTTTCATGATGTTCTTTCTGCATGGAATTCCTCCCCCATTCCACTTCAATATGATCAAATCCTACTCATAATTCATTCATTTATTTGAGGCCTCAGCTAATTATGCTCAATATCTTCTCTTAAACTCGGGATCCTCTATAACCACAAAATGACAAATGTTTACCTCACCCCATTTTCTAACCTATAAAATGGTAGTAAGAATTCATCACTTGAATAACTCCTTAAACTTTTAAAAATTTTTTTTCTTTATTGATTAAGATATTACATATGTGTCCTTATCTCCCCATTGCCCTCTCTCCAACTCCCCCACTCATGCTCTCACCCCCTGGTGTCTGTGTCCATTGGTTATGCTTATATGCATACATACAAGTCCTTTGGTTGATCTCTCCCCCTTACCCCCACACTCCCCTATTTTCCCTCTGAGGTTGATGGTCTGATCGATGCTTCTCTGTCTCTGGATCTGTTTTTGTTCATCAGTTTATGTTGTTCATTATATTCCACAAATGAGTGAGATCATGTGATATTTATCTTTCTCTGACTGGCTTATTTCACTTAGCATAATGCTCTCCAGTTCCATCCATGCTGTTGAAAATGGTAAGAATTCCTTCTTTTTTACTGCAGCATAATATTCCATTGTGTAGATGTACCACAGTTTTTTAATCCACTCATCTGCTGATGGGCACTTAGGCTGTTTCCAAATCTTAGCTATTGTAAATTGTGGATCTCTCCCCCTCACCCCCAACCTTCCCTATCTTCCCTCTGAGTTTTGAGCATATGATCGATGCTTCTCTGTCTCTACATCTGTTTTTGTTCATCGGTTTATGTTGTTCATTATAATCCACAAATGAGTGAGAGCATGTGATATTTATCTTTCTCTGACTTATTTCACTTAGCATAATGCTCTGTTTGTTTTTTTAATTAATCACTTACTATCCTCATCCTGTCTTTGTCTCACCTGTATAAGTATTAAACTGTGAGGTCAATTTGTTTTCCCCCAAACAAAAGCTTTCAAGCCCAAATGTTGACTTGGAACATTGTGTGATGAGTTGAACACCATGTGAGTGGGACTTGAGTCAACCTGCAGAGAATCTAACTCACAAGAAGTAGGCTTTGCTTTTAATTCATTTTAGTTGCATGTTTTGAGTGATCTTTGGCCTCTCCTGGCCCAAAAATACCTCTTAAGTTTGCATTCCCTGGTCATTTATTATTCATACAGCTGTTATACTTTACTAGAGGCTTGGTGCACAAGATTCATGCACTGGGGGGGGTCCCTCAGCCTGGCCTGTGCCCTCTCACAGTCCAGGAGCCCTGCGGGATGTCCGACTGCCATAGAGGCAGGAGAGGCTCCCACCACCACTGCTCTTGCCAGCGGTGAGCCTGGCTCAAGGCTTCTGGCTGAGCAGAGCTCCCCCTGTGGGAGCGCACTAACCACCAGGGGCAGCTCCTGCATTGAGCATCTGCCCCCTGGTGGTCAGTGCGCATCATGGGGACCAGTAGTTTCGAAGTTCAGTAGATCATATTAGCCGCCTTTTATTATATAGGATAACTCCATTTCTGTAGGATGTTATGTGTTAAGTAAATGTATTTTGTACTCTACTTAATTAAAAGACTAACAAAGCTGCTAACAAAATGACATGAAATTCAGAAAGATGAAAATAAAATTCAGGAAAATGGGGCAGATGAAAGTGACATGGTAGAGTAAGAGGGAGCTGGGAAGAATTTACTCCATGGAAGTGGAGTCTACAAGATCACACACTTGCATTCAAGCTGGTCCAATTCCCCAGAGGGACAAGATTCCTGTAATCTCTGCATTAAGACATTCCTGCTGCTCAGGAGAAGGTTGACTTTCCTGGAACTAAAGTGTGGGGGAATTGTTTTCCAATAGGTCTTTCTAAAAGGGAACACTGAAATATAATAGGATTTCCCCTAAAGGGTATGCTCACATAAATACACAGTTCTGTAAAAGTATTTGGACCGGGGGTAAGGAGGCAAAACAGTGCAGCCCACACTTCCACTAGATCTACATGCACTGTTCTCTTTTCCCTCAGGAAAGCAAAGCTGCTAAATGGAGTCTCAGTTTCCAAACCTTAACATTTGCCTGCTATGATTATGATGACTTTGCAGGTGTGAAAACAGCAGTAAACTATGTTTTCGTAAGTCAGAGTCAGTATTGGAACTTACAGCGTTAAGTTATATTGTGGATGTAACCTCAGTTGGCCTACCCACTATTTGTTTTCTCATTAGAATTTTTCAACCCCCTTCCCCCACTTGACTTTAGAGTGCAAATGTTTGTGTTTATATCTGAGAGCACACCATTCCACTGGGAAGATCTCTAGGCATAAATTTAAGGTAGCTCTTTGTTTTACAAAACATGTACTAGAGAAGTACAACTACAAAATAAAAGTCACATGGTTCTAATTTATGGTATTCATTCACAAAGGAGGCAGTGACACTTAAAATTAATCCTTTTAAAAATTCAACAACCAGCTCCTCTTTCTTGAATCTGTGGGCTTTCAAGGTGTCCTTTGTGGGTGGAATAGAGAGAAGGTAGCTCTTAAGATCACATAATATAGAAGAGATAGATAGATAGATAGATAGATAGATAGATAATCAGGCTCAATAGAAAACACTATTTCCAGTAACATATTTAAAAAGTCAAGTTTTCCATGACTGTATCCCAAGAGAGAACACCTGTTAGGAGTTCGGGGTATATTCTGCAGATTTTTATTTTCTCTGCAAATAATAATATTTATGTAACTCTACACAATAGTATTCTCTCTTGAGTTAGGAAACTGGTCGAAAGGAAATAAACCTTACCTTTCAATGGACCCAAGGGTACCATGTGGCCCATCACCTTCATCTCCTGTCTTTCATGTTGAAGGACTACAGGTGTACAGGTGCTGGCAAGAATAATCGTATCTGATTTTCTTCTGCTGTCACATACACAGGTAGAGCCACAAAACATGTAAAGTCACCTTTTAAAAAAGTTTATTTTTTTTTATTTTTCAATTACAGTTTACATTCAACATTATTCTCTATTAGTTTCAGATGTACAGCATAGTGGTTAGACAGTCATGTACTTTACAGGA
Organism: Myotis brandtii; assembly: GCF_000412655.1. Taxonomy (NCBI): domain Eukaryota; kingdom Metazoa; phylum Chordata; class Mammalia; order Chiroptera; family Vespertilionidae; genus Myotis; species Myotis brandtii. The sequence goes on along the minus strand of NW_005363098.1, from coordinate 5,093,789 downwards.
TGGTTCCCCCACTGCTTCAAATACCCACCTGATCCCACACATGGTTATTACAATACTAGAGGCCCATTGCACGAAGAAATTCATGCAATAGGCCTTCCTTCCCCTGGCTGCCGGCACTGGTTTTCCTCCTGCACCCAGGACCCAGGCTTTGCTCCAGCTGCAGCAGAGAAGCCAAGCCTCGAGGCTTCTCCGCTCTGGCCGCAGAGGAGAAGCCAAACCTCTTCAGTCTTCAGTCGTCTTCAGTCTTCAGTAGTCTTCAGTCTTCGCTCGGTGGAGACTTCAGTCTTCGCTCCGCGCTTGCATATGCGTTTGTTGGGTTAATTTGCATACTCATACTGATTGGCTGGTGGCTGTAGTGGAGTGACACCAATTTGCATGTTTCTCTTTTATTAGTGTAGATTATTGACTATATTCCTATGTTGTAATTTATATATCTGTTAATGTAAATAATAAACAATTAAAAAGAGGCCTTGCAACTCATGCAGTTAGAATTTGTGAAACGAAGTCATAATTGTTTTTCAGTTGTATCTGGAAGTAAAAGATAATGTGGCTATATTTTAGGCTAGTGTGTGTGTGTGTGTGTGTGTGTGTGTGTGTGTGTACATGCATGTGTAGGGATTATTACTTACCATATTAAGGTGAGTTGATTTCTGAATGTTAGTGTTGAGTCAACTAGTTTACTTAAAATTGCTCCCAGAATTTTTGTCTATTCTCTTGACATAAGATTATTATGAGTATCAACAGCCTAATTCAGATCACTGAAATTAGTTAATAAATCAGTGAAACATGATTTTTAAGTTCAGTGGATCAAAGACTGACAATCTAATTTATATACCATAAATATTAGTTAATTATTCTTTAAGATCAGTATCTTACCTTTGAAGGAAGATTTGACCTAACACAGCGTCATGGGTGAAGAGCTCTGGATGAACACTTCATGGGCTGTGGGGGTGGTTGACTCTGTTCCTCCAACTTCAACTTCTTTGTTAGGTACATTGGAGGGTTTTGGATTCTAGTTCTGTTTGAGTGTGTGTTTTTGTGTGTTTAAATATAAGGTAAAAGGATCTTCATAAAAGAGTTATTGCATCATGGCTACATAATTCTATCTTATGGATGAATTATAATTCATTTAACAACTTTTATTGTTGGACATTTGGGTTCTTGAATAAATAATTCTACACTATGTATATATTGCATACAAATATCTGTCTACAGACACTCCAAGAAACATATTAATTAGGTAAAAGAGATGGAATATTTTTAGGTTTGGGAGAATGTTTACCATATGTATATGGTAAAAGCAAAGTTACTTTCCAGATAGGCTTTTAAAAATGATATACTTACATGCATAGCCAATGGACATGAACAATAGGGTGGTGAAGACCTGGGGGGCAGTGTGGATAAGGCCTGGATGGAGAGGGGGAAAATGGGAGACATCTGTAATACTGTTAACAATTTAAAAAAAAAGAAAAAATATGAGTACATATTTATTTTATCCTTGCCATCACTTAATATATTATTTTTATGGTTTCCAATTTGCTATTACTTTAATAGTTCCCAAATCACTGTTAATTAAATGGTTAAATATATTTATTCTTCTATGAATTATTTGTTCATGTCATTTGGTCATTTACCCATTTTTTTTTTATTAGGAAATCAATATTTTTATTTTTAAAGGACTACTTTTATATTAAGGACATTGACTTTTTTTTTCTTTAAGAGTATACAAATGTTTATTGTAATTTTCTTTTAATTTCTCTCCATGTATGAACATGTTCATAATAATTTGGGAAGATAAAAACCTAGTCTATAAGCTTCACTTAACCTCATTTTTATTAAGTACACTATAAATTATGTAAATTAGATAAACTTCAAATCAGTTTCATTCAAAAAGTGAGTTTCATTCATTTGTTGAGTATCTACCCAGTTGAGAACATTCTATTTGTGCAAGGCTGACTCAAAAGTGACGTAGAAGACAAGGATCCAGTGTTTGTAATTAAGATTAGAGCAAGTTAAGAAATTAGGATAATAAAATAATCAACAAGTGCTGGGAAATTTCAGTAATGGGAGATCTCTGAGGACTACAGTAAATGGGGTCTTGAGCTTACTGTTCTGTGTAATCTGACTTTATAACTGCTTATACAGTGATAAAAATGGACCTTGAAAGATGCTGTTGATAGACTGATCGGTCTAAAACAGGCAGCCCAAACAGTGTGTTTGGCCCATGCAACTTTTTTTTGAAATTAATTGAATTAATTCTTAATATTGAAATGCTGGGAAATTTACGTAAAAATCCAGATATAAGGGTTTTTT
>NW_005363098.1:5080485-5090305 GCF_000412655.1 Myotis brandtii | reverse complement strand
GGTGCCCAGATGAGGCCCAGCTGTGAAGCAATGCAAGCTGCTGTGGGGCCTTGGGCCTTCTCTTGGAAGTTCTGGGTCTGTCTGGCCCAGCTGCAATTTGTTAGGTAGTTGTCAGGTTGTAAAGGACCCGGGCATTCATATGCAAAAGCCTTTGCAGCAGCCTGGATGGGTCGGGGTCTCGGAATCAACAGGGCGGAGCAAGCAGTTATGGCTGATTCTCAGCCCTGCCCTAAGGGGCCATGCTTCTCAGTGTCCTGGTAATTGCTGCCAGCACCTCTGAGGGAAAGCCGCCCTCAAGTTCCGAGTTCTGCCTGCTGCCAGACAGTCCAGTTTCTCCCTGTATGAGCCCTGGGACCCCAGAGATTTCCGGAACCGGAGTTCAGAGCAGTCGGGAGCTTGTGACTCCCTCCCGATTCAAAAAGACAGAATTTCCACGCGCGCCGGAGTCTCCGTACCTCTGCACTTTACTTTCGTAGCTCCTCTGAGTCTGTGTGCTCTTCTCTTTCCTTCTAGTTGTAGAATTTCCACTCAGCCAGCCTTCCTGTGGTTCTGGATGATGACCGTTCTGTCTTTTAGTTGTATTTTTGAAGTTGTTGTCGGAGGCAGCAATTTCCGGTGTTTTCCTATGCCGCCATCTTGGTCTCTCTTCAAGGACATTGACTTTTAAATATATTTGTTTTAGATAACATACCTAATTTTCCTTTAAGTATTTTTGTGTATTTAGTGGAGCTTTACATTACGATATACTCATTGTATTGATATTTTTGTGTGATTTTTGTCCATCTGTTTTAGTTTTGTAATTCCTTCCCAATGTAAGAATCGGCCAAATATTGCTATATATATTCTTGGTGTGTTACATGATTTCATTAGTTATATTTAACATATCTGTGTAGATCTTATTTTGGTGTGAGGTTAATATCAAACTTGATTTCCTCCCCATGTTCTTTGCCATCTTTCCCTAGCAACTTATGTGGATAAACCCACACTTCTCAGTGGTTTATGATGTTTCCTTTGTAATATAAAAAAAAATTAGATTTACCAGCATCTGTTTCAGGTCTTGTTTTAGTGTTCTATTGATCTGCCTGCCAATTCTATTTTTAGATCAGACTTTTTTAATTGTTTACTTTGTAATACCACACAGGACAAGTTATCCCTTACTCCCACCCATTGGTGCCCTTTCACAAAATTTCCTTTGGTTGCTTTTTGGGAGGAGGGTGGAGCAATAAGTAGTAGGATTAGTTGTTTCTTAATCCCATTCTTTAGTTAAGGCTATACAAATATGTTATTAGAACAGTAACTTTTTACTATAATTTGAGAATATATAATTAGTTTATTCATTTAACAGCTCTATCCGTTTCTCTGAAAATACATTTTAAAAGGTGAAAATGAAACACAGTTTTGTTTCCAACCACTGAATAGTTTCACATGCCTTAATGTAATTTTTTTTTTCTTTTGTTGGTTTTAGCATTTTGCATTTTATCTTACGATGGTATAGCTTGGTTAATAGGTTTACGTTTCAGGAATAAAAAGTTATTCCTCAATGAGTATTTGATGGGTATTATGAAATATATTGTTCTTTTATTATTGTTCTTGTTTAGTTTTCATTTCTGAATCATAAACTTGACTCTACAATGCAGCAAGACTTGGAAGAGGATAAGGAAAACATGGAGCCCACACAAATGCAGCAAGAGCACAAGGCTTATAGGATATTGCAAGCAGACAAGGATGAAGGGTGCTCTCCTGAGCTACAGAAGGAATGCTCTGATGGTTAAGATAAGATGCAAGTCAATTTGTTAGAGTTGTCCACAGTGGGCAATGCCCACTGCATGTGTGTGGATTGAAAAGAGAAGTGGTCCAAAGACTGAGCTCTAGGGGGCTATTGTGTTCAGAGGCCAGGAAAAGAACTCAGCCAGGAAAGGAAATTTAGGTATAGGAAGAGAAAGAGAGTTAGAGTGTTGTGTCTGATGAATAAGTTTTTCAATAAGAAGGAGATGATTAACTGTGTTAGGAGCTGCTGAATTGTATAAAAAATAAGAACTCAGCCTTGATGATTAGTCTTGGTAAGACATACGTCGTTGGTGAAGCTGCCAAAATTGTGTTCAGAGAGTGGCATACTTGCATGTGTGGACCATTCGTCGTGGTCCCAATGCTGACTCCAACTTTTCACTGGAATATTTTAATCCTGTTTTAACTGTAAGATCAGTGCTTGGCCAAGTGCTTCAAATGTAAAAGTTATTTTGTGATTTCTTTTTCTTTTTTTCTTCCTTTTGTTTGAAGTCCTATGTGTGGGTGTGTTGTGCCAATAACTGTTTCTTCAAACAAACTGTTATATGCTCATGGATATAGCATATAATTTTGGAAATTATAATAAGAAAAAAATTAAAGTGAGCTACTTAATTTGAAATTTAATCTAAAGTGCAGCCACTTTTCTCTAGGACTTTTTTTTGAGGGGGGGCACTGAGGCTTTTCTATAAACATCACTGAATTAAATGATGTGATTGACACTATATCACCCTATGACTTCGGGTTGGCTTTTGGGGTTGGGTGCTGATGTAATTGCTGGGCAAGTGACCTCCAACAGAGCTGCCCAGTTGTTGTAGAGAAGACCTTCCTAACTGGGGATAGGGGTATTCTGATGAGGGAAATGCAAATATAATTATTCCACTGGTGGAACATGCAAACATGCTTTCAAGAGCCAGTGTTCTCAGTCTGTCTCCTGTGTCCATGACACATTCATATGGAGGAATCCTTACCCAGATGTAAAAGGAATATCTTTTATTTAACACTCAAGGAAATTATAAAGATTCTTTAAATTTAGGAAGCTAATGATGGAATCAGGGAGATATTTTGCATTTTTATAACATCTCCATTAAATTTGTGAAAGATCAGGCTAAGGGAGAACACCTCTGAGTCAGCATAATTTTAAAATTAAATCACCAAGGTAGACTGAGATTGAAATAAGGAACGCGGGATGGCGCTGAGAGTGCTGGAATGTGGCTCTTTGAGTAGGTTCAGGGGTAAAACCTCCGGAGTTCTAGATACCTCTTTTAGCACCATAAGATTATGATAATGGGTCCTGATCAGAAGCTTCTCTGATTCTTTTGATTTAAGCAACTATCTCAGAAGAAAGGACCCACTGAGCTTATCTACTAAACAAGATTTCCTCTTGAAGATTTGGCAAAGCCATTTCTATTTTACTTAAATTGCCTACATTTTATGTGTCTATCAGTGGCTATTGGGAAATATAGACCTTAATGATGCCAAGTTAATTATAGGTGTTTAAGACCAAATATTAGTAGGTGGACTATGTTGTTCTGAAATATTAGATCAGTATTTTGAGGAAGTTGCGTAAAAACAGGGAGGAATACATTCTTATTTAATGATTCTTATTTCAGAAACTCAGAATCTGAACTACTAACATAAATTGACATCAGTACTCTTGTCCCACTTTTGACTCCTTATATTTTGCTTTGCCAAAAGTCCAGATGAGAAAAAAGTGGAAATAAGGAAACTTGTTTTATGTGAGCTAAATTACTTGTTAATATGTGCTATTAAAGGCTGAGAATGAGTTTTAGAATTTGAAAGTTCATTGTACTTATTATCTTCCAATCAAGCCAAAGTTATTGAGAATACCATATGGTTTTAAAAGATATATTTGGTGTCTTTGGGAACTGGAGGCTACTAAATCATTAACAGCTGCCAGAATGGAACAGACCAAATGTACTTGGAATTTAGTCCTTTGTAGTGGGGAAGTTTGTGGGTTTCCTGGTTCAGCCCATCTGATGAGAAGAATAACTCACAAACATGTTAGCTAGTTGTACAGGATGAAATTTTGCCAAAGAATATGATAGATGAGAGTGAAGATAAATTTAAAAGACTGTGTCATTAGTTGAAAAAAATGAAAGACAATTAAAGAGAAAAGTAATATTGCCAATTGTTAAGAGTTTCATCAGGTGCAGGGGTTCTCAACCTAGGAATTATTTATATTTGGGCCAGAGAATTGTTTGTTGTGGGGTCTGTCTTGTGCATTGTAAGATGTTTAGCAATATGTCTAGCTTCAACCACTGGATGCCAGCAACATCCTCTCTCCAGATGTGACAATCAAAAATGTCTCCGACATTGCCAAATGTCCTCATGAGGCAAACTTGTCCCTGATTGAGAGCCACTCGGCTAGACTACACAATAGCCCTGAAATCAAGTTGTTAGTATGTAGATGTTTTTAAAATCTCGAGATTGGGTAAGATCAGTTAGATGTAGTGAGAGGAATAAGGAGGCAAAAAGACCAAGAACGAGCCCCAAGGAACTCAAACTTTCAGAGATCCCATGAAAGTATAGGAATGGGCAGAGGAGACTGAAAAGCAGAAATTATAAAGGGAGGAGGAGAGTGGGGAGAGTTGTCACAGAAGGTAAGAGAAGAGAACGTAAAACTAAAGCCTACACTCGGTGAATAGCTGTGGTGGTTACTCGGTTGTGCAAATCATGATAGTAATTCATGACCAACTGAAAAGTGATGCTCGCATTTCTATCTCCTCACTGGTCAACTCCTGTCTCATAGGTAAAAGCGTCTGATGCGGATGCAGGACTCTATGGCTTGGTCGAATATTCTCTTTATGATGGATTCCAAAGCTACGAAGCACCTCGAGCCTTCCAGATTGACCCACATGATGGGCAGATCTGTGTTTCTCAAGATATTGACAGGGAAAGGGACCCAGCCACCTATGATCTCTTGGTGAAAGCAAGAGATGGGGTAAGTCTTTGTGAATGAAATTTTAAACAGACTCAAAAGTGAACCACTATGTATACATTACAGAGTACCAAGGATTGTCAATGGCCAATACTGTTTCATAAATCACTACTTCTTTCCCTTTGCTGGAGAATTTCGAATCAAACACCAGACATTTTATTATTTCATCCATAAATAGTTTAATAATCTCTCTAACAGGTAAGGATTTTAAAAAAACATAACTATAACCAATTAACATTAATTAATTAATATCTAATATGTATTCCATTGAAATTTTGGGGGGGTATCCAAAAATGTATTTTAATAGTTTGCTTACTTGGATCAAGATTTAAATAAATTCACAAATTGATTTCATCACTATCTTCCTTAAGTTTCAATCTATGTTAGCTCCCCACCATCTTACCTTTTCTCTTAGGATATTTATTTTTTGGAAGAAATCAGGTCATTTGCCCTTCAAATTTTCTACATTCTGAACGTGGCTGATTCCATCCCTGAGATTCATTTACAATGTTCTTTTATGATATTTCCTATAACTGTCATTTAGAGCCAGAGGTGATGCTGTGAGCTTTTTATTGCATCAGCAGACACACATCATTATTTCATTACGGGTAATGACATGGTGATTTTTGAATTCTCTTACTCATTTGCATTTATTTTCTGGAATCTTCAACTAAAAATAAAGTACTCTCATTAACTAGTTGATTACCCTGCAATATAATTCATACAGTAAAGGCAAATTATACTTGGTTATTTCTCTTTATCAGCTTTTAGAATGTTGAGTTGGTGCATTTGCCATCTCCAAAGAATACTAATGATGTTTTTTCTAGTTTTATTATGAAGTCTTGGATTTTAATATATTTGATCTGTTTCATACATTACCAACCTTATCCTTTCTGATGTCCATATTGACCCATCAGTGAAGGAACCTTCAAATTGGCTCATATGTCTTTTTTTTAACTTTTAAATGGACATTTTTTAAAAATGCAGAAGAGTGTATAAATTATAAGTACATCTTATAGGATTTTTGCAAAATGACAACATGCATGGAAGCAGACGAAGAAACATTACCAATGCCCTGGAAGCCCCGCTCTTGACTTCTTGCTGTAACTATCCCTTCCATCCTCGTACCCTTTAAGAATAATCATTATTGGCTTCTAATACCAAACATTATTTGCCTATTTTTAAACTTTTCACTGAATGGATTCATACAGTATGTGTTTTTGTTGCTTTTGCACAACATCATTTGTAAGAATCATTCATGCTATTGTGTGCAGCAATAGTTCATCCATCCTCATTGGATTATAGTATTCTTTTCTGTGAATTCACAATAATATTTATCTATTCTATAATTGAACATAACCATTTTTTATTACAAATAGTGCTTCATGAACTCTCTCATACACGTAATTTGGTGAACAAACATAAGAATTTATAGTAAGTTTATATTTAGGCATGGAATTGTTAGACCATAAGAAAGCCAAACAACTTTTCAAAATGATTTGTACCATTTATACTCCCACCAGTAAAGTATGAGAATTTCATTTGCTCCACGTTGTCCAAAACATTTGTGTTTTTTCAAATGCTGTGCATTTAGATGTGTGTGTGTGTGTGTGTGTGTGTGTGTGTGTGTGTGTGTGTGTTTGAAATATTTTTGATTTCAGAGAGGAAGGGAGATTGAGAAAGAGAAACATCAATGATGAGAGAGAATCATTGATTGGCTGCCTCCTGCACACCCCTACTGGGGATCGAGCCTGCAACCCGGGCATGTGCCCTTGACCGGAATTAAACCTGGGATCTTTAGTCAGCAGGCCGAGGCTCTAGCCACTGAACCAAATCAGCTAGGGCCATTGGTTATTTAATCTCTTTTTAATTATAGCAATGCAGGTACCTATGTAGTGGTATAGCACATTGGGGACTTTGCATTACCTTGAAGAATGATAAATTGAGTACATTTTCAAATGTTACTGGCTATTTGTTTAACTTGTTTTGTGAAGTGTCTATTCAATTCTTTACCCATTTTCTATTGTACTGTTGGCTTCTTTTCTTATTGTTTTTATTAATTCTTTATATTTTTGGCATTCAAGTTCTTTCTTGGATATATTTGTTGCATATATCTTCTCCCATTCTGTGGCTTGCCTTTCACTCCCTTATTGGTGTCTTTTGAGGAACAGAAGCTTTTAATTTTAATAAAGCTCAGCTTATCTATATGTTTCCCTTTACAATTAGTACTCTTTCCCTTTACAACTGTCCTTTAAAGAAATATTTGCTTATCCTAGGCACAGAAGAGTATTCTCTTATGTTTTCTTCCAGAAACGTTATTGTTTTACCTTTTACATTTATTTTTTTCAATATAGTGGGAGGAAGGTTTATTTTTTCCAGTATGGGTATTCAGTTGACCCAGCGTCCTTTGCTAAAATGATCATTCTTTCCTCACTGCACTGAAGTATCACTTTTGTCATGAATCATTTGACTGTGCATGTGTGTGTCTATTTCTGGACACCCTATTTTTTACTTACTTGTCTAACTTTGTACTAGCGCCATACTCTTTTAATTTTTTTTATCTTTATAATAGGTCATGATTCATGTATTCTTTTAGCTTTGTTCTTCATTTTCAAGATTGCCTGGGCTATTCCTGACCATTTACATTTCCACGTACATTTTAGAAATAGCTTGTCTAATTTCCATGACATTGCAGCAAAGATAGCCACTACACACTCCGTTTTGCACTTTTCTTTTCACTAAGTCCATTTTGGAGACTTTCTTTGTTACCGACTACTCCCTTATGTAGATGGGTACTGCTAACACCTTTCTGGTCTAATCCTTCTCTTTTGAAATTAGTGAGAGAACCCGCCTACTTAAGATATAAGTCAATGAGGAAAAATGAGTCTGAATATATTTATTACAAGTAAACATGTATAAACTAACATGAAAGTATTCAGTAAAATTACTGTGAGCTATTACTATATTCAGTAAAATTACTATGATCTATTTGGTTAGATTTTATCAACCCCTGACTATGTGATTGCAGGAGGCCTTGAGTCTATGTAAGACATCATGTAGTAAACAAAAATAGGAGTAAACAGAGGAGTTTAGGTTAATTTAAGTCTCTGTGATGGTTTAAAACTCAACATATGCGCACACAAATATTTACCCAAAGCTTCAGAAATATATTCTCAATAGATTTTAAGACAATTATAAAAGGCCATCCTAGGATTGAATAGCCAGTTTAATTCTAATACTATAGTAGTCAAACATCTGTTTCTAATTAGTTGGTTTCAGATGACTTTGTAAAAATGTACCTAGAAATTATCTTAATAGAAATAAGATCATTTGATGCCAGAAAATTTTTTACTGATAAAAAAAAGCAGTGTATTAATTAGGATTATTGGCAGAGGAATAAAAAAAAATCAACCCAGATATTTAATTTAAACCTCCTTTCTTACTTCTTTCTGTTTTTATATTGAACCTACTCTGCAGACTTACTCTATGGAAAGGCCTGCCTTTCCTCAGTTTACCAGTCTCTATGGCAACATTCAAGTACATCTTTAACCACAAAGCTTTCCCAGCTTGAACAAAGGGGATGCATTTTCACCCCAGCCAAAAGGTATTTTCTTTTCTAGATAACTAAGAAAGGGTTTACAGGCTGGGTAGTAGCTTTTGATAGCTTTTAGAAGTCAAAGAGGAAACATTCTTCAGGGTGGTGATTGCTATGGTCTGAATGTTTGCGATGCTCCAAATTCATATGTTGATGGTCTTAGAAGATGGGGCCTTTGGAAGGTCACCAGGGTAGAGCCCTCACGAATGGCATTAGTGCTCTAATAAGAGACCCCACAGAACTCCTTAGCCTCTTCCCTCATCTAAGGGCACAGCCAGAAGTTGGCAGTGTCTGGGCCATGCTGGCACCTTGACCTTAGACTTCTAGCTTTCAGAACTGTGAGAAATAAATTAATCTCCCAGTTTATGGTATTTTGTTAAAGCAGTCTGAATGAACAATGATGTATATGAATCAGAATATTCTTGTGTAAAAACTGCTTGTTTTGTAGAAAGAAAATCCTCCAACAAAGCACAATACAGTCTAGATTGTTAGAACAGAGAAATCCTCCCTGCAGGTACTTCATATTCAAGGTGATTCATCATAAGCCCAGTCCTGGCGCAGATGGGAACTGGTCTGCACCCTGCAAGGTTTAACATAGGTTTTATTATTATTTAGGCATGAGTAAGGAGACAATTGCTATTTTTAAAACAGTTTTTCATATTCACAGATCCCCAGAGGAGGCACCAAGGGAGGGAGTGTGTGTACACAAGGGAAACCCTGGGGTCAGGAGGCAGAGGGAGAGAGGAAACACCTCAGGCAGGGGTTTCCAAGGGAAGGAAGGCGAGAGGCAGAACAAGCAGGCTTATGATTGGCCAGTTTGAATAGGTTCAGTGGAATCTTGGGCATAGATGCTGCCTCTAGTTATCTGGTACTTGACTGTGGAGTGATTAGGGTAGGTGCATTGTGTCCTGGAGTGTGAAATCCCCATAAAGGCTGTGGTTGGGGTGTGGGCTCTGGAGTGGTTGGTTTGCATTTGAAAAGCATGCTCACCTGATCCTGGTCAGTCCCTCCAGGATCAGAAGGTCCCAGATGTCAAAGTATCAAAACACAGGAAATAGAATACATGGGCCAATACACTGCTCTGGTGCAGAGTCCCCTTGAGAGGAAGGCAAAGGGCTCACCAGAACTCCTGGTATAGGTAAGACTATGCAGAGGAAGCAGCTGCCTTGTTTCACTCCAATTTATTGGAAATAACACCCAGTAATACTGAGGGAATTCACTACTCAATTTAACTGTTGGCCCAGGGTAGCATCATAAATCACCAAAGAAAGCTTTGGGCACAACATTGGTCACTTTCAGCAACTTCTTATTTATTTATTATTTATTTATTTATTTATTTATTTATTATTTTTTAAATTAATAAATCTTTATTGTTCAGATTATTACAGATGTTCCTCTTTTCCCCCCCATAGCTCCCCTCCACCTGGTTCCCACCCCACCCCATGCCCTTACCCCCCGCCCCTGTCCTCCTCCATAGGGGT
>NW_005363098.1:5068658-5079267 GCF_000412655.1 Myotis brandtii | reverse complement strand
GAGGAGTTGAAATCTGGTATCTGACCAGGGGTACCCTGGCTCCTGGATCTCCAAGTCAACCACTGTGTGGATCCACCCAGCAGGAGCTACAGCGATATCAACAGATTTCTCCTCTTTGTTTGGAATTTGGAAGTTTTGGAGCTCTCTGACCCAGCTGCAGTTAGTTGGGATAGGCTGCAAAAACGCAGGTGGTTCCTTGCTCCACTGGCACAGCTTGGGTGGGGATGTAAATTGAGTGGGGCGGGGTCTCAGAGAATCACCAGGGCGGAGCAAACAGCAATGGTTGTCGTCAGCGTCTTCGCGACTCAGCAACTCCGACTCCGTGTCTCTGCGTCCCGAGTCCCGCGCCCCCACGGCAACAATGATCCCTGCGAGCAGCTCTGCGAGAAAGCCACCCTCGCTTTCCGACCCGCTGCAAGACAGTCCAGTTTCTCCCCATAGGAGTCTGGGACCTCAGAATCTCGCCTTAAAGGAGCTCAGTGCATTCGAGAGCTTGCATCCCCTTCTGATTGAAAAAAACCGTGCATCCAGTTGCAGCCCACCTCTCGCGCGCCTTCGTACCTCTGTTCTTGATGCCTCTGCACCTCCTACTCAGTCTCAATGCGCTTCTTTCTTTCCTTCTAGTTGTAGAACTTCCACTCAGCCAGCTTTCCCGTGGTTCTGAATGATAGCTGTTTTGTCTTATAGTTGTAATTTCAGTGTTGTTGTGGGAGGCAGCACGCACAGGTTTATACCTTATGCCGCCATCTTTCAGCAACTTCTTTTTTGTATCAAGCCCCATGTGGTCCCATACAAGCGTCATTCAATTCTGCTCAGTCCTGGGAAGATAGTCCTCATACTCCTCCTCAGGCACCACCAACGTGCACTCTTCCTCTTCCCCACTTCCCTCTCTGGTGTCATCATATTTCTCATATTCACTTCCACATTTTGTATCTTCTATCTCATCTCCATTCTTTTTCAAGTTTACCTCCTCCAGATGCTCTTGAGTGTTTGGATCCATCTCCACCCCCGTCTTCCACTCTTTTATCAAGTCATCAAGGTGAACTTCTTCAATCATACTCCCGCAAACATAAAGCAGCTTGTCTTTCATGGCCAGTACAAAACTGGAGTGAGAACTAGGCTCTATTAGAGGGCCACTGGCTTGTCAGAATCACCGTCCTCTTTCCTGGTGTCTGGGGCAGAGGGTACATGTTCAACGGTGATCAGAATTGCATTCTCTGTGGCCACCACTTTGACCACCTCCAAGGGCTCCGAGGTGCCAGTTTCCCTACATTCCTGCTTGTCATCACCTTCAGGCTGCACTTCTTTTGGCCTCACCTATATTTTCTCTTCTGTGACCTGGGTCCCCTTAGCTGTTCCACAAACCAGCAGTTCTTTGAGGTGTCATAGAATACAGGTCATTAAAGAAGTCATCCTCCAGGCTTTCTTCCTCTTCTTCACCACAGACACCCCTGAGAAACAGTGTCTGATGGTTCCAGGTCATAGCCACTGAAATGCCAGAGGTTGAGTACACTCTATGCTCCATGATGCAATCTAAGTCCACACCCATTTGCCTTTCTTTCCTTCCTCGGTCTTGAGTCAGAACATATCTGAATGCAGGGTGAGTTTGTCCACCTTAGTTGACTGTTTCCAGTAGCCTCCATAGATGATTATGCTCCCCTGGGGAGTGGTGGACATTTGGCAGCCCAGTCTGGGTGTCATCCCAGTCCCTCATGGGGACAGCTTGCTCCACATGAATGTATACAGGTTAATGGCATACATGTCATTGTAGTGATGTAATCCCTTCTACACTCATGGAACTGCTAAAAATAATTAGCTATGTCTTCCAGGCTACCATCCAATACCCACATTGACCTAAAGAATCCCTTATTGATTTGACTTACTCCTAGGTTTTGGTCATCAAATGCAGGACACTTTAAAGATCTGTGTAATAAAGAGGATCAATTCATCTGTCTCTGGATGAGCAGAGAATGACACATTCAATGCGGATGAAGATGGGGACATGGTGTTTCTACAGTCTGTCTTGTTAGCATCTAGTGTCTGGAAATGGGCTATCAGAACTTCAAGGTCTCCTCATTCTGCAGTGTTTGGACACCTTCTTCTCCATTTTGGTGGCCTTCTTCTTCTTCTTGCCCATCCCGTGGCTCCAAGGAGGTGCAGGGAGCTCAAGGAGAGAACTTCACATGCAGCCCACCTGAAAACAGGTTCTCCTGAGGGCACGCCTGGCCATGCATTTCATAAAGGAAGAGAGATAGAAACATCAATGATGAAAGAGAATGATTGATCAGCTGCCCCCTACACGCCCCCTACTGGGGATCAAGTCTGCAACCTAGGCATGTGCCCTAGCTGGGAGTTGAACAGAGACCTCCTGGTTCATAGGTCAATGCTCAACCACTGAGCCACACGGCTGGGCTGGCCATGCATTTGTAAAGACAAATTTTAGAAGAGTCATACCTATCCCCTCAAATAATAAGGTTTTTTTAACAACTTCCTAACCTTCACCTTGTTTAGACCTAAAACTACCTTCAATGTTTGTCTTAGAATGTATGAGAGCAAGCAACGTAAGACTCTATGTTGTGTGTGTGTGTGTGTGTGTGTATGTGTGTGTGTTCCAGTGTGCAGTGTTTCTTCTGTTGTCTGCATGTTTATAAATTTCTTCTGTGATACACCGTGCATTTATACAAGGTGAAGTCTGCATCTGTCATGATTGTTGTGTGCAATATCTACCAGCAGCATATGTCCCTAATCAGAAAGGTTAGCAAAGATGAAGATAACAATGTTGACAATGACTGGATAGGCTGTCCTTTAAATACAATCTAGACTGAGTCAGAAGATTAAATGAACTCAGACAAGATATTTTAGGTTCAAGATATTGGATTCTAGGCCATAGTGAATTTATTTAAAACAATGAACTATACTTTGACAAAAGACTTTTTAACTTTATAGAATTGCCTTGATAGTTTGTGGTTTTTCCTCTGATCCTTTCTCTTCCTAACGCATGTCTTTGGAAGAAAATTGCTGAGAACCCATTTGCTGGTGGTTACTAAGATATTTATCTGTCAAAAGAAGAATTTTTTCTTATAAAATACCTAGATGTTCTGGGCTTTTCTATTTATTCTTGTGATAACTGTCAATATTTTTAAAAATTCAATCACTCCTCCTATTTTACTGGTATCACTTCTGAAATAACCTATTTTTTGCTGCTACTGTTGCTGCTATTTATCTCACTCGTAGAAGCCATGAGGATGTTATAAAATCATACAATGGAAACAAATAATTGGATTACATTGGAATCAAGAGGGTTTTCAAAATAAAGCCCCATAATTTAATTATTCCATGCTTTACCTAATTCCTGTTTCCTCTTCCCATTTATTTTCATTAAGGAAATGTCTCCTTTTTGGTATGTATGTCTATTAACATTCTATTCCTATTTTCTGTGACATCCTGAATTCTGTAGCTGAAATATGTGTCTGAGATAAAGCTATTTCGTCTCTATCTCACTATTCCAGGCTCAGGGCAGGGATGGGGCAAACTAGCAATATAGAAAGTAAATTGATTTAGCCCGTCACCATTACATGCATTCATGATAAAAGTTGGCTATTATTTGTGCCACATGGTTTGTGTGTAAAGCAGATAGATCTCTAAAATAAAAGCAAACTTTCTAAATAAGAAGGCATATTCATTTTTCCTTTTTACTTCAGCTTTATTGAGGTATAAAACTTTATAATAAAAGGCTAATATGCAAATTGTGCCCTCAACCCGGAGTTTGACCAGGGGGCAGTGCCAGCTGGCTAACCACCTGCGGCCCCTCCCCTGGCCTGTCTGGTCTGATCGGCCCCGATTGGGGCGGGCCAGCCAGACCCTCCCCGTGCACAAATTCGTGCACTGGGCCTCTAGTTAATACATAATATTGTATGTATTTAAGGTATTCAGCCTGATGTTTTGATTATACATATGCATTGTGAAATGATTACCACAATCAAGAAATTAACATATACATCAGCTCACATACTGAGTGGTGAAAATCCTTAAGACCTCAGCAAATTTGAGTTTAGTATTATTAACTATAATCACTACGCTGTCCATCAGGCTTCCAGAACTTATTCATTCTGCCTAACTGAAATTTAGGTCACAATTATTTTAATTTTAACAGATTATATTATCTCACTTTCCAAAACATATTCAAGTGCTTATTGCTATCTTACATTTCATTGACCCTAAGATATTGGATTCTAGGCCATAGTGAATTTATTTAAAACAATGAACTATACTTTGACAAAAGACTTTTAACTTTATAGAATTGCCTTGATAGTTTGTGGTTTTTCCTCTGATCCTTTCCTCACCCCAGTTTAAGGAATAAGCCTTTGCCCAGTTGCTCAATTATTTTTTAGCTAAATTGTCATAACTATGTCTCAAATTGATTGTTTACAATTCTCTAATATACTATCAGAACGAATCCACAATGTCTTCAATATCACTTTACCTCATTTTTATCTCTAAAGTTTAAGCCTGCCATCCATCCATTATCCTCCATATTCTTATCCTGATCCTTCTTTTTTTCATCCTTTAAATTGAATTAATCTCCTACTTACCTTCTGTACCCTCCCAAGCTCTCCTACCATGGCCTCTGGAACTCATAGCCCATCATTTAGCCAACTCCCTATAAACTCAGCCTGGTCTATGACTACTCCTTATCTTCTTGCCCTGATTAAAACAGTTCTTCCCTCAGGATACCAACCCCTCTCTGACTCTTTTACCGAGAAACTGACGTGCTGCTAAATCAGAAGCCGGGAGGGAGGTGTCCAGGTGGATGCCCTCCCTGTTGCCCATTGCAGCATCCAGATCACTTCGACTCCTTTCTCCATCAAAAACCAATTCACGCCTGGCCATTGTGGCTCCCTGGTTATGTTTGACTAGAGGCCTAGTGCACAAAAAACATGCATGAGGGAGGGGCCCCCTAGCCCATCCTGCACCCTCTCCAATCTGGGACTCCTTGGGGGATGTCCGACTAAACCAGCAGTTGGACATCCCTCTCACAATCCTGGACCGCCGGCTCCTAATCGCTCACCTGACTGCCTGCCTGGTTGCCCCTAACTGCCCCCCCATCTGTTCACCCCAAACTGCCCCCCCTGCCAGCCTGGTCGCCCCATGCAGCCTGCTGCTCAGTCGTTTGGTCGTCCCTCACTAATGGCCAATGGACATCTTATGATCCATTGTCCAATTTCAAGTTACAAAGAAAGGTGAATTTCTCTCTCCCCTCGGCACTGTGTGGCCAGTGTGGAACTTCAGGCTGCCTTTCTGGGCACAGCCTCCCACAGCTGTAGACTTAGAGCTAGAGGGACGACCAAACGCAGGTTGCCCCCATGCAGCTTGCTGTTCAGTTGTTTGGTCATCCCTCACTAACCCCCCTGCTGGCCTGGTCATAGGCAGCCATCTTGTGAGGGCGTGAGGGTTAATTTTCATATTATCTCTTTATTATATAGGATTCCCAGTCAGGGCACATACCCAGGTTGAGGGCTTGATTCCCAGAAGGGGGAGTGCAGGAAGCAGCTGATCAATGATTCTCCCTCATCATTGATATTTCTATCTCTCTCTCTCTCTCTTCCTACCTCTCTGAAATCAATAAAAATTTTATTTTGTAAAAACCAATCCACATTTGAAATTCCTAGTTCAGACTATACCATGGACACTGTTGTTGCCATCATATTCTCAACATCCTTGTCACTCTGGACCTATATACCTTACAGTCTTCCTCTCCGCCATTGTTCCCTCTCAGACACTTTAATATCCACTGATTGAACAACCCAAGCCAGTCTGCGGTGCCCTCTTATTTCACTCCCCTGGGGACCTACTGGTCATTTAGGTTTGCTGAAGATAGACAGCCAACCTGCACTTTGAGCATACAGGCTAGATGGAACTCCCATTGATTGTATTAATTTGTTGCTGGCATTGCCCTGTAATTCAACTTAGAACAAGGAAAATCACATTTTTCTAAGGATGTATTTATTTATTTAATTTATTGATCTTAGAGAAGAAAGGAGGGGGTAAGAGAGAAGAGAGGAGAGAGAGAAACATTTGTTGTTCCACTTATTTATGCATTTACTGGTTGATTCTTGTATGTGCCCTGACTGGGGATTGAACCCCCAACCTTAGTGTATCAAGATGATGCTATAACAAACTGAGCTAACTGGCTAGGGCTAAAGATGTATTTCTTAACTTAGTTTTAGTCCCCAAAGTCTGAGATATATGGGACCTCAGAGCCTGAGTGTCTCTTTCAGATCCATCCTTAATGTCATCCAAACAATACTCTTTCGGGCCCTCCTGGCCCTCACATGAGCTTCCTGCAGACCTGCACTGTAGCAGTCCTCCTTTCCTCTCCTGCCAAAACTTCTTTTCCACTGCCTTTCCTCCTCAGTGCTTCTCTGCCATAGAAACAAAAAAAATAATTAAGAGAAAGACAGCAAGAGAAGCTGGAGGCTGAGTGAGTGAGAAAACCCAGGCTGTGACTTACCAAGGATTTTTGTCAAAGATGAAAGTATCAAAATGTGCCAGATACAAATGGTGCTTTCAAGTAGGAACATATGTTTCACTTCAGAAGAGTGAAAAACCACAGAGGATTATTTTCTTCTATTATAGTCTCTCCCCTTCTCCTTGTTTTGAGATGAAGGGGACACAAAATAAACAGCATCAGATCCACTTCTCACTCTTTTATGTAGTATATTACTTTCCTAAAATTTGAAAAATTCAGAATTCTGAAACAGACCTGGCCCCAAATATTTAGGATTGCTACCTTCACTGCTACCATTGCCTTCAGACTTGATTCTAAATAGCCTCCCAAGTGGTTTCCCTCCTCCCTGCCTTGCTGGTCTTCAGTCTGTTCTTAATACTGCAGCCCGAGTCCCAGTGAAAATCCAAGTCAAATCAAGCAACTTCTCTGTCCAAAACCCTCCAGTGGGTCAGAGCCATGGTTCCTTCAGGGGCTCACAGAGTCCTCCATGCTCTGTCCCCGCCTCTCTGCTCCCTGAACAGGCCTGGGATGAACACGGCACTCCTGCCTCAGGGCCTGTGCACTCGCTCTTTCCTGTTTCTGTTATGCTTTTCCTCCCGATGACTGAAGTCTCGCTCCCTCATATAGGTCAGTCTGTGATTCAAATGGCACCTTAGTGAAGCTTTCACCGATGATTTTTTCTAAAATCGTGCCCTCCACCAGTGATCTGTTTGTAATGGCTTCTCGTTCCTCAACAGGGTGGACTAAGCGCTCAAGCTTTTGTTCGTGTGGATGTGGAGGATGTGAATGATAATGAACCTGTGTTTAACCCGCCCACCTATGTGCTGAGCATTAGTGGCCAGACCCAGCCGGGAACCGAGATCATCAATGTCCTTGCCACTGACAGGGATTCTGGGGTATATGGAACAGTGGCTTACGAGCTCATCCCCAGTGACCTGTCCTCCCTTTTTACCATCGACTCTACCACAGGTATGTGATCCTGGAACAGTTTGCCTCTGAAATCAACGTCTTCTTTGAAACAGCCAGAAAATGAACAAGAGTGATTTCTTTTATTAGCAGGGATGTTGCAAGACTTATGCCACCTTCCAAATGGCAGCGAGGTGTATCGAAAAGAGCAAGGGCTTTGTAGTTCGGTTATACTTGGATCTCAGTCCCCGCTTATGATTTTCACTGGCCCTACTCTCTTTACTTAAAAAAAGTAGTGCTAATGATCCCTATGTTGCCAAGTTTTTGTGAGGATTAAAGGCAATAATTTAGGAGAAACAACTAGCCAATATGTTTCTTCCTCGTATGCCCTCTAAGGGTGACTTGCATGATTTCAGGGTGCTAATCATATTAGTGCTAAGAGCCTTATACAGACATCCTTTTCTAACACTAGGTCTCACATTCCCTTAATCTCTTTGCTTAGTTTCCTTGTTTTTTAAAATACCTAAAGCTCCTTTTAGTTCTCTAATACGACAATTGTGCGTCTGCCAAAGAAGTCCAATGAGCAAACTGAGTTTTTTAGAAACAGTCATTATTTAAGTTGGTACCCTTCCCTTCCTATTGGATTCTTATTAACAAAATAATGTTTGAAATAATTATTACTAGAAAACATAAAATTACAAGTATATTACATTATAATACTTTTGAGATATTAGAGATATTCTGGTCTAAAATTTTTTTCTTAAAATTTTTTTTACATTATTTTATTTTGTAGTAAGAACATGTAAAATGAGATCTGCCCTCTTAACAAATTTTTAGGTGCATAATCCTTTATTGTCGACTGAAGATACAGTGTTGGACAGCAGATCTCTAGAATTTATTCCGAAACTTAATTGAAACTTCGTTCCCACTTTTTAGCAATTTCCCATTTCTCCCTCCCTGTCATCTCCTGGCAACTACAATTCTACTCTTTGATTCTAGGAGTTTGACTATTTCAGATACCTCATATAAGTGGGATAGACATTTGTCCTGTTACTAGCTTATTTCACTTCAGATAATGTCCTCCAAGTTCATCCATGACGGCACTTCCTTCTTTTTAAAAGCTAAGTAATATTCCATTGTGTGTACATATCATGTTTTGTTTATTCATCCACTGATTGACATTCAGGTTGTTTCCACAGCTTGACTATTGTGAACAGGCTTCAGTGAACATGGGAGTGCAGCTAACTCTTTGCGATTATGTTTCTTCTTAAAGCCCCTGATCTGAGCATGGGCAGAATGAGTATCTATTGTGATGGTGATGATAATGTCAGATGCCCTGGTAGGCATGCTCTGTACATTGTCCTATTGGATCTTTACAACACTCTTTGCAACAACCATATTCATTAGCAACAAATAATAATATACACGGGACATCTAATCTGCCAAGTTAGTTTGCCTTCTCACCCAGCCCCAGGTAGAGAGCCACTGCTTCTTGCCAGGAAAGTGTACTTTATCTGGAGTGTGTGACTGCTGGGGGATTCGCTATTTACAATGACAGTCTTTATAAGGAAAAACTTTCCTTGCTCAAAATAACTCACTGATGTGGCCCCTTTGACATTTAAAAGATCAGAAGAACATACTGTTTTAGGATATTGGTCTGCTTATCTTGGCTTTCTCAAAATTCCTCTAAACTGAGGACCTTAACTGCTTGTCAAAATGCCAGGCCCTCTAGGACAATAGCATTGCCAAAATTATATAGGTCAGCCAGTAATCAGGGCACAGCATCAAGAAGCATTCAGCAGATTGTTTTTAGAAGACATCAACACACTCATCATCTAGTTTTCCCTGGAAGATCTTGAAGAAGGAGCTGTGCAGTATCCCATTTTTAGAAGAGAACTCTATTGTTGTGCTGGCTTCAGTCAGCCACAGGCTCCCATTCCTGGCACTGGGTACAAGACAAATGCCATTGTTAATCACGGAGAACACTTTATATGAGTCATTATCTAGGGAGGTATCATGGTTTTGCTTTGTTTTTTTAAAAGGAAAACCAATTTTGTAATGGAAGTGGCTTTGGGTTATTGTTGGCCGGTGCCTATATTATTTTTGTGTCAGTGCATTTAAGTTGAAGACATTTATCAGTGTAGCAGTACTTGGAATTTAGTTGCACTTAATCACAACTCATGAGAAATTCATGAAAGCTGGTAATGCTTTGCTTTAACCTTTAGAAGAGAATTGAAAAGCATCATGACTAACTCTGGGGAAAAGGTTGCCCAGTGTACCGGAAGTCTTCAATTTGAACAGTTGCGTTCAAGTTCATCTGTTGGTTGACTGCCACCTCACATACATTTTCTAAATTGCACATAATAGACTTCCAGGCCATGCCATTAAAGGTCATCTAACTATTGATGTTATCAAAGAATTGAACAAGAAGCAGTTTGGAAAATGGTTTTTTTCTTCTTCATCTGTGCTTTTGTTGTAACCTATAGGAAGCTGCTCCTTCTTGCTTCCCCTTTAAGGCCTATCTCTACAGAAGCTGCCAGTGCAAACACAGTCTCAAGGAATTGCCTTTAGCCATACATTTGTGGAATGAAAATACAAGTGACATTTAGAAATAATTGAAAATTTATTTAAATCCTTATTACATTCTCATAAGAAATTGCAAGGGAGTGTCATTGATAATACAGAGCAAAACTTCATTTAAACCCTCTTCCCTCATCACAGCTTGGTAGGGGATTTGTGGCCTACCTCACTTTTCTTCAAAACTAACCCAAACTTTCTCGTTTCCACTCTAGCTTATCTGTGCTAGCTGGCACTTTTCCAGATTTATATACTAAATAAATATATAGAATGTATATACAGGGTATGGCAAAAGTAGGTTTATAGTTGAAGTATGTGAAACAGAGTTTATTCTTGTATTATTATTTATTAATTACTAGAGGCCTGATGCATGAAATTTGTGTGAGGGTAGGCCTTCACAGCCGGGGTGGCTGCATCAATCCCTCCCTTGTAGCCAGGGAGACTGCCTCGATCCCATGGCTGCAGCCCGGCTTCTTCCTGAAGGTCATCTGGAAGGACGTCCGGACAGCCTTTCAGTCGATTTGCATATTACACTTTTATTATTATAGATTGTATTATTTTCCATATGAATAACTATAACCAATTTTGCCCCCACCTTGTATGTATATATAATTATAT
>NW_005363098.1:5062864-5068473 GCF_000412655.1 Myotis brandtii | reverse complement strand
TCCATTGGTTATGCTTATATGGATGCATACAAGTCCTTCGGTTGATCTTTTACCCCCCTCCCTCCTGCCCCCCAACCCTCCCTGGCCTTCCCGCTGCAGTTTGACAATCTGTTTGAGGCAGCTCTGCCTCTGTATCTATTATTGTTCAAAAGTTTATAATGGTCTCTATTATCCCTGAATGAGTGAGATCATGTGGTATTTTTCCTTCATTGACTGGCTTATTTCACTTAGCATAATGCTCTCCAGCTCCATCCATGCCGTTGCAAATTGTAAGAGTTCCTTCTTTTTTACAGCAGCATAGTATTCCATCGTGTAGATGTACCACAGTTTTCTAATCCATTCATCTACTGATGGGCACTTAGGCTGTTTCCAGATCTTAGCTATGGTGAATTGTGCTGCTATGAACATATGGGTGCATATATCCTTTCTGATTGGTGTTTTTGGTTTCTTGGGATATATTCCTAGAAGTGGGATCACAGGGTCAAATGGGAGTTCCATTTTTAGTTTTTTGAGGAAACTCCATACTGTCTTCCATAGTGGCTGCACCAGTCTGCATTCCCACCAGCAGTGCACAAGTGTTCCTTTTTCTCCACATCCTCTCCAGCACTTGTCGTTTGTTGATTTGTTGATGATAGCCATTCTGACAGGTGTGAGATGGTACCTCATTGTTGTTTTGATTTGTATCTCTCGGATGATTAGTGACTTTGAGCATGTTTTCATATGTCTCTTGGCTTTCTGAATGGAGGACAATATTGATTAGCACATTTCTGCATTGTCACTTCTTCCTGAGTTACTCTAAAATTCTCTCTTTGAGACATTCATTAATTTGCCCACTGGTCCATTCGCCCTTTCATTTTGATGCTTCCTATATCAGACGTGCTATTCTATAAGCTTACATAGTGTGTTATTAGGCTCGTGTTTTCCTGAAGACAAGAGATTTTTCCATTGACCTATTTGTGCCACAACCAAGACTCATGCATTAAAAATAGAGCTCTGTGATTATGTGTTCATCTGGTAAGAGCAATGTTTTGAAGAAAACTGAAGGGGAGTGGGTGTGGCGATGTCATGGTTGTTTTCTCTTGTGGGTTTATCTTTCTGGTCTGTTTCTGGTTTTCTAAGTGTGTTGTTAATTCAAAGAATATTTTTGTAAAATGTGTTTAGGCACAGGAGAGAGAGATTGAATTGAGCCTTCATTTCTCTTATTCTCAGTGAGTCGTGCTTCTTTGATGTGGCCACGAGGTAGACCACAGTGTTTTGAGTTTTAAAAGAAGGAAATACAGAGACACATTTATTAATAGCTCTTTTTCATGTATTTTTAATCCTATTTAATGAACTATATGTAGATTTTTTTCTACATTGTTTGAAGTATCCCTTTAGTAGCATTAAAAAAAAGCAGTTCTTTAGCCTTTCTGTTTGTGGTATTTATTTAGTCATTTTCTGCTGAAACAAACATAACTTCTAATTCAGATTATTTTAAGGTGACAGAGATTACAAGCATTTGTGTTTGCAAAGAGTAGTTGAGCAACAATAAATTATGCTGCCTTGCCCATCATCTGATCTATGTTTAGTTATGACATATACAAAATCCCAAGTTTAGCACTACAGAACAAATAATTAAAAGGGTAATGGAGTGAATTAAACTGCCAGTCAAGGGCAGCTGTGCCTCCATGTTTAGCTTCCTTGTTGCTCGGGTGTATGGATTTTAACACGGACTTTAAGTAATGTAGCACAGACTCTGTTTTTCTTTATTTCAAGGGCAGATTCTTTTCTAATGTTAGTTTTATGCTCAGATTTGATACCATGTAATGATTCTCATAATTCTTCATGATTGCCACTTTTCTACATATAGAACATTCTGATATGTAGTTAATAAATTAATACCACATCTCATTTCACAAGGGATGTGAGCCTGCTCATGCCAAAACATTCTTTCTTTTATTTGCAAGACAGAGTCTAAAATTAATCACAGGCACCTAACCAGTGAATGTCACTTTTATAGGAAACAAAAGCATGTTGGAGAGTTTTCTCATTCATTTTTTCAATATAACATCACTGACTCTTGGAGATGAAAGGGACCTTACAATTTAGCTCCCTCATTTAGTGGAGAAAGAAATTGAGGCAGAAAGGGATTCAGTGTCTTGCCTAAAGTGCATGGCTGGTAATATGGCAGACCTGAACTTGAACCATTTATAAGTTTGTTATAAATTTGGATAATTGTTTTCTCTGTCAATATCAGATAGAAATTTGAATCCATTCTATTCCTGTCAGCCGCTACAACTTAGTTAACCCTGACTCGTGTGCAAAATAAATAGCATAATGTCATCTATTTGGTAAATAAGTTTTTATATTCTCACAAACTGAATATAGGAAAATTATCATAAATATCAATAACCAATAAGAAAGTAGTATTGATACCCCATCGTTTTTGTCCTATTTTTTGAGAAAACCACACTTACGGACTTCATGTTTGGTGAAGGTTATGACTTTGTGCTTGTTTTTGTTTTTAACTAGTCCATAGCTTACAATTTTAGTAATGACCTACAGATTATTTTCTAAGTAGGAATTACCATGTTGGTTAAGAATATCCCAAATTTGCGGGAGGTCTGATTATGAAAGTAAGTATTGCTTAATTAGTAGAACATGATTTTATATATACTGTATATTAAATTTAATTAAGAGGACCTTTGTATTTAAGTGCTTTTATTAGTCAATCAATTAAAATAAATTTATTCCAGCAGTTTCTTCTTTTAAATAAAAAGTGACAAACTAAAGATAATAGCCAAACATTATTGCACATTAAAATTAGTATGCATAAACCCACACACCCAGTAATTAAAACATAAAATAATCAGTGATCTGTATATGAATCTGTGTCTGTTTTAAAGTTAAAGTTGGTTCCCTGAATGGATGACTAATGAAAAAAATGAGAGCCAATTAATCACTGTACTTTGAAGTATTAAAATATAGTGTCATAAACTTAAAGCTGACAAAATATATAGTCAGAGAACTATTTCTTTTATTTACTACTTCATTATTATATATATTATGCATATTTATATGTAATATATATTATAGGGCTTCATTTTCTGGCTCCTCAACTTTAATAGACAGCTCAGTTTAAGAATGTTGGATTCAAGTAAATAAGTTTTCTAGCTTACTCTTTATATTCAAATGTAAGAAAAAGTGAATGTTTTGAAATATTCAGCATATGTAAGGACAAGCTTAATCTTAATACTTCCCTCTTCTAAGTGGTGAGTGTTCAAAGAAACTCACTGGTTCCTTCCTGGTCTCTAGTAGCAATTGTTTTACTATACAACATTGACTTTAAAGGCCAACTAAAGTAACCATTGGCTCGGAAGAAGCCTAGTAAAATGTATATATAGGCATTAAATGAACCGTGTTTAAGTATAAAAAGACAGATTTGGCCATTTCTCTCCCCTGTCTAAATCTTTAATGACTTCCTATGGATCTTTGACTGAAGACCAAATCCTTGTTATGGTCAAACCAGGCCCTTCAGGATCTGCCTGCTTTCCCGTGTGTCCTTATCTCCAACAACTCCTTCCTTTAATCTCTGTGCCCCTTCCTTATACCAACTTCTTCTCCTCCTCCTCTTTCTCCCTCTTCTTCCTCCTCTTCCTCCTTTTTTATGCCATCTTCCTTCTGCAAGCACATTACATTATTTTTCTTCTGCTGAGATCAGTTGATTGTTCCCTCTCCTCTCCTCTTCCCATCTTTACATCTTCGCCTAGTTAATGACCTAAGTCATCCTTCAGGTCTCACTTTATGAAGGATTGCTGAAGGAGGTACTGGAAAACCAGTACCTTTATATCCAAATTACTAAATTGAGACTGTTTTGTGACTTAAAGTAACAAAAAGAATTTTAATTGGTTGATAGTGATTGTGGCAATTGTAGGAGCATCCTGAATTTTGACTTAGGGGGAGGGGAACAACCATTTGCACAAAAAATATAAATTTCAATAAAAGAAAAAAATAGTCTCTCTATGATTGCATTCCATGAGCTTTGCTTTGTATCATACTTGTTATCCATATTTATGACAGCCAGAGATGATCATGTCTGAAGTGGAGAAATGGGCTACATAATGATGAAGCTACATTAAGTGGGGTGGCTTATGATGGAACTTAAAAGCATGACAGAGAAGCTTAAACTTAATTATTACAGGAAATGAGGAATGACATAGGGTTTTGAACACTAGCACATTATGGTGAACATGACATTTAGGGAAAATTACCCTGGCAGCACTGTACTAGGTGAATTATAGGACTAGAAAAGTTGAACAGGAAATATAAATTAATTAACAGAGACTATATATTAATATATTATTATAATCTAGGGATAAAGTTATGAAGTTTATACTAAGGAGATAGTAATAAAAACAGAGAGGAAGGAACTAATTGAGGATATTTAAAGAGGAAAATAATACAAGAATGGTGACTGGTTTATAATGAAAGATGATGAGTCATACACAGTTTCTTAATTTTAACTAAGATGATTGATGGTCCAACTGATGTCAAACTGATAAATACCCCAGAAGAATTGCCACCTAGAAAGAGGCATAGAACTATAATTCAGGTGGGAAGACATGGGAGATACTAGGATAAAGTAACTATTGAAGAACATATAAATATTTTGAAGGCGAGAGTATACAGAAGTGGTTTTTAAACTTTAGAGTAAATAAAAATTACTGATGAAGCCTTTAAAAAATAATCCCTGGATCCTTCCCACACCTAGAAATCAGAATATCTGCATAAGAACCTGAAAATTTTGAGTTTACAAGTATCCATGGTGATTGGATGCAGGTGGTCAGAAAACACCCTTTGAGACCCTCCAGTGAATAGAACAAAGAGAAATGCTTAGAATAGAGAAATGCTTGGAAGTGTAAGGAGGAGGAAGTTTGAGGAGGAGATAGAAATCCCAGGAATTTTTAGAAAAGCAAAAACAAAACAAAACAAAACAAAAAACTATCATATAACCAAAGAAAAAGTCCAAAAGCAAGAGGATATCATGTGTCAGATAGATTGTAGAAGTTAAGGAGCATGAGGTTGGTGGTAACATCTAATTGCTTATCTTTCACTTGCATCTGTCTGTATCCTCTTCTTGCAGGTGTGTTTCTCATAAATATATGTTTGGATTTATCTTGAAATTCATTCCAATAAATTTTGTCTTTTAAGTAGAGCACTTTGTCCATTTATGTTTTCTGAATTCTTTCCCAATCATAGTCTGCTATTGATATTCGGTCTCATTCATGTTAACATATTTCCTCAGGTGTTCTGTGATTTTTATTAACTGTGGGCTTGCACCTTTATCTGAGAGAATTCTTTGAACCCTGGGGATGAAGGGGGGTTCCTCTGGAAAGTGTTTGTACTTCTCTTGCCCAAGTGTCTTCCCAGTCTATACCATGTCTATACCATGTTAAATTAAATTATTGGCTTGGCAATTGATGAATTGGTTTCTTGTTCATACAGTATTGACTATCCCCTTATTACAGAAGAATTTGGGGTAGATCAGCAATTGTATATATGTTTGTCCATTTATATATACTAGAGGCCCAGTGCACAAAAATTTGTGCACTCGGGGGGGTCCCTCAGCC
>NW_005363098.1:5041546-5061840 GCF_000412655.1 Myotis brandtii | reverse complement strand
ACACACACACACAGCACACACATGTGTAAAGATATGTGCATGTATACATATATACAAATATATGTGTATATGTGTGTGTGTTTGAAATACATTAATGCAGACACCTAGTGTGAAGGCCTTACCTCTAAGAGTGTTATGAAATGAGACATGGAGAAATAAGATAATGAGCATTTTCTTTTCAAAACCTAGTGATAAACTGAGATTGGAAGAATTTACCTTGCATGGTCAGGCACTGTTTTAAAAGGCTTGGAAAACAGTTTTTTAAGTTTTAAATTTTATTTTATTGATCTAAGAGAGAGGTAGTATGGGAGGGAGGGAGAGGGAGAGAGAGAGAAACATCGGTTGGTTGACTACCGCATGCACCCTGACTGGGAATTGAGCCCAGTCAGTATATGGGATGATACTCCAACCAACTGTGCCACTGGGGCAGGACTGGAAAACTTCTTTTTTCTTAACAAGGCACTTCTCTAAGGGAAATGGGACTCCTGACCCTCCCTCCAATAAATTCATTCTCTGAATGACTACTATATATGCAAGGTTCTAAGCTAAGCACTCTTTATAGTAGTTAACATTGGTGTAGTGCTTCAACATTGACATGTAACATTGAAGTGTGTTGTCTCAGGCTCATCTCTGTCATTTTTTTACTAATCGACTTTGTTGACATTACATTTGGGTGAGTGATATGGTAGTCGGGCCTAACAAATGCAACACCATTTATGTTTTTCTGTTGAATTGACTTAGTTTCAAGATGCCCAGTGTTTAAGCTCTAGGAAAATGTTATTTACTTACTTGTCAGATTTTGGAGCATCATTTTGCAAATATACTTAAGTCTTTGTTTGGAAAGTGGATATATTAGGGTTCTCCAGAGAAATGAAACCAATAGGAGCTCTGTATCTGTATCTATATCTACATTTATATCTATATCTACCTAGAAACACTCTTACACAGACACACAGAATAATGTTTGACCAAATACCTGGGCACTCCATGGCCCAATCAAGTTGGTATAAAATGAACCATCACAGAAGAATCAACAGATCAGATGTTTGATTGCTCATCAGTATTTATTGCACGTTATCTGTGTCTTAATTCTCTTTCCCTTCCCCAGGAATTATTTACTTAGCATCAACTCTTGGTCATTTGGAATCTACTACACTGCTGTTGATGGTTTGTGCTCGAGATGGTGGCGGGCTCACATCTGTCGTTAATGCCGATGTCACTATACACATTCTTCAGACAACTCTGGCACCTGCTGAATTTGAAAGGCCTAAGTACACTTTCTCAGTTTATGAAGATGTACCCGAAGACAGTCCTGTCGGAATAGTGAAAGCAAAAGAGTCCTTGAGTAAGTACTTCTTATCCTGCATTGAAATGGATTGTTGGCATATTTCCTGTGTTTTCTTAGGCTGTACAGTCTTATATTAAATCTTTTCTTCTCTCCATGCAAGAAGCGTGGAGACCACACGATCTGTGTCTTGCTCATTGTTCTTCAACATTATTTCTATCCTACAATTTTTTTCTAATCAGAAAAGCAATAGGTACTTTTAAAAGAAAGTTTTAAACAAAAAAAAAACTCAATGTAAACAATATACATCTCCATATCCCACTGCCCAACACACACACACACACACACACACACACACGCTTCCAACATTTTTTACAAAAATGTATCCGAATATCTTTGTTGTCTTACAACTATCTTTTTTTCTACTGTATAATTTATTTTTTTAAAAAAATATATTTTATTGATTTTTTACAGAGAGGGGAGAGGGACGAGGAAGGGAGAGGGACAGAGACCCAGAAACATCAATGAGAGAGAAGCATCGATCAGCTGCCTCCTGCATACTCCCCACTGGGGATGTGCCCGCAACCAAGGTACATGTCCTTGGCCAGAATCGAACCTGGGACCCTTGAGTCCGCAGGCCGACGCTCTATCCACTGAGCCAAACCGGTTAGGGCTCTACTGTATAATTTCTATGTATTTTTTCAACTATATATTTTTTTCTACTCTTTACTGCAAACTTTACAGGTAACTGTATATCATTTTGTCTCATGATATAGAGTTTGAATGGTTTTATGAAACATTTCTCTGTCGCTATCAATTTGAATGATTTACAGTATTTTGCTAGTCTGAATAGTACTCAAGCAATGTCCTTGTGAGACTTGTAGAAGTTTCTCTGCAGGAGAAATTCCTAGAAAAGAATTATTTGTTCACAGGCCTTGCCCTCCCCTGCTCCTAGCTCCCTCCTTTCCCTTCCTCTGTCCCTTCCCTCAACTTTTGTGGAGGATATTTGCCGTTCATAGGTAGATATTATAGAAAAATATCAACATAAACTTAACTTGGCTCCCTCAAATATATTTAAAAGGCATTCAAATAATTTTCTGAATGTCTTCTCCTTTTAACTAATGCAAGAGGAATGATGACCTATAGTGAGCCTGTGCCTTGCTTTGTGTCCATTGGACACCAGCGTTATCCACTAAAGCATCTTAAACCATATATTCACTTTTCAACAGACTTTGGAGAGCTGAGGAAGATGTAAGACGTTGCATAGTATTCTCTGTAGATATAGCATACATTAATATGTTCAGATTTCAGTGTTTCCACAGGTACATTCTTTTGACATACAGGGATTGCTTTATTTTTTATTCTTTCTTTTTTTCTTTCCCTTTTTTATTCAGATTCCTCAGAGCCAATTTTTTACAGGATCTCCTCTGGCGATCTGCATGGAACATTCTCTATCCACCCATGGC
Source organism: Myotis brandtii (assembly GCF_000412655.1). Taxonomy (NCBI): domain Eukaryota; kingdom Metazoa; phylum Chordata; class Mammalia; order Chiroptera; family Vespertilionidae; genus Myotis; species Myotis brandtii. The sequence continues at coordinate 5,059,089 of NW_005363098.1, read as the reverse complement.
TGGGCACCATTCGAACCCGGAAGCATCTGGATCACGAAACGCAGCCCATGGTGGTGCTCACGGTCCAGGCGCAGCTTGGCAGCTCCCCAGCCTGCGGCAGCACGGAGGTCAACATAACTGTAATCGATGTCAACGACAACCATCCAGTGTTTCCCAAAGCCTCGGACGAGGTCAAAGTGTCGCAGATCACACTGCCCGGCACAGCCCTGTACCGCGCACGTGCAGAAGACAAGGACAGTGGTTGGAATGGATTCATCCGATACTCCATTGCAAGCCAGAATCCAGGCATCTTTTCCATTGACTCGGGGCTGGGCGTGGTGTACCTCAATGCCAGCCTGGGCGCTGCTGTGGCCCAGAAGCACACACTAACTCTCATGGCCCAGGACCTCGGTGTTCCTCCCCTAGCATCCTTGTTCCTGCTGACAATAGTTATCGAAAAACAAGAATCGAGCCCATCCTTGATTTTTGGAAATTTGGTCTATCAAGTCGAAGTTAGTGAGTCTCTCTCACTGATGACCCAAATATTGCAAGTACAGGCCTACCCGCTTGTCCCACAGCACAAAACCTCCCAGCTTCTTTACTCGCTGGAACCCGGTGCAGACTCTGCCATGTTTGCTGTTCACCCTTACACAGGTTGGATTTATCTGCGGCGACAGCTTGACTATGAATCCACCCAAACATATCATTTAAGAGTGTTTGCCTGGATCCCGGAGGACAGATTGTCACAAAATGTGAGCACTTCAGTAATTGTTCATGTCCTGGATGATAATGACAATTCCCCTACCTTCTTGCATGATGTGTTGTTTTTGAAAGTGGAGGAGAGCCCCCTGCCCCAAGGGGTAATAGGCAAAATTACAGCAATTGACAGAGACTCGGGAAAGAACGGACAGCTGTCATATTTCCTTCTGTCTGATGGAAAATTCTTCAAGATGAATCCTCATACAGGTAGCATTTTGTACCTTCCCCTTATTCCTTTAAAATTGGAATTGACAATTCCCTAATCTTTTAGTTATCACATTAGTGCAAACATATAATTAAAATTATAGTCTTTAGTGTATACCTTATTGATTACAGTACTGTGATTTTATTTCTAATGATTCATACTTCTCATGCCTCTCACCCACATCCTATATAATAAAAGGGTAATATGCAAATTGACCCTAATGGTAGAACGATCAGAACGACTGCTGGACCAGTCAATATGAGGCACACTGACCACCTCTTGGTCCCTTCCCCCCCCCGCCGTCAGACACCGATCACCCGATGGCGAACGGGGAACCGGGGGTGGGTGGCGGCGGGGGGCAAGGCCAGCTGCAGGCAGCTGGGGAAGATGGCCCTGATCACAGGCCAGTCCTAGAGACTGTACCCGCGCATGAATTTTGTGCACTGGGCCTCTAGAATTACTAATATATGGCTCTTATTCTAAATTAGAGATACAGTCAGAACTGGCTTGAATAAAGCCTTTTATAAAGTCTAATTTTTCACCAATCTTCTTTTTTCATTTGTATATTCCTAAAAAGTTAAATAACATTTTATAAAATATGAATGTCATTGATGGAAACTAGAAATCAATCCAAGATTTCAATACTACTCTATTGATATATTTTCCCATTCTCATTTTGATAAGGGAACCATAGGGAAAGAAAGATATTTACAGTGATTTTTTTTCAAGTTTTAATTATGAAATTAATTAAATTCTTACAACTTATACAATTTAAAATTTTAAAGTATGAATCATCAGAAATAAAATTTATATTGTATAAATTTACAGGGAATTTATTTAATCTCTGAAACCATCTACCCACAAAATATGTTTATGCTACAACTCTATAGCTGGGGAACTTAGACTTCGGATAGCTCAAGTAACTTGCCCAAGGTCACAGAGCCAGAAAGAGATGAGGGGAGGTCACCACTTGGTACAATTCCTAGCGACACTATGTATAACGTAGCCCATGTAAATGAGGCCCCATGCCCTGTAGTGTATGGAATTTGAATTCAGTTCTGATTAACTTTATTCCAAAGATCCCTGTTGTGTGAATTAGGAAAAGATTCCCTTTCCTCTAGCAGGTGGAGCGCTCACCAGGGCACAGCGCTCGCCAAGAAGCCTGCAAGCTCCCGTTCACTCCCAAGCTGGTTCTCCTCTGTAGGGCACATACCGAGGTTGAAGGTTCAATCCCCAGTTGGGGCACATACCAGAGACAACCGATCATGCAAGCTCCCGTTCACTCCCAAGCTGGTTCTCCTCTGCAGGGCACATACCGAGGTTGGAGGTTCAATCCCCAGTTGGGGCACATACCAGAGGCAACCGATCAATGACTCTCTCTCTTTCTCTCTCTCTCTCTCTCTCTCTCTCTCTCTCTCTCTCTCTCAAAATCAATAAACAAATTCTTGGGTGAGGATTTAAAAAAACAGTTTTATGTGTGTGTAATTTTTGTTAAAAATCATACTTATTGTAAATACTATGTAAATATAGGTGTCCCAAAAATGTATACACACACTTTGAATAATTATAAAGGCAGTGTTTATTAAAATACATTTCATTTTCAAAATTGAGCTATCAGCTGTTAAAGTGTGTATACATTTTTTTGGACACCTTATATAATTTACATAGTAAGCGCTGCAATTAAGTTCACCAATTCAACATACCCAAATATGAATTTTCTTTTTTGTGTGTCTCATTTCAACTTCTTGTTTTGTTTTACACATCATTTTATTTGGACAAAGAGGGCAAATTAAAAAATCTTAGAAATAGCAATGTTAGGCAGTAGTTGCTTCACATTTACTTTATCACAAATAGGTATTTTCATAAATAGTGAGTTAGTCACTGCCTGGCAGAACTCTGCAGCAGAGGACAGACTACCAGAGAGCACACTTGGCCTCCAATGGCCCTTGACAAGAGGTAGAGGCAGTTTCAACTTTATACCTGAGTCTCCAAGGCTGAAATGTGAGGGACATTGACTAGGAGTGAGTAGGTTCTAAACAAGAATATGTGAAATAAGGCTTGTAAACATTGAGTTATTTGGGAAGTCACTATCCATCGCAACACATATGTTTTGTGAGATAACGATAAATAACTAACTGCATATGTAAAAGAAAAACCATAGCCTGAGGAATCTATTTGATTCTCATGGAGATAGTTCCCATTATTTTAAAGTGATGATAACAACTGCCATGTGTACAATGATTTACAGCCTACACAATAAACTTTATGATTGCATTTGTTTCTGATAGCCCTAAGGAAGTAGGCTCAGAGAGGTCCTTCTGTGTCTGAGATGGAGAAACTGAAACCCAAACTCAGAGCTCGTGATGCTTAAGCTGAGCTGAAGTGCTTCTCTCCTTTATTCTGCATGGCAAGGGAGAGAGGGACATGCTGTCGTTTAAAGTCTTCTGCGCTATTACTAAGGTGCCACAGAGTATTTTACCATTGGTTTCTATGAATTCAATTTTTAGTTCAAATTGAATTCATAGAAATACAAAAAATGGCAAACTTAAAGTGGCATTTTTGGGAGAAACTTCAGAAAATCCTTTCAACAGTAGAATCAAACTACTCACATCCATGGTCTTGGAAGTTGTGCTTTTACTCAGAGCTTTATAATCTTTGCTTTTCCTTTCCACAGATTAGTTTGGAAGTGGTTCACAATGCCAGCATTCTAGTGCAGAGTGTCACCCTCTTTTGTCCTCTGTGCCTTTCAGGCGAACTGATCAGTTGGGTGGCATTGGATCACGAGCATCAGGTGCACCATCAGGTGACTGTCCTAGCGACCGACCATGGCTCCCCGCCACGAAACGCCAGCATGGTGGTTTATGTCACAGTTACTGACATCAATGATAACAGGCCGTATTTCCCACAGTGCCTCCCTGGAAAGGAATTACACATCAAGGTTTGTGGGGCTGAAAGAGCCTTGCAATGGACTTGTAGTATTCTTAGTTATTTGAGCACCATCTTGTGGCAAAAAGCAAGAATTTATCAAATCAGTCATGGTGTGGCAATGCATTCTTTTCTAGAAGACCTAGAAATTGTGCATATGTCCAAAAAAAAAAAAAAACTCATCAAAAAATAAAATGGTTATATGTGCAATTTGAGATCTCATATCCAGTTGTTTTAGGATTAATGTAGTTCTGCCCTTTGTATACAAACATAATGATTCCCCATTATCAGCAATGCTCAGACAAAGATTGTTTTTCTAGTAATTTGCAAGCATCTCTTTGTACAGAGCTCCTTATGAGTGACTGATACACATCTCTAAGATGGTTCATTAGAGATAGGGGAATAATCTGTAGCTCTAAAGTGGAGAGACACATATCCAGAGATTATAAAAGCTGATCTATTGGGGGCACATGCAAGAACTTCTAATTATAGTTATATTATCTCATCTTTTTTATTCCTATGTTTTTGTGTATTTTACAATGTACATAATAAATTAGCATATTAGTTTACACACACAATTAATTAATAAGTATATCTTGGAGGTACTCAGATTTTTTAAAGAAATGAATAGGTTGTATGAATAAAAAGTTTGGAAGCAGTAACTCCCAAATAATTAAATTGGACATTCAAATTGTGCTCAGATATGCATAGGGTATTTAGGAAGCTAATAACTTTAAACTCATCTTCCAAGTCCTTATTTAAAGAAAATTTTACCAAAGCTAAATGTTTTGTCATTATGATTTTAGTCGTGTCATTAGAATATCCTGTGGTTTCCTTGCACAGTAAGACTTTTAAATATGGAGTTCAACTCCACATGTTGATTTCAATAGTCTAGGAAAGTTTCTGTTAATTATCTCTCCTGTGTGAGGTATGTTTCCTGAAATAAAGATTTATGTTTATCTTTAGCATGTTTTCGACCTTAACAACAACCTTTTAAAAAACGTCCTGAGAAGGTGATGATTGAAAAGATGCTAGAATCCTTAAAATACACTTAAAATCCAAGATTGTTTAGTTATTTTGATTTCCTTTTCCACCCTCCTCAGAATTAGTTGAAAGGCTGTAGATAACTTGTTTAAATTGAATAAAATATTTAAATTGTAATGTGGATTCTTTTCATGGGTTTACACCCATATAATTTTTATATGGTAGACACTAAAATTATATGTGGATTTTAAAATAGTTTTTTTAAATGCTTTGTAGTAGTGTGTGCTTTCACTTAAAGTTCATTGCTTTTTATTTAAAAAATTTTACTGTGAAATTTGTAAGCCGTTTGTCTTATTGACAGGTTTTGGAAGGTCAGCCAGTAAATATGTTGGTGACAACTGTGTTTGCAAAGGATTTTGATGAAGGAAACAATGCAGAAGTTATATATTCAGTATCTTCAGGTAAATGTCGCTACCCATAAAGGATTATGAGCGTTTAGAATTTCCTCTTTCATTTATCAACTACCTACCTCCTTCTGTGGACATAGTTAACATTGAAAATAACACCAAATTACAAACAAAATACATTTGTTATGGTCTAGAATCACCTTTATATTAAAAAAATAATAGAAAAGTTTAGTGAAAAGTTATAGTAGTTTTTTTGTGCCCTAAATAGAAACCAAGCCATCAATCATCCACCTTACATGAATAATTTTCAATAATGTGATGTGCAAATCAATTTTTATTGAAAGGAAAGTAGCAATTAGTGGATAACAAGTGGTATTAATATAAAGAAATATGATTTGAATAATAAGATCCATGAATCTCTATGAAGACTAAATATTCTTATGGTTAAAGTAAATCACCCTTAGAAAATGTCCTGTTTCCTCTGTATATTTTTACTGCTATTTTTTTACGTTCATTTTCTCTCAGAGCTTAAGGCAAATACATCTTCCAAATGCTCAATCACAGATGTATTTGGATTAGTTAATTCTGATTTCTGCATTGTCAGTTAACATTAATTTCCTAATTTTTGTGTATGTATAGAAGATAGATCTGATCACTTCAAGATTGATGCCAACAGTGGTGAGATAAGAACAACCACAGTGCTTTTGTATGATTATAGACCTTCCTACAGGATGACTGTAATTGCCAGTGACCACGGAGTGCCTCCTCTTCAAGGACAGGCAGTTATTAACATTCAGGTAATGTTCTGTCATCGCCATAACATGTAGAAGGGTGTTTTAAGGGTCTGTTTGATTTTTATACAACTTTATAGAATGAAGACACATTCAATATATGAATACTACTTTTAGAGAGCATTGCACATGTATATGTGCCTTTTTTTTAATTATTACTAGAGAAATTATTAGCCTCAAATGATTTTTTATTTGAATTTTGCACAATTCCTGACAAGATACGTACCTTCATCCTGTACAGGCATTAATGTTGCTTTATTTTAATAAACAAAAAATGTCTTTACTTTTTTCTAATTGCAAAGACTTGGTAAATTTGCAGAAGTAACTTATATGTAAACAAATGGCCAAATAATAAATCACATTGCTTTTTGTAATTTTTAAATTTAGAAAAGTCACTTGGGATCCATATTCTAAGGCTTTACTTTAATCAGAATGTGAAAACAAGTTGTGGGAAGTCTTCTTAGTAGAAAAAAATTACACCACTGAGTCAAAGATAAGATAACTGTGCATGGCTATTTTTCTTTGCTCATGCACATGATAATCTGTAATATTGATACTGGTATGTATAAAAAATAAGAACATATACCCCAAAGAATTCTTTATTGATTGCAGATATATATTTAGGAGAAAAGTCTATGTCAAAATTCCTCAAGTCTCTGGTTTTAGATAAACAAAGACACATGATACATAAATGTACACAGATGTTGTCATTATGGATATATTGTTCTCTAGGATTTAAAGTAATTTGGAGAACTACATATTCCACAGTCTCATTGAAGAATCACAAGACTATAGTTCAGCTTACCAAAATATAGCATGGCCTCACATTAGAACCAATATATCATTTCCCACATTAGAACAAATGGGAAGTGGAAATGTACTTTCTCATCTCCTAGATATTATGCAATTTTCAATCATCAGAGGCATACTGGAATCTATAATAATTAGACTGGACGTCATTCCGGATGTCATTCCAACATCCTTCCGGATGAAGCCGGGGCCAGAGTAAAGCCCGGGTCCCGGGTGCCTGCCAGCAGCCAGAGCGAAGCCCGGGTCCCGGGTGCCAGAGGAAAGCCGGTGCCAGGGGAAGGAAGGCCTACTCTTGCATGAATTTCTTGCATCGGGCCTCTAGTTATGTAATAAAAAATAATGCCACCAATTACCATATGTATTTCACACAGAGAGAAGGGATTAGTTTCCAAAGTAACATCATCACATATACTGATTCAACTGTTTAAAAAAATACTTCAGATTAATAGCTCCTTTTAATTCTTATTTCAGGTGATACCACTATCCAAAGGGAGAGCTGCCATTTCTCAGAATATTAGACATTTAGTTATACCAGAAAACTTGAAGCCTGCAAAAATAATGAGCTTGATAAAGTCACCTGATCACTTTCAACAACACCATAATGGAAAGCTACATTTTAGTATCGCTGCAGATGATAAGGATGGCCCCTTTGAAATCGACAGCTCAACGGGGGACTTGTTCCTTTCTAAGGAACTTGATTATGAAATGACATCACATTATCTTTTCAGGGTGGTTACTAAAGATCACAGCAAAACTCCTCCCTTGCATAGCACAGTCTTCCTTAGCATTGATGTGGAAGACCAGAATGACCATACCCCATCTTTCCAAGAAGAGTTCATTGTGATAAGCGTAGAAGAGAATGTCCCTGTAGGAACTCTGGTACACGTCTTCAATGCCAAAGATGGAGATGGCAGTTTTTTGAACAGTAGAATACAATACTTCATTGAATCCCACCACCCTGGAATCAATCCATTTCTCATCCACCCCTCATTTGGCACATTGGTCACTGCATCCCCCCTCGACAGAGAGAGAGTTCCTACTGTTGTCCTGACAGTGACTGCATCCGATCAGGCTGTGAATGTGACAGACCGGCGACTGAGATCGCTGATGGCCAAGGTAGTGATTTTGGATGTAAATGACCACAGCCCCACTTTTATGTCTTTCCCCATCGCTCATGTCAAAGAGGATGCCACAGTGGGCTCCTTGGTGCACCACGTAACTGCTCACGATCCAGATGAAGGAAGGAATGGAAGAGTAACATACAGCATTCTTTCAGGAAATGAAAACATGGCCTTTATGCTAGATGAGTCATCAGGTATTTGTCACTGTCAATTAAAGCCTCTGACCACTTGCTTACGTTGATCCTTTTCAGTTTCCTCTGTTAAGATGATGGTTCCAAATGAATGGGCTTTAAAGAAATGTTACTTAATATTGTGTTTAACTTCTATATGTGATAGGTACAGAGGTTGTATTCAGAGAACCAACTGTAATTGGCCTGTTCATTGATATTGACTATGATTTATAACTAGCTTACATTTCATGAGATGAATCTACAGTAGCAGCAAACTTCTTTGTTCCCATTGTGGGTAGTCACAGAGTTGGAGATGGTGCCAAAAGTACAAAAGATAGAATATGACTAACCAACAGCATTATTCAAAGGCTTTAGTATGGAAATTTATCTTTAAGATCATACAACATACAAACATGCTTTTGTAAATAGTTGAAATTTATTTATTTATTTAGTAGAGGCCCAGTGCACGAAATTTGTGAACGGGTAGGGTCCCTAGGCCTGGCAGGCGATCAGGGCCAATCAGGTTCCCCACCTCCCCGCCTTCCTGCCTCCTCCTTCCCTCACTCTCTCAGTGCCCCTGCTGGTCGCCCACCATGTTCCATGCCACCCCCTGGTGGTCAGCGCATGTCATAGCGAGAGATCGAACTCCCATTCTCCCAGTCTCCCGAGGGGACACTTTGCATATTAGCCTTTTATATATATAGATTTTAAAGAGAGCAACATTGATTTGTTGTTTCACTTATTTATGCATTCATCGGTTGATTTTTGTATGTGCCCTGACTGGGGATCAAACCTGCAACCTTGGCATATTAGGACGATGCTCTAACCAACTGAGTATCTGATCAGGATAGAAATAATGTACTTTTAAATGGTTGCATTGATTTGGGTATAAGACCCTTACTTCTCATGTCAAGTGTACCATTTTTTTTCCAGAAGCATTTATTCACTGTCAAGTTCTCTGTAGAAATGTCACTAACTGCTACTTTACTTGTCTTGTTATTATGACATTGCCAATTAACAGCTACTAAAATTTCTGATGTTGTGTGATGTATAAAGTGTCATTCTTATAAAATTGGAAATGAACTTCTCATGATCTGATTTTCAGGAGATACTGAGGAGATGGATTACCATCTCAACCTCTAAAAATAGTCATTTCTGCATGAGCCTTAGAAAAAAAATCTCAGATGTATGCCAATTGGCCCCACCATTAATAAGACCATAATTTGCAATGGGACTGAATGTGTAGGATTTGGAAGTCATGATTATAGTCTGGCTATATACTGCTGAAAAATTTTTATCAAAATATTTATTGAATACTGTACATATGGTTTCTTTCTGAGGCATGCGTGAACATCACCTAAAAGCCCAACTGACAGAGAGATAGTCCAGACCTGGTTACTGATTACTGTTAGAGCTGGGGTCTCCAAGGACCTGTTTCAGTGATGCTTAAAATGTTTCCCACAATGGCTAAGGAAGGTCTATTTCAGATTTTTAACGAGGATGGATAAAATTAGAACTGTGTCTCATATATAGGCCTCATGAATCTTGAACAATTGCAGTGGCTGTTTCAGTTGACACATTTTTCAATGACATAAAATGATAATTGCTGAATGCTTTCATGTGAGATGGGCTATTGTTTCTCTCACGAGGCTCATATTTCTTATAATGATTTTTTTTCAATGGCTTTTGGCTGTAAGTAATTACTGGAAAACTGTTATATAAAAATGAAGCAGTAAACCTCTTTAATTATTTGAAGAAAAGTTCTTATAGGATGAGCATGTTTTTAGAGAAGCAAACAGCAATCCTAAAAGAAAAAGTGTGACAGTTGGACTCATGGGAGCTATATGTGTGCAAGGCTTTTTAACATTTTGCTTCCATGAGTTATATGCTCCAATGGCAATTGGATGGAGACATGTTTTATTCATGAAATTTGTTGTCTGAGTTATGAAGTCTGTACTATTTTTAGTTAATAAAAAAGATAGTTAACAGAGCAAGTATAAGGAGATTATAAGTCTTTAATAAGTTATTTAATAAGGCTAAATATATTAAGCAATGCAGCTGTACTCATTTTTTTTGTTACTTGGTCACTTTAAACATGAATTGTCATTTGACCTGAAGATGATTGTATACTGTTAAAACCTAGATGTCTTAAATAATGAAGGTCAGTCCTAGCTGGTTTGGCTCAGTGGATACAGCATCGGCCTGTGCACTGAAGGGTCCCAGGTTCGATTCCCGTCAAGGGCACAGCCCAGGTTGCGGACTCGATCCCCAGTAGGGGGCATCAGCTGATCAATGATTCTTATCATTGATGTTTCTAACTCTCTCTCCCTCTCCCTTCCTCTCTGAAATCAATAAAAATATATTTTAAAAAATGAAGGTTGATGTTGGGTAGAAAAATCATTTTGATATCATCTTCATGGGAAAGAATGGTATATGATAGATTATTTCTGAATTTTCATTCATCCTTATAGTTTAAATTAGGGTGACTTTTCTGATGAAAAATGCTCTCATTTTATTTTAGACAATATATAAATTTAAAGTCAGTCTAATCACATTTATTATATAATAAAGAAAGGTTCTGAAGTTTTAGCAAGTTAGATAAGTTAGAGTGAGCTGGACTTTTCAGAATAATATTTATTACATATTATTTTTCTCCACTTTCAAAACAGGCTTACTAACTACAACATGTTCTTTGGATTATGAAATGAAAACTCAGCACGTTCTGACCCTGCTGGCCCTGGACGATGGCGTCCCGGCACTTTCTTCGTCCCAGACTTTGACAATTTCTGTTCTTGACGTAAATGATGAGGCACCAGTATTTAAGCAGCACCTATATGAAGCTTCAGTTAAAGAAAACCGAAATCCAGGGGAGTTCGTCACAAGAGTTGAAGCTATGGACAGAGATTCAGGTAATTTAAAATATGGAAACTAAGTAATTAATGCTAAAAACACAAATAGACATAATTTCAACTAGTTGTGTCCCAGAAAAATGAGACACTTGTGAATCATCTCAGACTTCTCATAGAAAAACCCATCCATGTGTAAAGATAATGTGTGTTTTTATATAGCATTTTCTTATATTGATCTTTATCAATTGATCTTTATAATAGAGTGATGCACACCTAACTAACATAGAAGTTATTGATTTGATCTTGATAATAAGCAGAACTATGACTAGGTATCACCTTTTTTTTCAGAGTATAATGGATACATTGAATACAGGAAGGCAAATGGTTAGTTCCTCTCTATATAACATAATGGGAGAGATAGGATGCTGTCAGACTGCCTGGGTTTGAATCCTAGAACTGCCATTTGCTTAGCTTTGTAACCTTTAACAGGTTACTGATCCTCTCTGTTCCTCTGTTTGCTTATCTGTAAAAATAAGGCCTGATTTACAGTTCTAAGTATGAATGATTATTACATGTAAAGAACAAAGACCAGTGTCTGGCACAATACATAGTTAAGAGATGTTAACTTCTATTATTATTATTACTATTATCAATGTCAACTACTGTGTTGAGGAAATGACTTTGAAGTAAACGGTTACTATGGCTAAGAATTTGTAAATTCCTAGAATTTCTTGGAATTACTTTTCTTTTTTTGTTGTTGTTAATCCTCACCCGAGGATATCTTTCCATTGATTTTAGGGAGTGGAAGAGAGAGGGAAAGACAGAGAGAAACATCGATGTGAAAAAAACACATCGATTGGTTGCCTCCCGCACGTATCCTAATCAGGGTCCTGGCCCGGGAGGAGCCTGCAACCAAGGTATGTGCCCTCGACCAGAATCGAACCCAGGACCATTTGGTCCGCAGGCCGACTCTATCCATTGGGCTGGAATTACTTTTTGATATCACTGACTTTTTGGCATTTAAATTTTAGTAACTTTAATAATATCCTGTTTTTATTTTAAACAAAATAATTACAAAAATTACAGTGAAGTATTTGCCATTAACAGCATATGCAAAATTTCCCACCTGAATAAATATGAATAGTTTAATAAACCAGCCTTCCGCGATTCACATTTTTATATAGCAAGTGGCGTTACATAATCAGCATAATATTTTTTTCTTTCCTTATAGGACTAACAATAGATGTTTCTATGGAGAAATACTAGTAGTTTTAATAGCTTGTTCCTCCTGTTTCAAAGGGCTAAAAGATATATTTCCTTCAGCTTTTAATCTAAATTATATACCATTCAGATGCTTTGCTCTTTAGGAAAACATCGTCTTTTAATGAAATGTATTTTACATGAATTTGGATGTCATGCTACAAAAACTTTCATTTTAAGGGCTACCTAATCTCTCTTTTGACCAGAGTGGGGCAGTGTGATCAAACAATTTTTCTTACTGTGCTCGGAGCCGCAGGAGGAGCATACTAACAATTGCTTGTTCCAACCCGTGCTCAAAAAATTGATTTAGCACATTTCCCACAGTATGGCTTTTAGGGTGATAGAAACCAGAGAGAATATACATAAGCTTTGTGTTTTACCATAATTCCGCTTCAGTGAAATTCTTTCAGTGTGTGCTCTGGTATAAATGGAGCAGCACAGGGCTTGGGACACCATAAGGCACTTCCCAAAGTACACAGACATATGCAAACCTGTCACTGATGTGCGACTGAGCCATCATTAAAGTCTGTAAAATGCTTCCTCCCCTTGACTTGACTTTAGCTTCTTAATTTTATTTTTCTGTAATGGATTCTACTGAACGGATCTCTTTTGCTTTAAATGTTTGAAGAGGGAGGAAAGAAGTTCTCTCAAATTTGCATATATCAACTAAAGATGATGACCATAAATACGCTTTCCAATTTTTATTGTCAAGTTGCCCAGTATTCGTGTTATTTTCTTTTAGAATCAATAGTCTGCAACCTGTTACTTGAACTGGTTGTTCATTATTCTGGAGATTATGGTTTGCCGGATGAAGAATTCAGATAAGAAATTATTGTTTTTCTGGCTCTGCATTTATGGATACTTTAAGTACACATTTAGCATCTTCATGAGTCTCATGTACCTTCACATGTTTTAGAGACAATTTTGGTTTATTGGAAATTTCAGTGTTTTTAATGAGGCCAGATCTGTTAAGCAAGTGGTTATGTAAATGCATGTGAATTTGTGTATATGTTTGTGATTTTGAACAGATTTTCTCTCAATATTTTTTTTTGGCTTGTTGTGTTAAAGCAATGAAAAAGGATTATGCAGGAGAATTAAATGACGTAATCAAGATTTTAACATACTGGCATCACGTTGGAATTTATGAATGGTTTACTTTATAGTATGTATTTTTAAAAATACTACAGCATGACTTAATACCAGAAAGCTTAACATATGTTTTCTAGCATTCTACAATGTAGTTTTAAAAAATGTCAGCTTAAAGTGTTGGCCTTCAAAACCCATGGGAATTCCAGCACTGAATGTTTATGATGTATGACTCACACTAGTTCTAACAGGAGTTTTTTCTTATATTAAAAGGGAAAAACAACTACCAGGTTTTAACTAAGATATTAAAACTGCTACAGTATTTGGAGCCACCAACAAGAGCTCCATTGTTAGTGAGAAAAGACCTTCCCCCTGGGCCCCTCTCCACTGCTGAGAGGAAAGGGTGCCCCTCCAGGGAAGATGACTCGCTCCTGGCTGATACCTTTACTTAATAGTGGCAAACATCAAATAATTTAACAGTACATTGCCATGCAGAAGTGTTGAATTCTACAATGAGTTCTTATTGTCTATTCCATAAAAATGTATTCTCTATCCGGGTTTACCTTGAATGAACTCCACATCTGGTTTCCTAGAAAACATCTCCTGCTAGATGAACAACTCCCAACATCCTACACTCAGAGCGAGGGGCAATGTGGCGGTGACAGTATTTTATTTATTTCATGGGGTCTAAGGCACCCTTACTTGTAAATTGTATCTCAATTTAGAAATGCTAAAATGTGAAAAAAATGTGTCTTAGAATTAATGAAATAGTAAGCAGAAGGAAAAAAAAGAGAGAGAGAGAGAGTAAGGAGCACTGATAACCTCACTCACCCAGAGAGAATCGCTGGTGAAGTTGATATAGAGTCGTATGTTATTGAATCCATGGTACTGTGGTTGTATACTGGTAATTGGTTACTGTGTGCCTGCCGATTAGGCTGTGAACTTCTCATGGATTGAGGACACAGTTTAGTCACTTTTATCCCAGGACCCTTACATCGTACAAGCTATGACTTGGGAGCTCAGTAAATATGTTTGGCTGTGTGATCTGAGAAACTGGAGCATCTGTGAAATAAGCTGCTTCAAGTTGCCTTCACTCTTCAGAATCCGTTCATTTATTTATCTCTTCATTCAGTCAACCAGTCGTGATCCTGTTTTTGCTTCAGAAATGTCTGAGCTGCATGGCATTGCACAGTTGAGGGATTCTATGAAAAATTATCTTCCTGAAAAAGCATTTCTGAAAAGAGCACGCCCCTGGTCAGAATTCTTTATTAATTCCCCACAGTTTTGATGGTAAAGTTCTATTGTTTTTTAGCTTAACAACCAGGCATTTTATGACATGATTTCAGCTTTCCTCTGTCCTCAGCTCCTACCACGCTCCCACCCTTTACTCTAGGGTAAGGTTCTGCCAACTTTTTTTAAAAAACAATTTTACTTTATTATTATTTTTATATATTTTTTGTTGATTTCAGAAAGGAAGGGAGAGAGAGCTAGAAACATCAATGGTGAGAGAGAATCATTGATTGGCTGCCTCCTACACACCCCCTACTGGGGATCGCGCCTGCAACCCAGGCATGTGCCCTTGACCAGAAATGAACCCAGGATCCTTCAGTCTGCAGGCCGACGCTCTATCTACTGAGCCAAACCAGCTACGGTGGGTTCCGCCAACTTTTCTCTGTAAAGGGGGAGATAGTACAGGTTTTAGGCTTTGTAGGCCATGCGGTCTCTGTTACTCAATTCTTTCACTGCAGCAAGACAACAGCAATAGATAATACATAAGAAGGTGAGTATGGCTGTGTTTCAATAAAACTTTTCAAAAGCAGGGGCAGGCTGGATTTGGTCAGTAGGTTGTAGTTTGCGAACTGCTGCTCTAATACATGTATCTGGTTAACACATCTAAGTTACTTGCTACTTGCTGCTCATCAGTTCTGATTTTGATGACATCATAGTGGTGACTCAATGTGGTATTCTACTGGATGCCAAGATGATCAGAATCTTTGCTAAGTAGGTGATGGATGATAGTGGAAGAGTTTACCCTATAGATGTACTCTGCTGGTTGAAAGCAAATCACTTCTGCTAGTCCTTATAAATCAGACCACTCAGAAGAATTTGTATCCGGGAGAGACCAAGATGGCGGCATAGGTAAACACTGCAGACTGCTGCCGCAAACAACCACTTCAAAAATACAACTAAAAGACGGAACGGACATCACCCAGAACCGCAGGAAGGCTGGCTGAGGAGAGACTCTTCAACTAGAAGGAAAAATAACAGCACACCGAGGCTCAGAGGAGGCGCAGTGTGGAAAATACTCAGGTGCGGAGGTGCGCGCGCAAAGCGGGCTGGTGGCTGAGAGCGCGGTTGTCGTTTTCGGTCAGGGGGGAGTCTCAGACTCTGAGCTCCAGATACGGGCGAATCGCTGGGGACTCGGACCCAAACGGGAGAAGCGGGAGTGTCTGGCATCAGTTGGAAGGCAGCTTTCCCTCCGAGGTTTGCAGCGGTTCCGGGGGTTCTGAGAAGCAGAGCCTCTGGGAACAGGACTGAGGGCACCATAACGGCTCCCTCCGCCCGCCCTGTTGAGCCCGCCCCGCCCAAGCCCTGCGCAGAGCCATTTGCCGGATCGCCTCAGGCAAAGGCTAGATTAGCACCTCCCCAGAGGACAGAAGTTTTCCGCGGCAGACACAGCTGATTCACACAGCCAGTCGGCCTGGTGGTCAAATCCCTCTAGTATTAACTACAACAATCAAGGCTCAACTAGAACAAGACTGCGCACAAAGACCACTAGAGGGTGCACCAAGAAAGCATAAAAAATGCGGAGACAAAAAAACATGACAGAAATGGAGGATATAGAGCTAAAAATCGCAATTTTGAGGGCTTGCAAAAATGTGCTAGAAGCTGTCAATAAACTTGAGGAGAGAGTCACGAAAACTAATGAGACCCTCGATGCTATGATAAAGAACCAACTAGAAATTAAGCATACACGGACTGAAATAAAGAATATTATACAGACACCCAATAGCAGACCAGAGGAGCGCAAGAATCAAGTCAAAGATTTGAAATGCGAAGAAGCAAAAAACACCCAACCGGAAAAGCAAAATGAAAAAAGAATCCGAAAATACGAAGATAGTGTAAGGAGCCTCTGGGACAGCTTCAAGCGTACCAACATCAGAATAATAGGGGTGCCAGAAGATGAGAGACAGCAAGATATTGAAAACCTATTTGAAGAAATAATGGCAGAAAACTTCCCCCACCTGGTGAAAGAAATGGACTTACAGGTCCAAGAAGCGCAGAGAACCCCAAACAAAAGGAATCCAAAGAGGACCACACCAAGACACATCATAATTAAAATGCCAAGAGCAAAAGACAAAGAGAGAATCTTAAAAGCAGCAAGAGAAAGAGACTCAATTACCTACAAGGGAATACCCATACGACTGTCAGCTGATTTCTCAACAGAAACTTGGCAGGCCAGAAGGGAATGGCAAGAAATATTCAAAGTGATGAATACCAAGAACCTACAACCAAGATTACTTTATCCAGCAAAGCTATCATTCAGAATTGAAGGTCAGATAAAGAGCTTCACAGATAAGGAAAAGCTAAAGGAGTTCATCACCACTAAACCAGTATTATACGAAATGCTGAAAGGTATCCTTTAAGAAGAGGAAGAAGAAAAAGGTAAAGATACAAATTGTGAACAACAAACATGCATCTATCAACAAGTGAATCTAAGAACCAAGTGAATAAATAATCTGATGTACAGAATGAACTGGTGATTATAATGAATCAGGGACATAGAAAGGGAATGGACTGACTATTCTTGGGGGGGAAAGGGGAATGGGAGATGCGGGAAGAAACTGGACAAAAATCGTGCACCTATGGATGAGGACAGTGGGTGGGGAGGGAACTGGGAGGAGGGGAGTTATGGGGGGGAAAAAAGAGGAACAAATGTAACCTGAACAATAAAGATTTAATTAAAAAAAAAAAAAATCAGACCACTCAACTTGGTCTGATCTTCAGGAAGATTAATTTTAGGGCTCCCATAGAAGCCTTCTGGTGTTCAACTATGCCTGAGCTGCGTATACAAAGCTTCAGCTTGTAATTTTCTTTTATTAAAATTTAATTTTATTGTTTAAAGTAATACAAATAGTAGTACATATGTCTCCTTTTTCCCCCCATTGACCTCCCCCTGGCCTCCCCTAACCCCCG
>NW_005363098.1:5019510-5041052 GCF_000412655.1 Myotis brandtii | reverse complement strand
TTTCTGATTTTCTGATTGGTGTTTCTGTTTTCTTGGGATACCATTTCCTAGAAGTGGGATTACTGGGTCAAATGGGAGTTCCATTTTTAAATTTTTGAGGAAACACCATACTGTTTTCCACAATAGCTGCACCAGTCTGCATTCCCATCAGCAGTGATAGAGGGTTCCTTTTTCTCTGCATCCCCTCCAACACTTGTCATTTGTTGATTTGTTGATGATAGCCATTCTGGCAGCTGTGAGATGATACTTCATTGTTGTTTTGATTTGCATCTCTCGGATGATTAGTGACTTTGAGCATGTTTTCATATGTCTCTTGGCTTTCTGTATGTCCTCTTTGAAAAATGTCTGTTTAGGTTCTTTGCCCATTTTCTGATTGGATTGTTTATTTTCCTTTTGTTAAGTTGTATGAGTTCCCTGTAAATGCTGGAGATTAAACCCTTATTGGTGATAACATTGGCAAATATGTTCTCCCATGCGGTGGGCTTTCTTGTTGTTTTGTTGATGGTTTCTTTTGCTGTGCAGAAGCTTTTTATTTTGATGTAGTCCCATTTGTTTATTTTCTCCTTAGTTTCCATTGCCCTAGGAGTTGTATCGGTGTAATTTTCTTTCTGTAAGTTCCTACTACACTCAGGAACAGCCGTCTCGCATCATAGTCCTTTTTACTATTATATGGCCGAAGCCAGCACCATTTGGTCTTCTAAGGAATTTGAGTCCTTTAATAGTCACTTCATTACAGTGGGACACAGGTGATAATTTAATTGATTTTGATATCACTGCAAGTGATTTTTCCATGGGCCAGGAACTAAGCAGTGCATTCAAGGCCAGAGACATAATCAAACCAGTTTCAGAGTTCCTGTTACCTGGGACCCGCTGCTGGTGCCAAGTACTGCATTAGTCAAGAACAGGCAGGAAAATGAGAGGTTGGAAGGCTGGATGAGCAAAAAAGGGAATCTTGAAGTAACCCAGGCAAAATCCTGGAAAACAAGAAGAGGTTGAGATGATCAGAACCTAGGAAGAAAATGAGAGGAGCCTTGCAGAGACTGATCCTGGAGTCCCCAGGAGACTGAAAGCTGTGGGCAGTTGTTGCAGAGGTGGAGTGGCATTGCTGAGAGAGACAGTAAGCAAATGGGAGGAAGGAAGTCCTGTCTCTTCTCCTTCTGACTCTCAGTCTCCCTAGGATGTCCCTTTGGGGCAGATACTCTTTCTTCCCTCTTACCAATTAAATGCTATTCATCTGCAGGGTCTTGGCTTATACAAAAGGCAACTTATCCTTACTCAGTCATATCTTATCCTGTGCAATCATAATTGCCTGCTAACTTATCTGTATCTAGTGCTAGACTGTAAACACTGTGAGGGCAGACAAATTGTCTTCTTACTATCAGTTATTTCTTAGCACCTGGCAACTACTATCACTCTCTCTACATGTTTATTGAATGATATGATTAATGAACTATCTACCCATGATAAGTCTTCCCTGATCCACTTCTTCAATGATTTAATATATTTTACTGCATTGTCTATAACATTGATTTCATTGTCAGAGTTACCCACCAGAGGGTAACTCTGAGGATCAGGATAATTACTTATTATTCAGTGTTACCTTTCCAGTGCCTGGCACTCAGTAGATGTTCATTGCATAAAGGAACACATGAATGAATGCATCCATGCATGCATAAATGAATGAAACAACCAAATAACTGAACCCCAATGCAAACACATGGTGTCATCTGTTTATGAGTGTAAACTGAATTCCTTTTTCCTCCTTCCCTTCTTCCCACTCTCCTTCTCTCCCTCTCTCCCTTTGTTCCTTTCTGTCTTTTTTTTTTAAGATCAATGAGCAATATCTGAAGATAAGAACTAAAAATGACCAGTAGAGTTTATAATATAACCAGATGGTCATGGGTGACTGTAGAAAGAGTAGCTAGGTATGGCAGTAGTTTCTTTTCAAGCTAGTTGCAGAGAATGGGTAGTATTTTTTTTAGAGACATTTGGCTAAAAAGAAAAGGAAAAAAAAATCTTGATTCTTATAGCTAGAGAAGAATATAATTTGGGGGGGAAAATGAATGAGAAAGTCTAGAACCAACAGGAAAATTCCAAGGAGGACATTTGAAGAATTCTTTCGCCATGGAGACAGAAAGCAGGAGGTGGAGTGGAGTACAGATGCAGAATGTTGAGGGAGCTTTTTACTAATGTCCCCACTTTATCCGGGAGTAGGAAGGGGAGAATCTGTGAGAGTGAGCCAGGAGGTGTTTGGGTGGCAGACACGAATGAGAGAGAGGTGACCAAGGAGATTTGGAAAGATCACCAGATAACAAGGACATTTCTGTGCCCTCAGTCTATGCTGTTGTGAAATTTTCACCAGCTCCGGGTATCTGCTAGATATTCAAGGAGGGCAGAGAGATGGCTGGAAGGATCCTGGGTTGGAGTTTTGCTGCTCATCTTTGGCAAAAAGCCAAGGACCTGAGGAAATGTGCGATATAACTAAAGTGAGAATTCGTGGGGCTGGCCTGGATAGGAAAAGAAATGAATTGAGGAGGAAAGTTATCCTAGAGTGGGAGAAATTAAGAGCTCATAAGGCTGTAGGTCTTGAGGTCTAAGAGCAGATGTGTTTATGTGTGCACAGACATGGGTGGCACACACACATCCTTTACTCGGCGTGTGCCACGTTTTTATATCACAGAAAGGTTCAGACCCAGATCCGATTGCTTAGTAAGGTAATGGCTTTGACTGAATAATCTGTTTTCTTTTCTTTTCTTAATTTTCAAGTTTGGTGATGGTCTCTTTGTTCTGGTGGGTTATAAGGGTGTGCATAGGAAGAAGCAAGGAACTGAGCTCTAAAAGAGCCAAAATAGAATACTTTAAATTTTTCTCACACTATTTAAGTTGTGAGGGTGTGAAGTTTGGAGTGAAAATGTATGTATGCAAACTATAGTTATAAATAAAGATCTTATTTACCTTTAGTAATGCACCAGGTGGATTTCAGGTGAATGGGTTAAAGCCATATAAAATAATAGAAATAATAAAATCAGAAAGTTTCTGAAAAGTCAGGAAAATATTGGTTATAGTGGCAAACAAAGCACATTAAAGAACAATGGGAACAATGGAAGAAAGGGAAAATATAAAGAGTTATGTTTAAACTTTTAAAGATACTTATAGGTTTGACAAGTGTTGGAAATTTAAAGTCTTTAATATATAATATATAATATTATGGGTAATGTATAGTAAAATCATATAGCAAGTGAGTAAATTTATTCAAAAATAAAAAGTCCAAAAATTAAAAGGTGCCTTTCTGAAACCATGTCAGCTCCCTGAAGGCAGATGCCATACCTGTTTGACTTACCACTGTCTCCTTGGCCAGTTAGCACCATGTTGTCACCTAATTTTGCTCACTAAATATTAGAGGAGCAAGCAAAATAAATGTAAGATTGTATTGTTCCCATTTTCATAATATCAGAAGTGATAAACAGGAATAACAAACTTTTAACAACCTGGAATTTTTAGAAATTCTTTCTTAGCTAGAGGGGAGATTATGTGATCATTATGAAATCAAAGTAATCACTATGATAATAAATAATTATTAATGTAATGTTATGCCTAATGCTTAGTGCCTAATGATAGAGTGAAATATTTTGGTGACTCTGGCTATAGCATATCAAATATATTAAGCCTATTTTATTAAACTTTAAAAAAGTCTTTTAAATGCCTATAGATTATCTCAAATATCTTTCCTCTTTAAGGGACATGGTAAGAAGACATACACATATTTATTCTTTTATAAAACTAGCATCTATTCCACTCCTTGCAGCACTCAGTCCTATATCACAGTCACTAGATCAGGGTGAAACTTACATTTTAAGACTGGCAATATGGAAATTTGTAATTGAAGTTTTTTCATTAAGGTCAAAGAACGGTATTTCATCTTTTATTAAAGTATATATCAGATATTCTAAGTACTATATCTATGCACAGATTCTTGTTAGTTAAGAAAAGAACATAGAAAAATGATTGAAAGGAACTTGTGTAAAGTGCGACTAAGCTACAATGTCATGGGATTAACCCGTTCACATTAATGGTATGAATGCTCTTCACAACCAGTGATGGAAATGGCCTGATGTTTTTCTCGAGGGAGAAATGAAACCACAAAAATATGGGAAGAATTCTTTTCATAATATTGAAGAATGCAGCACTGCATTTCTCACTCCAGAGAGGAGATGGAATACTAACTAGAAAACAAAACAAAATAAATGCAGAGAAGCAACTCTATGAGCTTGCCTTCTGCGCTGGAGAATGAAGGTTGGCATAACTGAGTGCAAACTTTGAAATAGGGTCAATCTTCCAGGGCTGACCAGCATGGATGAACAGATTACTCTGACACATGTTTCTGTAAAAGAGAGGCTAAGGGGCTGCTTTGCTTTAGGAGCAAATAGCCCTGTTCGCCTGCCTCCTTAGACTTTTACTGTCACAATAGCTTGAACTAAAATTAACCTCTAGATACAATCAGCAAGGTAAGCATCCTTGAGAAAACACATGCTTCTACAAGGTTGTGTCTTAAAGACTAAACATAGAGATTCTAATAAAACACCCCGGGGGATTGGACTTGTTTGGAAAAGTCAAGGTAGGGGCTGATGCCTTCAGCAAGGTCCCTCTTAGAGGCCCCCAACCTTTTGGAGATTCCTCCTTACAGACTTTCCAACCAAATCCCATGCTTCCCTACATCAATCTACCGAAACTGTCCCTTGCCCTGCAAGCCTACAATTATGTCATTAAGTCACAAGGGGTATTAGAAGGAATAATTAGAAATATGTTGTAGAGTTGCATACTCGCAAGAAGTTTTTATGGGAAGGAAAAGATAGTAAGCATTCACTCTGAGGAAGTCTCATGACTTGAAAATCAAGCATTTCAGGTCACGAGGCTTTTATTTAGCAAGGATAGGCAAAAGAGTTGTTTTGGTGTGTGTGTGTGTGTGTGTGTGTGTGTGTTTTAACCTTAATTTGAAGGTTGTTTAAGCATTTTGCCCTTTTCATCCATCACCTGACACGTTCATAGGAAAAAGAATGGGAAAACAGAAGAATAGATTCCAAAGGGATAATCACTAATTTTTTTTTTTCCTTAAGGAATCAATTCCAAGCTTCAGTTTGAAATCATGCCGGGTGTATCATCTGGGCTGTTCGAGATAAATGCTGACACTGGAGAGGTGGTGACAGCCACCACACTTGACAGAGAAGTTCAGGAAGTCCTCACCCTCCGAGGTAAGGGATCCCTTGACTCTGCTAAACAAACAAACAAAAATGGGCAGGAGAAAGTTCAGTGCTGAAATTTTCCATTTCAGTAGGGTGTCTTTAAAGAAAACATAATTGAGCCAGGGCTACCTGTCAGTTTGGTCTGATGCTGTCTAGTTAGGGCAGTGCATTTTAGGTATGAATCCGTGGCCACACACTGTGCCATTTTTCATTCCTTGTCAGTCCTTGTTCGAGACGGAGGAGTCCCTTCCTTGTCCGGCACCACCACCGTTCTCTGTACTGTGGAAGATGAAAATGACCATGCTCCGAAGATCATTGTCCCCGCCCATGACATTGAGGTTCTGGAAAACCAAGAGCCAGGGGTTGTCTACACTGTTTTGGCCTTCGATATGGATACTGGCAATAATGGTGCTGTCAAGTATCATATAATTGGTAAGTGTTTTCATTATTAAAATTCCCCCCAGGGTACTAACCCAGTTGACACACACCGCATGGTGATTATTTTGTATTTGGTATCTATTGGAATGCCTACACATCCAGTAAGAACAGATTGGCACCCTGGGCTTTCTCTCCACTCCTTCCTACAGCCATTTGGAACAACTACCATCCAAATTCTTTAAAAATCTGCTGCCAAAGCTGATCGATGTTTCTCTCTCTCTCAATGTTTCTAACTCTCTATCTCTCTCCCTTCCTCTCTGTAAAAAATCAATAAAAATATATTTTAAAAAAATAAAAATAAATCTGCTGCCAAGTACTCTTATAAATTTTTCTATAGGGCAATGCATTTTAGTGCCCTAAATTATTTAACATCAGTGGATTTACAGATTAACAGATAGCTTTTTCCTCCCTACTTTTGTTTCTCTCTTATAATCACTTATTTTTAATATTTTGAGCAATTCAGACTTTTTTCAGGTCTTTCTAGAAGAACCTAGAACACATAAGTGGGCAAACAATTCCAAGATCTGAATATCAATGTAACACCTCAGATCTACAACACCCTGTGGATCGCAGTCTTTAGGAACTTCTTCTCTAGCAGATAATTTTGTGATATGGCCCCTTTGGATCGGAGGCATAAGGATTTCTGACAGAATAACTTCTGCATCAGCACAGTCAGCTTGAGAGAGCCATATCTTACTCACCTAAAAAAAGAGTGATTGAAGAGTCAGCTTTTTAGCAGGCATCAGAGAGGACATGGAGTGGTAGGAGTTGAGGAGAGAATAATGCTTCTGATGTAGAGAAGCTGTGCTAAGGTTTTGTGAACATAGTTTTAAGACTGGCTTCTGGAAGCGATTACTCTCTATGTGGTAAAAATTCTATAACCAGTCTACATTTTCTTTGTACCACCCATTGTACTCCAAAATGAAAACAGTTTTATTGTCTTTACCCCTGATTATAAAATGATATGTAATTGTTGTAGACTATATATACAATTTATTTAAAAAAAACAAAACAAAAGTAATAACACAAAAAGTCTTATGTCATGCAGAGATAACTCATTTGGTATTGTGGCAAACACTTTTCCATGAGTCTAGGGAATACAGACACCAATTTTAAATGTATTGAATAATTTATATGTGCTAGTTTGTTTCTTCATTTTTTAAGCTAACACACTCTGTAAATCTTTCATGTCAATGAGTACACATTTCTAATGATGTTTCATATACATATGCATAACATTTATTTCACTCATTCCTTTTTATGGTCACTTTTCACTGTTGAAAAGTCCTACTATTATAAAAGTGCTGTGCTGAACAATATTTATGTTATTTCCTCAGGATAAGGTAATATACTGCCATCCACAGAATAATACTCCCTGCAAGTAACTTATATCAGCAAACCCAATCCTTTCCTCTTCCCCTCCTGTTGCAGTGGGGTAGTTATTTTCCTCCTCTGTAAACTTCACTTTTCTAAAATGTCTCAAACTATCTGTGGTTAAGGGCCAAGGTTTATATTTTTTTAATTTCAATCTTTTGTGACTGATACTTTTATAAAATACAATAAGAATAAGTTACTGGGGGGAAAAAAATCAGAGACATGCAAAATGCAAACCACAATTTTTAAGAACTATTATTGTAATCCGCAGGCATAAAATTATTCTCTTGAGCTGCTATAAAATTTTCTAAATGCTTACTCTCAATTTCTGTATTTATCTTGGTGAGGACCAATTACAAACACTTTCCAGACTGCCACCTGTCCCCATCTATGGCATCAGGGACGTTCCTTGTGTCCATTCACTTCTTTTTCCTGAATTGCCAACTTTTCTCTTTCTATTGGCTTTCCCATCTCTTTTTACCAGTCTTTTCCATCTTGAAAAACATTCCCCCTCAGATGTATCCCTTTGCTCAGGATCTATTTGTCTTAACAATTAAGCTTCTTAAAATCATCTGCACTCTGGTTTCTGTGTCTTTACCTCATTTTCATTCCTTAGTTCATTGCAACATGTTGCACGGAAGTCACTCGGTTGAAACTGTCTTTGCAAAAGACACTAAGGATCTTGTTGCTAAACCCCGTGAATCCTTTTCAGTTCTTAATTTCATTGTACTGCTTTATGCCTTCATGCATCAGGCCCTGGACACTTGATCTGACCTTGACTTCAGAAAGCCACTTTCTCCCTAATCTTTAGACAAGCCTTCCCAATGTCTCTGTTCTCCTGGTGGTCCTCTGACTTGTTGGCGTTCCCGGGGTCTTTTGTGCTTACCGGGGTATCCTTTTTCTTGTCTCATAGATGCACTCTTATTGTACCATTTCATCTAGTCCCTGTCTTCAGCTACCACTGGTACCCCAATATCTCCCAATCTTTATCTGCACCCTAGATGTCAGGCCACTAATGGATTTTTTTAAGTCAAGTAATGACTGTCATATAAATATAAAATTAATGACTGCCAAAGAAATGTATTTAACTCATTAATTAATGAACAAACTAAAAAGATGTTATATTAGTTCAAGGAAAATTCTAAGAAACACACACGCACACATACACACACACACACACACACACACACACACACACACACACACACACACACACACACACACCAAGAGCCACGTAAAAAATTTAGAGTGTTAAAGTAGCTGAAAGATGGTGAAGGTGGAAGGTAACTCTAATGTCAAAGCCACATTGGACACCCAGTAATCTTTTTTTTAACCCCAGGATATCCACTTACCTGTCTTCCTCCCAATTCAAATTGTTTCAGTTTTTCCTGGCAGCCTCAAGGACCCAAATCGTTATATACAACAGCATCAGATTATCAAAGTGTCCAAAAACAAACTTAGCAGCACCTCCTTCTCATTCCCCCATTATGGTCTGGCTCCTCCTACAGTCTCTGCTGGTGGTCATCAGCTATTTTTGCTCAACTTGCCCTTAAAAGAATCTTGTTACACATATAAGCACTGAAAATGCTTGTTCACATTTTTTACATGGGAGAAGGATTATTGGTAGAACAGTAATGTTTCTGAGTTATATAATGCTATATCAATGATTGATCTTTATTTTTATTTTACGACTTAGAAACTTGAATAGGTCCTACAATTTAGTTCATCGTAAAGATCCCGCCCCACTATGAAAGGATGCATTCCCCAGGCATGAAAGTCAGTCACTGTTTCAACACTGAACGCCAACATTGGGAATGCCCCTGTGCTTGGCAGGAAGTTTTACATTTTGGGGTGGTACACCTTGGTCAGGTTAGGATGGGTGAGAAGTGAGCCTTCCTTTTATAATCCGAAAGTAGGGTGATTGCAAAAGTAAATGTGGGAAAGGCAAGCCCACGTGATCCTAGGTGATTAGGCAGAACAATTTTAGGAATGAGGATATATAAACTGAGCTTCTGGAAATCACCTTAAAACTACCCGTTCCTAGGTACTCCTTGGAAAGCTTCATACAAGCCTGGGAGCACTCAGACCTCACTGTGAAGAGCACTGGTCTAAACACTCTTGTCTTTCACCTAAGCCCATCATGAAGTCTTCCTTACTACTTACTTTTTCCTCAATATTTTTGGAATATGTCCACTTCCTCTATACACATATGATTTCAGAACCTCTCCATTGCTCAAGTCGATTACCATAGTAATTGCCGAACCTCCTGTATTCTATTTAAGCTTTGACACTGATGTCCAATACTCATTCTAAAACAGAAATGTGATTCCTAACACTTTCCTGCCTGCAGTCCTTCAAGGACTCCCCATGGACCCTAAAGTATAGACCCTTCATCAGTGTACACAGAGCACTGCATGATTAGACCCCTTGCTTACCTCTGAAATCCATGGCCAACCCTCTCCATACCCTTGACATTTAAATACCTAGGGGACCACGTGTTCACTAAAACATTTGCAACTATTAATTTCTCCTACTCCTAGGACTTCACACACGCTCTTCCCTCTTCCTCCTCCTCTTCCCTGTCTTTGAAATTTGCAGCCTGTCTTCCTCCCCGATAGGAGTTAGTTTTAATGTCACTCTTTCTAATAAGCATATCTTGAACATCCTAACACAGGACTGTGTACCCTTCCCCTGTACTCCCTAGTGTCCTGTGTGTATGATTTTCACACCACACTTTAATGTCCAAGTCCTGACCCACATTTCCTCTGAACTATAAACTCTTGGAGGCTGGGATCGTGTCCTAATCTCCTCCTATTCCAGCATCCAGCACATACTTGGTACATGACAGGTGTTCCTTAAATTGATGCTGAGTGGATTAATTACTTTATTAACCACAAACCCCACAGAAATGTAGTTTTTCTGGCCCTATATTTGGTACAAATTAACCATGTCTTGTGAATAAATACAAATGCAAGTCCCTTCTCCTCAGCCTTTAGCACTGCCTCTGGCTGTTGTGTTCTCTGAATGCCCATCCACTTCTTCCCCATATGCCTCTGGTGGATTCCAATAACTTCCCACATTATTGGGAATAGTGTGCCTCATCCAGGAATATGCCCCTCAACCAAAAATTGGCCGACCATTCAAGAATATGTCCAGCAAGTCATTGAACCACATTTTTCCTGACTAATGCTCAGGGTAACTTTCAGATATCTTTGAAAGCTTTTTGTCCTGTGTTCAGCTTTAACTATATTCCACTTAGTACCAGGGACAGTAGTAAAGGAAATATTTTTTTGAAGGATGTAGAGATGAATGAAACATCCTCCTTGCTTATGTTATGGAAGAAATAGACAAGTGTTCCACTAACAGAAGTGTTATGATTCATGCACAAGGTGCCATGGAAAAGTAGAAGAACTGTTGCTGTTGTATAAATGGCATACAATCTGTAGTGAGTAATGTTTGTGAAAATTACTGTTATCAATTTGTAAAATTTTTTGCATTTATTTTTTTAATTATCAGAGAGAGAGAGAGAGAGAAAGAGAGAGAGAGATTTGTTGTTCCACTTATTTATACATTATTTGGTTAATTCTTGTATGTGTCCTGACGGGGGATCAAACCCACAACCTCTTAGCATATTGGGACAATGCTCTAACCAACAGAGCTACCTGACCAGGGCTTGTCAATCTGTTAATCTTTGATTGGTATATAAAAATGGACATTATATCCTGTTTCTTATCCCTGCCAACTGTTGTTTTATTTCAAATAAAACATACATTGTAATCCTCTCAAGAGGAAAAATATATGAATATAAAAGTTGTACATGCACATATACAAAATCATACAAATCAGTTAAAGCAAGTGTTCTAATTATTGATTGAATAAGATACATATTGAATTATATAATTTGTTTATCTCCAATAATAGAAGCTTCATGAGGGCAGGGACTTTATCATTCATGTTCACTGTTATAGCCTCAGTACTTACAAAAGCACTACAATGTAGTAATCAGGAAATAAATATTTCTTGAGTGAACAAATCAGTGAATATATATATATATTGCTAGCCAAGGGCTGCTACTTTTTTAACTCGAGTGAACTTTGAATTTGTTTTCTTTAATAGATGGCAATACCGATGAGTACTTTTCTATTAATGAAACGTCAGGAGAACTCTCAACCACTCGTGCTTTGGACCGAGAACAAGTCAACAATTTTGCCCTTGTCATCCTGTGCTCTGATCTGGGGGACCCCCCGAGAAGCTCTCTAGTGCAGTTGCAAGTTAGAGTCTTGGATGACAATGACCACAGCCCTTCCTTCCCCATGCTTCAGTACCGGTCCTTCGTGAGAGAAGATGCTGACGTGGGAACAGTGGTTCTTGTGCTGTCCGCTGTGGACAAGGATGAAGGCCTGAATGGGCAAACTGAGTATTTCCTGACAGATGAGGCTGCTGGTGCCTTCACCATCGATCCCGTGGCAGGCATTTTGAGAACTGGCCACGCCCTCGACCGAGAAGCCAGATCTCAATATATATTTCGGGCTGTGGCCAGAGACTGTAGCGTCCAGGGCTCAAGAAGCACCACAGTAATGATAAAAGTGCATGTCACTGATGTTAATGACAATGATCCAGTTTGGGAACAGAACCCCTTAGATATTTTTCTTTCCCCTCAGTCACCTATCAACCAGACGACTGCCATTCTGAGAGCCAGTGATCCAGACTTGGGGCCCAATGGAACTGTCATTTTTAGTCTTGCAGAGACCCAGTCAGTCTTTTCTATTAATAAATATACAGGAGAGATCCAACTTCAGCAAAATCCATCTTCAGAATATTTTCCGATCTGGCTGCAGCTTAAAGTTATGGACCAAGGGGTCCCAGCTAGGACAGCCATTGGTCTCTTGATTGTTCACATGGAAGGAGAGGATGTAAAGATGTCCTTCAGCCACCGTCTGTATAAAGGAATTGTGACTGAAAATTGTGAGGCAGGTAAGTGTCCCTTTGAGGTTTCTTTTTAAATTTTATGTTGTACTTATTTTGGCAAAGGGCTTAAAACTAAGGATCACACAATAAAAGTGCTATTGTAGATTTATAAAGTTTTAATCTAACCAATTCTTTTTAAAAATATTTTTATTGACCTCAGAGAGAGGAAGGGAGAGGGAGAGAGAAATAGAAATATCAATGATAAGAGAGAATCACTGATTGGCTGCCTCCTGTATGCCCCACACTGGGGATTGAGCCCACAGCCTGGGCATGTGTCCTGATCGGGAATCAAACTATGACCTCAAAGTTCATGGGCAGATGCTCAACCACTGAGCAACACCGGCTGGGCAAGCAAAATACTTGGTATGCTCATTTTCATCCAAAGTATATCAGGGAGATATACTCAAATATGGTAAGACACATATGTGACTATTTTTCTCATAAAGTTAATTGTTTTCCAATAATTTTCACACAAATTTATGCCATTATGGAAAATACAAAAAAACCCTACCAAACAGATTAATTTAAAATAGCTTTCTAAACAAAAGAAAAAAAACTTCTCTGTAGAGAATTGTGAATTAAATTCAATCTAGGTAATCATATCCAACTGGAGAAGAGAGAAATGAATTTTCTGATCCTTTTATCCACCAGAGGGCAAAGCTAAGGGCCTCACGGGTTTGGGAGAGGAGTGTGGTTGCTAAAAGTCTGATGAATGTTGTATGGTTGCTAATGTCATGTTTTTGTTTGTCATTTTATTATGATTTAATTTCACTTTACACCTGCTAAGTCACTATTTAAAAGGCAACCTGCCATTTTTCTGAAATTGATTTATTCATTTCATAGTGAAAATATATTTTACACATTATATACTGCTTCATGTATGAAAAGAGAATATTCAGTTTAATATTGAATATCAAATTAGATTATTAACCTGACTTCCACCCTCTTTTGAATTATGGGTTGCTTATTCAGAAGTCCTGTTATTGATTCTTAACACAATTAAGAGTAAATTGCCAATTATCTTCATTACATGAAATAACAATGGCTTCCTTCCAAAGTAAATCAGAAATTTCCAACCTATATATGTATAATGAGACTTCCACAAAGGTGTTAAGTGTTAATTCTTCTTAGAGCTATATTCCTATTCCTCTTAAAATTCATAAATACCAACCTCATAGCAGAGTCTGATGGAAAGTAAAATTAACATGTTCTAAATAATATAGCACAAAATACAATATCTTAATCAATCTTGAAACTAATCTGATAAAATCGTACAATCAAGCCCAGCCTTTGTCTGGAGCACAGATATAAACATTTCTCTCTAAACATCTTTGACACATGGTGGTCTTTGTCTTTACTTGAATATTTCAGTGATTGAGAGTTTAGGACAGTGGTTCTTGAACTTGCGTATAAAACCAGTGATCTATGAAACTCCTTCCCTCTGCTGCAGGTTCTGCTTCCCAGCTCTTCCAGGTTCTGCTTAAGGCTGGGGTCCAGACCCTGTATGTATATAT
Source organism: Myotis brandtii (assembly GCF_000412655.1). NCBI lineage: Eukaryota > Metazoa > Chordata > Mammalia > Chiroptera > Vespertilionidae > Myotis > Myotis brandtii. Next base: position 5,027,518 of record NW_005363098.1, on the reverse strand, counting down.
ATATATATATATTGATTTCAGAGAGGAAGGGAGAGGGAGAGAGAAATAGAAACTTCAATGATGAGAGAGAATCATTGATCAGCTGCCTCATGCACGCCCTCCACTGGGCATCGAGTCCACAACCCCGGGCATGTGCCCTGACCGGGAATTGAACCGTGACCTCCAGTTCATTATACCTTGTTGCTTTTAACAAGCTCTGCAGGTGATTTGTTGCATGACAGAGTTGGAAAACCCCTTCATTTTGAAAGTCCTTCATATATTGAACCCAGATCTGCCTCCTTTGTGTCTATCCATAAATCCCAGTTCTGCCCCCTGGAGCACTCCACTGCTGTACACATTACTCTTCAGATATTTTATTTGTTCCTTCAACACATTTTTGGGGGGAATACTATGTGCTGGGTTCTTTTCCATTGGGATATGTTAGTGAACTGAAAGACAAAGCTGCTTGTCCTGATGAAGCTTACATTCTAGCAGAGATAGAGAGACAGTATCAACAACATAATAAATATCTAAAGTATAGTATACGTTAGGTGGTGGTAAGAGCTATTGAATAAAGAAAAAGCAGAGCAGGGTTGGAGGAAGTAGGGAGTGCTGGAGGAGAGAGACAAATTGTGATTTTAAATAGCAGGTAAGATCAGGCATCATTGAGCAAGTGACATTTGGGCAAAGACTTAAAGAAGGAGGTAGGCATTCCTATATCTGGGGAAAAAGTGTTTCAGGAAAATAGGAAAAGCTTTGTTTGTTCAAAGAACAGCGAAGAGGACTGCGTGATTGCAGCAGTAAGCAAGGGGGAGAATCATAGGCGATGAGGTCACAGCACTAGGCATTGGGAGGACTTTGGGTTTTACTTGCGATAATTTTCCCTTTTCCAGTTGTTCACTTACCCTTCACATAAGAGAGTCTCCAACCACTGCTAGAGAACATTCACACCCAGTATAAATTTGGCAGAGCAATAGGCATTAAGTATGTTATTCCTCAAAAGAATTGTCATGGAAGTCATCATTATTATTACAACTTTTTACATTAGTGAATGAAATTTCTAAATATACCTAAGGCCCAAAATAGAAATTTTTATGATAATGAAAAAAGGGGAGGGGAACCTTATCTGTCATTCCTACTTCATTATTTAAGGTCAGTCTCGTATTTGGAATGGAATTCAATAGAATGAGTAGCATCTAACTGACTTAGCCATTTACAATGATATTGGATTTCATTATCTTACCTCTGACTCTAAGATAGCTCTGGAGGAGACTGAAGGAGAAAGGCCTTAGGCAAGGTCAAGTTTTCTCAGATGACAAACACCTCACAAGACAGTTCTTATCTTTGTGAATTAACCCCAGTACCACCTCTGGGCCTCAGCTGTATAGGCTCAAGACCTCATTTTATTAAATCAGGGAGTTCTTTCCCCAGGCTGAGAGTCATATATGAAAGAGACATATATAAATCAGAGCTCACGTTCTTTTATTCATATTAAGAACCATGTGAATTAGAGTGGTCATGTCAGATGACTAGCTCTCTCTAAGAAAAAAGAAGCCAAATTGTAATTAGAGAGTTGCTCGCTAATCCTAACAGTTTGAGCAGGATGTGATTCACATATTGAATGTCATCAGCCGATGTTACTCTTTCCTCACAAAGAACTCACACAGCAATACCTAGTGGGATTTTGTGATGTCATGACTTTCATAACTCATCAACTTCCTTTGGACTTACACATTTTTCCCTTTAAGTGTCTTAACACTTAGTCAAGGCTTCTGCCCTGGGAGTGATTCTGTTTCTTTGTTTTCTTTACATGTAACAGGGTTAATGTATTTTTGAAGACGATTTTTTTCCAGAGAAATTAGGTTCACAGCAAAATTGAGAGAAAGCTGCAGAGATTTCCCATACATCCTCCGCCACCACACACGCATAGCCTCTGCAGTTACCGACATCCTGCACCTGAGGGGTTACTTTTGCTACAGCCGATGAACCTACATGGACACATCATAATCATCAGAAGTCCATAGTTTACATTAGGGTTCACCCTTTGTGTTGTGCATTCTGTGGTTTGGACAAATGTATCATGACATGGATCCATCATTATGGTATCATAGAGTAGTTTCACTGCCCTAAAAATCCTCCATGCTCTGTCTATTCATCCCTCCCCCACTTCTGCCCCAAACCCTGGCAATCACTGATCTTTTTATTCTGTCTTCATAGTTTTGTCTTTTCCGGCATGTCATATAGTTGAATTCATCCAGTATGTAGTCTTTTCAGACTTTCCTTCACTTAGTAATATGCATTTAGGGTTCCTCTATGTCTTTTCATGGCTTGATAGCACTGAGTAATATATCATTGTCTGGGTGTAGCACAGTTTATTTATCCATTCATCTACTGAAGGACAGCTTGGCTACTTCCAAGTTTGGGCAATTATGAATAAAGCTGCTATAAAAATAGCAACTATAAAAATATCCACGTACAGGTTTTTGTATAGACATAAGTTTTCAACTCCTTTGGGTAAATTCCAAAGAGTGTGATTGCTGGCTTTTATGGTAAGAGTATGTTTAGTATTTTAAAGAAACTGCCAAACTGTCTTCCAAAGTGGCTGTACCATTATGCATTCTTACCACAGTGAAGGACAATTCTTCTTGTTCCACATCCTTGTCAGAGTTTGATGTTGGCAGCATTCTGGATTTTGGCCATTCCAATAAGCGTGTAGTAATATCGCATTGTTGTTTTAATTTGCATGTCCCTGGTGACATATTGATGTGGGGGGATCTATTTATGTTCTTATTTTCCTTCTGTTTATCTTCTTTGATGAGGTATCTTTTTAGGCCTTTGCCCTTTTTTTAGTTTGTTTTCATGTTGAATTCTAAGAGTTCTTTGTATATTTTAGATACCAGTCCTTTATCTTTTGTAAATGTTTTCTCCCAATCTGTGGCTTGACTTCTCTCATTCTCTTGACAGTGTCTTTCTCAAAGCAGAAGTTTTAAATTTTAATGAAATCGAGTGTATCAATTATTTCTTTAATGGATTGTGCCTTTAGTATTTATCTAAAAAAAAGGTCACTGAACCCAAAGTTATCTAGGTTTTCTCGTATTTTATCTTGTAGGAGTTTCATAGTTTTTTGTCTTACATTTAGACCTATGATACATTTTGAGTTAATTTTTGTGAAGGGTATAAAATTGGTGTTTAGATTCATTTTTATATTTGCATGTAAATGCTCAGTTGTTCCAGCACCATTTGTTGAAAGGACTATCTTTACCTCATTGTACTGCCTTTGCTCCTTTGTCAAAGATCAGTTGACTCTTTATATGGGTCTGTTTCTGGGCTCCCTGTCTGCTCCATTGATCTATTTGTTTATTCTTTTCCTAATACCACACTTTCTTAATGACCATAGCTTTATAGTAAGTCTTAAAGTTGTGTTATCTGTGGTTTCATATTTTTGTCCTTTGTTTTTCTTCAACTTTGTTCTTTTACGGTTAGTATTTTTGAACTACATTTCCACCCTTTTCTCTATTGTTGTCTGTGCATAAGACCTTCCACCTACTCTGCAAAGGTGTCCACTTGTTTTGTATAGCTTTAGGATAATTGCAGCAAAATGCAAAGAAAAAATATTCTGCCTTTGACAAACAGAGATAGTTCATAAGGAAGTCTGCCACAGGGAACGAAAGGAAAGCCCATGTCTTCTAGTTGCTGGAGAGTGTGGGTAGGGCAAGGGCGGAAAGGTATAGGAAACAAGTAGCAGGATCATCCTGGCCCCTCACTTTCCTGCAGCTATAATCCTGAAGGTGGCCATTGAGATAGACAAGGACAAGCGAACGGCAGAAGATACTGTGCGACTCTGGGGGGACACTGCTTCCTATGCTAACACAGGACAAGTGGCAGCAGAGTAAAATGGGCAACATGTTTCGGTAAAGAGAAGGCACAAGTGAGCTCCCCATCCCCGTTGGGCTCTGGCAAGGCCTAGAAGACATCTATCTCATGGTCCCAGCATTTCTACTTGAGAACTCAAATTAACACAGAGTATAGGCCAGGATACCTGCCAGGGGCCACTGTTGCGAAGGATGAAATGAGCCTATACTCAGGTCTGTGGGGTTGGATGACCCTCCAGAGGGACTGCAGTATCAAAACCAGCTGTGGTAGGGCCAGGTCAGCAGTGTGCAGTGCTAAGCCTGAACATGTTGACAAGAGGGAGGGACTCTCAAAGATGAACATGTTCTCAAAATACATTGTTACCCAAAAGTGCTGCTGAAGGGAAAGAGATCAAGAATACCCTAAATAGGGCTTGTAAGATGATCAGGTTTTTTACTCTTGTCCGTCAGGGTGAGGTTATTCCTAATAACTTGATAAGGAATATTAGATCAATCATAAACATTTTAAAAACAATCTTTTCTTTGCATATCTTAAATTGTGTGCAGAGCTGTAACTCTGCTTCATTCATTTTTAACTCTTAAAGGATACTCTGACCTCTGTTCTTGAGATGCCCCTCATTTTTATATCCTTCCCCATCATACTTCCTATTAATGTTGACTGTATACTCAATAATGTCCACTCAATATTCATTTTTTTAACAATATAGGAAACAAGGGGTCTGTCCTATAAAGGGCCTTGAGCATCTCCTCAACTATTCTATAACAAGACAGTTTTGATGATTAAATGAGTGCTTAAGGCATTTTGCCATCATGATTACCAACAGTGTAAGTGGAAGACATGGAGATGAATGTGCAGCCAGAAGGAGCTGGGGGAAGTTCCCCACTGTGGATGTCAGAGCCAGAAAAATCTTGCTACTATGAGGTGTTCACCAAATGTTTGTTGAAATAGTTTCACCATTTAATCTTTATACTTTGAAGTAGCAAAGGCCATGTGCCCAAATGAGAATAAAACCAGGCACAGAGAAGGTAAGGCAGATACTTAGTTCCAAGCAGGGGAAATGGCTCACACAGAAGTGTGGGGACTTAGGAGCAAGGTGGGTTTACCATTAGAAGCAGCAAACCATCTGGACAGAGGCTCTCATGAGCTTTTTAGTAATGAGCTGGAATGGAGAGTCATTGATGACCTTTCCATAGCAGAAGAGTGACAAAAAAAATTTTATATTGTAGGAGTTGACTTTGAAGGCCTTGTGAAGGGTGGTGGAAGGGGAGAGAGTTAAGTTAGAAAGGGACTGTGGCAATGCACATGACCAGGGCCCGAATAAAGCCATGGCGCTGGGTGAAGACAATTGGGATCATATATTATTGTTGTTAAGTCAGTGTCTCTATGGGGGATGAGTACTAGGTCTGTCTATTCTGACATCTTGATAAATGTCACTCCCAACTTTCCTTCTTAAGTGATTGAAATATGTTTAACATTTCAGTGGCTGGACATTTAAAGGATAATAGATAATTCAAAATCATCCAAATGTTTGAAAAATACATTTCTCTCAAGTTAACCATCAATTTAAAAATATGCTTGCATTGCTTAGAAATATCAAAAATAAAACTCTGGAATTATTCACTCATGGACAATTCATAATAAAATGTTTTCGTAATTATTTTAACTAAGTGTTTCTATGATTATGATTTTTATAGTCATCTAGCATTAATAGAAGAAAAAAGCCAAGAATATTAAATGTATCATACTTTTCGATGCAATGTTAGACATGAAGTGAAAATCATAAAAGCCTGAAAATATAAAAAAATAAATTCTTCTATATGTTTTACTTACCTCATAGAAACTGAAGATACTGTGTTGGTTTTTCTGTTTTACCATTTCTATCTTGATGTGAAATGAGAACTAGTTGTGAATTTCCTCTTGGTGCTTGAAGACAGACAGGCTTTTATTTAAAACGTGCATTGTGCCCAGCTGGTGTGGCTCAGTGGTTGAGTGTTGACTCATGAACCAGGAGGTCACGGTTCGATTCCCAGTCAGGGCACATGCCAGGTTGCAGGCTCGATCTCCAGTGAGGGACATAGAGGAGCCAGTTGATCAATGATTCTCTCATCATTGATGTTTCCATCTCTCTCTCTCCCTCTCCCTTTCTCTCATTGAAATCAATAAAAACATTTTAAAAATTTAACAATAAAACGTGCATAGTTGGTGGCGGGCTAAGGGGATGGGAAAGAGGGCATCTGTAATAGTGTCAACAATAAAAATAAAGTTTAGCCCTAGCTGGTTTGGCTTAGTGGATAGAGCGTCCTGTGGACTGAAGGGTCCCAGGTTTGATTCTAGTCAAGGGCATATGCCTGGGTTGCAGGCTCGATCCCCAGTAGGGGGCATGCAGGAGGCAGTCGATCAATGATTCTCTGTCATCATTGATGTTTCTATCTCTCCCTCTCCCTTCCTCTCTGAAATCAATAAAAATATTTTTTTTAAGTTTAAAAAAGAATTTTAAAAATGTGCATAGTAAGCCAAGACCAAGAAGGATTCATGGCTCTTTAGTTATTTCCTTTTTTTTTTTCAGGCTCTCTCAGATGTAAATTTTGTCAGAGGGAGAAAGTATATAAATATTTGCAGCTCTTTGCTGATTTAACATCTAGTTTGAGGTATTTTGTTGAAAGAAATACCATTTCATTGATATTATGAACATTTTATTTGCAATAATACCAGGATCAGTTCCCTTTGTGGGAGAAGCTATGTGTGATTCTTATTTGCAATTCCGTTCTCATCTTTGCTCTTTTACATGTAAGTGATCTCTGTTTTCTTTTGTAATTGGGCATATAATAAGCATCCTAGCCCATGAAGAAAAGGCCGTCAGCAAGATTGTACATCTTGCCTGCATAGCTGTTTTTCTTCTGACTGCCATTCTTAAGAATAGATGACAAGCCACTTGAAATAAAATTTCCTGTGTTTAAAAAACAAATTGTATCAGGAAGCACAGAACTGTGAGTGAGCACTGAAGATAAAACATACTGCCCTACTGTGAAGTTTGACTACCAAAACTGTAAGACATTTTCATATTTATAATACAGTCCTCTGAATTGTATCAAAATAAGCATCAGATTATAATGAAATTTGAAAGAGTTCTCAACATGTGTGGTAACTTGATTCTACCATGATTGATTAAAATCCTTTACTTTGTCACTAAATGATTTCATACCTGCTTTGAAAAGACCAACGATTTGGAAATCTGATACATGATTTTTAAACTTTGTCACAATTTATGTTAAGCATAATGTTTTTAAAGAGAATAATGGATCTAGTTTGGTGTTGCCATTCTTTCTCTGTTACAAATTCTGTTTATGCCTTTTCACTGAATTTTCAGTTTTGCAGACAATGTCACATACTGTTTCTTTTAATATTTATAGCACTCGTTGCATTTTTTTATATTAAGTGTTGAAAAGGCTCCTTTTCTTCCTTCTTTTCTTTTTAATGAAACACTTTAAGTATCTAGAATATACCCATTTGGCTTAGTTTAGGGATTATTTTTACCATGACCTCTAACAGGAGGGGTTTCAAGCCTGTTGCCTGGGTCTGCAGTGTAAGATTGAATGAAGATGCCCAGCAGAGATCTTGAATAGGTGCTATTTTTTTAACTACTGCAATTCCCATTACCAGATGTGGTATTACAGCATTGGGTGATTTAAAAATAATAATTGCTGTTGTTTAGAAGGGTCCTGTAGGCAGAGAAGCATTTTCCTAACGTTTCAGGCTAGAACACTTTAATGACCACCTCCCTCCTTTAGTTCCTTTCTCTTTCTTCTCTAATAACTCCATTTCCCCCATACTTACTAAGCATTTACTGTGTACAAAGACACAAGCTTTTTAAAATATATCTTTGTGGTTTTTTAAAATTCTTTATTATTTAAAGTATTAAATATAGCACTACATATGTCTCCTTTTTCCCCCATTGACCTCTCCCCAGCCGTCACCATGCCCCAGCACATGCTCTCACCCCCCTAGTGTCTGTGTCCATTCGTTATGCTTATATGCATGCATACAAATCCTTTGGTTGATCTCTTACCCCTCCCCTGCCTTCCATCTGAAGTTTGACAGTCTGTTTGATGCTTCTCTGTCTCTGGATCTGTTTTTGTTCATCAGTTTATGTTGTTCA
>NW_005363098.1:5017461-5019138 GCF_000412655.1 Myotis brandtii | reverse complement strand
TCCACAGTGGCTGCACCAGTCTGCATTTCCACCAGCCGTGTATGAGGGTTCCTTTTTCTCCACATCCTCACCAGAACTTGTCTTTGTTGATTTGTTGATGTTAGCCATTCTGACAGGTGTGAGATGGTACCTCATTGTCATTTTGACTTGCATCTCTTGGATGATTAGTGACTGAGCATGTTTTTAAATGTCACTTGGCCTTCTGTATTTCTGCTTTTGAAAAGTGTCTATTTAAGTCCTTTGCCCATTTTTTTATTGGATTGCTTATCTTTCTTTTATTAAGATGTATGTGTTCCCTATAAATTTTGGAGATTAGGCCCTTATCGGATATAACATTGGCAAGTATGTTCTCCCATGCAGTGGTCTTTCTTGTTGTTTTGTTGATGGTTTCTTTTGCTGTGCAGAAGCTTTTTATTTTTATGTAGTCCAATTTGTTTATTTTCTCCTTAGTTTCCATTGTCCTAGGAGCTGTATCAGAAACGATATGACATGTCTGATATTTTGCTACCTATGAATTCTTCTAAGATTTTTATGGTTTCCCGTCTTGCATTTAATTAATTTGTCCACTTTGAGTTTATTTTTGTGTATGGTGTAAGTTGGTGGTCTAGTTTCATTTTTTTGCATGTATCTGTCCAATTTTCTCAACACCATTTATTGAAGAGACTGTCTTGACTCCACTGTATGCTCTTGCCTCCGTTGTCAAATATTAATTGAGCATAATGGCTTGGGTTGATTTCTGGGTTCTCTGTTCTGTTCCATTGGTCTATATGTCTGTCTTCTTGTGTCAGTACCAGTTTTGACATCAGTGGCTTTGTCATATAGCTTGATATCTGCTATTGTGATCCCTTCAACCTTGTTCTTCTTTCTCAAGATTGCTGTGGCTATTTGGGGTCTTTTTTTGTTCCATATGAATTTTTGGAGAGTTTGTTCTAGGTCTGTGAAATATTCCATTGGTATTTTAATGCATTGAATTTATAGATTGCTTTGGGTAGTGTGGACATTTTAATGATATTGATTCTACCAATCAATGAACACAGTATATTCTTCCATTTGTTTATGTCTTCCTCTATCTCTTTTTTCAGTGAAAGACACAAACTTTTGGTACACAGAACAGCATGCTTGGTTCTCAAGAATGCTAAACAAAAGGTGATAGCTACTTTTTATTTGCAGATGCTATTATATGAAATTTTAAAGGCAACACTAATCTAGAGTTATAGAATGCAGATCAGTAATTACCTGGAGCCAGAAGTGAGATAAACTGACTATAAAAGAGCATGAGGGAACTTTTTGGAGTGATAAAAATATTCTATATCTTGATCATGATGGTAGTTATACAGGTGTATATAGTTATCAAATCTCTTAGAACTGTATACTTGAAATATGTGTATGTTATATGTAAATTTTAACTTAAAGTTTATTAAATAAAAAATATTTTTAGCCCTGGCCATTGTGGCTCAGTTGGTCGGAACATTGTCCCGTACACCAAAAGGTCGTGGTTTTAAATTACAGTCAGGGAAAATACCCAGGTTGCAAGTTCAGTCCCCAGTTGGAGCATGTACAAGAGGCAACCAATTGATGCTTCTCTCTCTCACATCCCCCTCTCTCTCTCTCTCTCTCTCTCTCTCTCTCCCTCCCTCAGTCTCTCAAAAACAAATGAAAAAAATAAACAAACAATCA
>NW_005363098.1:4972716-5017376 GCF_000412655.1 Myotis brandtii | reverse complement strand
GGTTATATAGATAGTCATATGAGGGTGACAGATGGACAAGTAGGACAGGAAGCAAAGAGGCGAGCAGCAACAAAGCTAACTTGGGGCCCAAATGGATTCTTGGGAACCCTTCCAGTGAAGTCCAAGTTCTAATCACACCAAGTATCATATTGCCATTATCAGTCCTTGATATTTCTTCTTCCATGCTGGTAATCAGTCTGTTTCCTATAACCGGAAATGGCTTTCTTCTTTCCTCTCTAATTCCTACATCTAACTCCATTTCTGTGGAGTTTTTTTCCCCCCTCTAAGTTCTCTCTTGACTACTGCAGTACTTAAGCAATTCTCCAATGAATTGATATTATGCAATTAAGAACTTGGTTACCCTCTAAATGGGTTGCTTTTACCTAAAACTGTAGTGGAAACTGGTTAAGGGAAGATTTCTAATATTTATACTCCTGTTACCTCCTTTCCCACATTCCACTTAATGTTCAAGGAAGTGCATCAAAATATGTCTTTAATCTCTGCAGTTCTTTCCATCTCTTCTTCCACAATCCTAGGTTATTGTCTCTTGCTTGGACTATTGCAGTATTACCTTAATTGGTCTCTCTGCTCTATTCTTACTCCCCTTTGTTCTTCACACAGCATTCAGAATGACATATTTTAAAAGTAAATCAGATTATTTTACTTCATTCCTTACAATGCTTCCATTACTTCCCACTGTACTTAGATTAAAATATGATCCCTGCCTATCTAGATGCTATCTTTACCTTCTTCCTTCTCCCCTACTCACTGTGCTTCATTAAACTGAGCCCTTTCCCAGCCCAGGGTTTTTGTAATTGCTATTCTTCTCCTGGAATCCTTTTCTTCCAGTTCTTTCTATGGCTTCTCATGCTTCAAGGGTCAACTACAAGGTCACACCTCTGAGGCCTCTCCAAAAGAGTATCTTCCTCCCTCTCAACAGAAGTGTTTCCTATCATATAATCTTGTTTATTTCTTTCCAAGGAACTTAGCACATATGAAATCTACCTTGATTATGTATTTGTTTACTGGCTTGTTGCCTGTGTCCTCATCAGTTAATAACCACCATAAGATAGAGATCTTTTCCATTTTGCTTGTCACTAGCTCCCCAGCAGCTAGCATCAGATTGGCTCATTGAAGACACTCAGTAAGTAATCATTGAATGAATGAACACATGAAAATGTAGTAGGCAAATAATAAGTACCCAGTGTTTGTTTTTGTTTTTCCCTGAAATTTTCTTTTCCTAAAATTCTTTTTTTTACCTCAATTTTACAGGTAGTTCTGTCATGACTGTAAAAGCTTTTGCTTCAGAGTCAATTCAAGACAGCATTAAATATTCAATTTTTAGTGGAAATGAAGATGGAGTTTTTTCCCTGTGCTCCAACTCAGGTAGGTCTTCTCTCCCCAAAAACAACTTTACTTCCTGCATCATGTAATGTTACGAGTAATAAATACTTCTCCAAAGGAAACAAAATTGAAAATGTAGAAATTGTTATAGGTAAATAATTTAAAAGGTAAACAAAGTTTTTTATGGTAGCAGATGAGAATTTGTGGGAAATCAAGAACTATTTACTTGTTCACATGTTCTTGCTAAGAATTCTATTCTTTACATTTCCAAATTAGATGGTTCCTATCCTACTCTGAATTTTTTAGATAAATTAGTTTCTACTCATAATTAACTCATCTGTGTGGGAGAATTGGAGCTATAGTAGAAAGATCATTGATATTTACATTGAATTGAAAATAAGCACACATGTCTAGCCTGAGGGAATCATCATCAGATTCTTCCAATTTGCCACTGAATGTCAATGATGCAACAAGAGAGGACAGCTGGAAAGGTTTTTATATCGTGGTAAAGAAATTACTTCCAAATACAGCATGTATTAAATTTAGCTTTAACAAGACCATTATTGTGTTTTAAATGAATACCAATTGATTATTTAAAACATAATGTTTTTTACTAACAACTATGTAGTAGATACGTATCTACAACTTCGTTGTCAACCCTCAAGAAGTATGTTTTTAATAATTTCTATATTACCATACAACTGCCTTATTTAATCGGTAATACATGCACATGGGAAGAATTGAGAGAGGGTAATTTCTTAAGTAAATGCTTTCTTGTCCAGGGTAATGGTTTGACTTTTTGATCCAACAGCCTTTAGTCAGGAGCTTTCTGAGGTAGTCTGCTAGGAATCTTCATCTCCTCACCCCATCATTTGGTTAAAGGGTGATACAGGCAAAGAGCCATTGGAAGCACCATCAATGAAGTATTGGCAGACACTTTTCCACCCACCCTTCCAGTCAACACACAGTCAAGAAAAGCAAGTTTCTGTGCATCCACTTTTAATATATATATAACATTGATAACATTGATCACTCATTTGGAGCCTTTGGGTTTATAGCTTTATTCTAATTTTCCCATTAGACTTTTCACCTTTTATGAGTTCAGGCTTCTTCCCTTGCTTTTCTAGAGTCTGTGCAGTTATCAGAGATTAATCTCAAAGAAGGAAGTTGTGTTAGAAATCCTTTTAACACAAATGGGATTTTAGTGATTGCTTACCTTGCTGGGTTACTGTTTTCACTTATTTATTTATGGTTTGTATTTTACTTTTTATTAAATTTATTGGGGTGACATTGGTTAATAAAATTATATAGGTTTCAGGTATACAATTCTATAAATAAATCATCTGTATATTGTATTGCATGTTCGCTAGCCCAAGTTAAGTCTCTTTCTATCACTATTTATCCCTCCTTTACCCTCTTTTACCACCTCTGTCCCCTCTGGCCACCACCAGACTGTTGTCTGTGTCTATGAGTTTGTGGGTTGTTGTTGTTTTGTCCTCTGAGGATTCCCTACTACTGTATCAACTCAGTAATGCATTTCAATACACACACACACACACACACACAAATTTATCAAGCATTTTAGTTTTTTTTATCATGAAGACATTTCAATATATATTTTATCATATTGCTGCCAAGAAACATTTTTTAAATCATTAAGTATGATATTAAATTTATCTTTTATGCTACTTTTGTTGCATAATCATTAAACTTATATCTAAATATTATATGAATGTATGTACATTAAATTGCATACCAGTTAAAAGAGAAAACTGGTATGTATGATAAATCAATGGCATTTAAGTTGTCGTCACTTAATGGTAAAAATGGGAGAAAACCATTTTATTAGTTATTGGCTAAATAAGTCATGATTAGATGGATCTCTGGTGGGCACTGTGTTTTCTGTCCATCCTTGCCAGGGTTTTCCCTGTGTTCATAGTCACAAACCAACGGTTTACTTTTGTATCCAAACTTCTTGTCACTTTAGCTTAAAAACATCTACTACTCACTGTCCAAACCAGCAAAAATTTGGGAGTTTGACTAATGTGTATGTCAATAACAGATGGTAGTATTCATTTCATTACTTGGTAGATTGACATAAAACAAAAATGATCAAACTTTCAGTGTTTCACGGGTGTAGCTTTAACAGGAGAGAGTTTAAAAGCTTGGGGATAACATAAATATTTATCACACTCTGGTGGTATATATGATATGCATGTGCGCCATTTGTAATTGACTGAAGTAACCTGAGTGTGCTATCAAACACTTAGCATTTGAAGACTCATAATCTCATTTTTATGTGCATTTTATAACTTGGACAAAAGCTATATATGTAGATATATCAGAAGGAAAATATTCCTACAGTTTCATTCTCAAGTTGTTGTGTAACTGGCGCTCTAACATATGAGAATGAACATGAAGTTGGTGTTGTGAGGCCCTTCCTCTAAGGAAAACATGGACTCCAGCCCATCCTATTAGACAGAGCCCAGGAGGACTTTCATCTCACCAGTGACAGAAAACCCTTGCTGTCTCTGAGAAAAATATGCATATATCATCCAAGGCAAAATGTGGATCTGGTAGGTGCGCCAGCCGTGAATTATCTCACAGACTGGTTATTGTCTTTTCCACTTGCATAACTTTCACAGCATATGCCAATTATTATGCCAAAAATAAAAATCAAGCAAGGAAAGCATTAGAGCTGCAGAACCATTCCAAGTTCAAAATTCCAATTATCAAAGCCCAAACACAAGCCTTTTATTAAAAACCCCACTTTGATCTGCACTATAATTGGCACACTTTCTACTCAGTGACACTGGCAATTTAGTGTTGCATTTCCATTGTGTTTCTCCTTTACCAGTGGTAACAGCACATGATAGCAAGCTGAGTGCCCTGCTCGGTGGAGACAGAACTCCAGATGAGACCTTTGCACCCACCTCGGACTGGGGCTCCTCTGCCATTTGGGGGCGGGGGCTCCTCCCTTGTTTCATGAAAGTTTCTAAAGACCAGCTTTCTTCATTCCCTGCGCATCAAAATGCACCTTAATGACTCTCCAGCTGCCAATGGTTAAAGCTGTTCTGAATTTTGTCAGGGGTGTTGGTAACATCAGACTGTGGTTTGTAAAAGTAATTTGCCTTTCGATCTGAATTGGTAACTAAATCTGATGATAATAAATGAAAGTGATTTTATGAAATTTTAAATTTGATAATATAGTGAGTTCTTCATATAGAATATAAATATTTAACTTCTCTTAATTACAGAATAGAAGCTATAAAACCCCCTCCAAAATACCCAGTATCAAAGTTAGCATATTTCTTGGGTTAGGATGGTTACCTAGGAAACGGGTTCAGCTAGAGCACTAAGAACTGTGGCTTCCAGAAGCAGGCTGTTTCACCAGAGATAGAATTTTTCTAACAGTCTGAGGCTACTTAATTTTCTCTTTCTAAATTCAGACCTTGTAAAGATATTAAATCTATATCTAGTGATGAAGGGGAAGAGAGATGTGGGTACAACCCTGGGATCTACACCATCCGACTACAAAGAAACATTCTAAGTATGCACTGTGTGACTTCTCACAGCTACCCTGTGAAGTCATTATTCATATCCCCATTTTACAGAAAGGGAGACTCGGCTTTGGAGAACCTGAGTAACTGACTCCAGGCCACAGTTAGTGGTGGTGGAACCAGGTAACTTGCCTAAATTAAGTATTCAGGTCTACGATCTACGCTTGGTTTCAGGTTCCTCTAACTCCAAATCAGTGCTCATTCAGCAAATCCCCATTCGATGGAATCTCTGACAGTGAGAACCAAGTAAATCATCATAATAAAAATAATAATAATAACATTAAATTCAGTAAGCAATTTAGTTGAAGGGGGTCGGGGGGAGATAGAGTAGAAACCAAAGAAAGAAATTATATCAGGATAGGAATTTCTAAATTTGAGGGAGGAACTTGAACATGGCATAACCCCCCAGGGCCACTTTCCCTAGCCTGGTTATGCTTTTCATGCAAGGGCTTTCTGTAAGCCAGACCTTGAGCTGGGTATTGGGGATATGATGGTGTAAGAGGCAGGTAGCCCTCCTCACCTTGCAGAACCTAAATCCTGAGGAGTAACTAGACTGAAGCAGGTGAACAAAGTACAGCACATGTTTGTGAGAGTCCATTGGGGGCTGACAGTGATGGCACGGGGATGGGTGGTCTGGAAAGATCTCTGAGGAAGCACAGGAGTGGGGACCGTTCGAGGCAGATGGAAAAGCATACATGGCAACTCTGAAATGAGCATTTGAGGAACAGAATACTTATGAGTGTTATGACCAGAGCAGAGACAGGTGGAGAAGGACATGATGGGATTTCTGAGGTGGGAGAAGTCCTTTGGAGGTTAAAAATGCTGAAATTGATCATAATCATTTTAGAAAGCCATTGCAGGGTTTTACACAGGGCAATGACAATGTTGTTTTTTATTATTTAACTAGAGGCCTGGTGCATGAAATTTGTGCACTGGTGGGGGGGCGGTCCTCTCTCAGCCCAGCCTGCGCCCTCTCACAGTATGGGACTTCTTGGGGGATGTCTGCCTGCAGTCTGGGACCCCTCACTCCTTACTGCCCACCTGCAGCCGAGGCAGGAGAGGCTCCCGCCATCGCCGCTGTGCTTGCCAGCCGTGAGCCCAGCTTCTGGCTGAGCGGCACTCCCCCTGTGGGAGCACAATGACCATGGGGGAGGGGGGGCAGCTCCTGCGTTGAGCATCTGCCCCCTGGTGGTCAGTGCGCAACATAGCAACGGTTGATTTGCATATTAGGGTTTTATTATATAGGATTCAGAATGGGAACTGGGTTGATGGGGAGACCAGTTAAGTGATTAATTCAGGGGACAAAATGGGAAATGCCAGTGGATGGAGGAGGGCAGCAGCAGTGGAGATGAAGAAAGGTAGATTCAAGAAATATCTGGAAGGTAGATTTCCCAGGCACAGTGATGGACCAATTATGGAAAGAGAAAGAGGATTTAAGAGACAGCTTCAAGAGTTCAGATATTTTGCAGTTTCTTTCCCTCCTACATGTTTGAACCTTGAACATCTGCATGCTCTCAACCTTTTTCACAATGACTCCAGTCAATAGAGGAGGGAGGCCAGTCAACATGGGGCTTTGAAAAGTGACAGGTGAGCATAGGAGTACATAAGGCAAAGATGATTTGGAACTTTTAAAATAATAACTACAAAATCAACTTCTTTTATTTTGTTTTCTCCCTGGGAATAAAAATAGGAGAACTCACTGTGAAAGAACCCAGGTTTCTTGATTTTGAAGTCAGAAATGAAGTACAACTCATCGTTTTAGCTGAAAGCAGTGGGCATAGAGCCTACAGCAAAATAGTCATCTTGATACAAGATATGAATGATAATTTCCCACGCTTTGGGCAAAGCATTTACCAAGTATCAGTGCCTGAAGGCCAGTTTCACAATGCTCCTATCATACAGGTAACAGAAAGATGTTTGTGCATGTGTGTGTGGATTATCATGTATCAATGTACATCAAAATAGGCCTAAACAATATCTCTTCATGGAAGCTGATGCAAAACTTTCATCCTCAGCACTACTTTGATAATTTGTCACCTAAATGATCAGGGGGAATTTTTTTAGCACTAAATCTAGACTTTGTTTCATCTATTTAAAGATCCTTTAAAACAGAGACTCTCAATGTAATATAAAAAATCCACATATGGATTCCTTTTCAGGCAACACTTTAAGCAAATTAGATTTTTTTCAACTATATTTTCCTCTTGCCTAAAATTGTAGCTTTAGACATATGAGACTCTACTGAAAGTTACCTGGAAATCCTTTGAATGAGAACACGGATTTGCTTCCTAACCCATTATTTACTTTATTGTAAAGTGAAATGTAAGCTTCAGCAGCTTATTAGTGTTGCTTTAATGGTTGTTTTTTAAATGTATTTGACAGTCTATAATTCTGTCATAATGCATTTCTCTGAAAAACAGACTTAAGCCCTGTTGCAGATGAAATCCTTATCTAATGCAAGAGTTGCTTCCTCACAGGTTTTTGCTGCCGACCTGGACAGCGGGTTGCACGGCCTCATTGAGTATTCCATTCTCGCTGGCAAGCAAGCACAGGTGTTCCAGATTGACGCGCGGAGCGGCGTGATAACAGCAAATGGGATTCTGGATTACGAGTTCACCAGCTCCTACAGGTTTGTCCCAGGTTCCAGTCCATTTGATACGCTATCTGCTTCCTTTCTGACCACACTGTTGTTGCTTTGAGCTTGACTGCCTATTTATTGTACAAGCTTAGTTGTAAAATGTGTTTTCCCTCTGATCCAACTTATGATCACTGGGAGAGTCTTAGGAAGTATTTACAGCTTTGGAAAGGTGATTCAATTAGAATTTTAAGGTTCCTTTTCATTTTAAGATTTCTTGAATTTATGATGCTGCTAAGTACTAAATCAGAGACTTTTAAAAAATCAGTATTCGTCAAATGTCTAATGAGCCATTGAGCACTCTGCTAATGTTTGTTCTTACTATTTTTTAGAATGATGAAGACTGAATGACATTGCTCTTTTTAATTCTTTATTCTTTTTTGTGTATGAAATTATAATCCTGTCATCAGGACCCTTGAACTGTGTTTTAATAGACATGATATTATTGAAAGCACCCATGGAACATTAAATACTTTTTTGCCTAGAGTCCAAGATATGCCAGACTTATACAGAATTCTATAAAAGAGAGAATCATAGTATTACAAGTCTCCTAGGTATTTAAAATGTCAGTGCTACAAAAGTCTAGCCAAACATACAGGGATATTTATGGCACCTCAGTCTGGAAAAGAAAAAGACTAGGGAACCTAAAATGGCTGTGAATGGGGACTGCTTTAAGAATGACAGCCAAGTCTTCTGTGAAATACAGTGAAACTGATTTTAAAAGAGAAAGCCCTGACCTGTGTGACTTAGTTGCTTGGGCATCACCCTGTGCATGGAAAGGTTGCTGGTTCCATTCCTGTCAGGGCACATGCCTGGGTTTTGGGCTCAATCCCCAGTAAGGGGCATGCAGGAGCAGCTGATCGATGTTACCCTCTCATATTCTCTCTCACATACTCTCTCTCTCTCTCTCTCTCTCTCTCTCTCTCTCCTCCTTGCTCTCTCTAAAAGTCAATTAACTATTCGAGAGATAGAGAGGTACATTTCTACTGCTAATGAGGATAGAGCTCTAAGATACGTGTCTGTGTGACTGAAATAAGGTGCACTATAGTGCTATTTGAGCAGAAGCGCACACACATGACTGGACCATGTCAGGAAGAAAATATATAGAGCTCTAAGATACGTGTCTGTGTGACTGAAATAACAAGGTGCACTATAGTGCTATTTGAGCAGAAGGGCACACACATGACTGGACCATGTCAGGAAGAAAATACAAAAAACTGTTAACCTTGTGTGTCTCTGGAGAAGTGCTCATGTGGGAAGTCTGGGGATCAAAGAGATGCTTGGCTTTCTTATTACTTATTTTAATATGCTTCATATTTTTGTCATATTTCCTGTATGTTCTTCCAAAAGTCCTTGCACATATAGTGCTTCCATTAATCCTCCCAGTTATCTCCCGGGAGGTTAAGTTGAGTGTTTTCTTATTCACTGAAAAGTCAACAGACATAGAGTGGATTGCTTAGGGTCACAGAACCATTTAATGTTCCAACATGGACTCGCAGCCAGGGATTCTGATTCTGGGTCAGTTTCCACTGTACAAGCTGACTTTCTATTGGGGGCTGAGGGGTACAGGTTTACAAAAGACCTAAGTGTCAATATTCTCCTAGGCTTGGCTACATTCATACTTTACGAGGAGCGTGCAGGATATTCCTGTGGTGGAGCAGTGAGAGCTGATTACTGAGATCTGTTACTGGGAGGATTGCATTAATTAACCTCTGAAAAACTCCCAAACTTTAAAAGTTCATCTTAAGTTCTTTTTGTTTAATATTTCAAAACATTACTTCAAAAGTATTTTAAAAGTTTAAGACTTTACCCTGTATTAACTAGTCAGATTTTTGGTAATATCTTACTATCATCAATTGTTATGATAATTACTGCATAAATATATTAACACTGATTGTATAACTATGTTAAACCTATCTCTGCCATGATTATTGCTATAGTAATTTTAAGCATTAAGCCTTTTCTTTCCATAGATGACGGCAGGTAAATCTCAGCCTAGTTGCTATCTGGGTGATTACAAATTCAGAGACTGTCGAAGGGCAGCTGTGTGCCAGGAACTAAGCATTTTGATTGTAGACTTTCTGTTACTCAATGGAGTCTAATTAGCCAATAAATCTAACTCCTTCCAGTTTTTCCTATGTATGTCATAGTTTCAATGTTCCCAATATTTAAATTGGTCCCAATATTTAAAAGTGCCCCTCCCCAGTTCTCTATAAAGAATTTAACTCAAGGCTGGAAGAACTGAGAGAAGGTTAATTCTACACATACAACCACAGAGACACACACACATGCACATACACATACACACAGTCTCCAGTAGCACCACGGCAAGGAAATAGTTTACAGCTTCTGCTTATCTAGGTCAGGGCCTCCCCTTCTCCCTTGTAGCTTTTTTTTCCTCTTTAGTGCTCTTTCTGATATTTAAGGCAGTCGGAAATATAGGATGATTTCTCCCTAGTCTACTTATATGGCCAGTGAATGCCTTGGGAAAAGTGTCATTTAGCTTTTAACTTTACTTTTGAAATATTGTTATTTCGTCTGATGAGGAAAATATTCTCAATTCCCATCCTCTGTTTTACAATATAAAACAAGGGGGGAAAAACGATATTGTCAGTTATGATTCTATTCAATATAAATGCATTAAATTAAAATTAGATAATTTTTGCCCTCATATTAAGCCTCATATAAGAAAACTCAGTAGAAAAAATGACAAATTATAAAACAGACCGTAAGTTCTGTCGGACCGATATTTCCTTATTTTAAAAACTGTTTACTGAGCTTGAGAAATAAAGCCAAATGAAACAGTTCTTGTTTCCAAGGAGCTCAAAACATTGAGTGCCCTTATAATCCATGGCAGGAAGCATAGTAACAATCACAATAATTTATGGTGCACCTGCATTACATGTTGAATTCTCATAATGAACTCTAGCTTTACAGAATAAGGAAACTGAAGTTCACAGGGATAAGGGATGCCAAGACTATGTAGCCAGTAAATGATAGAATGAGATTCTTATCCACTCGAATGGTCGTAGTAGGGATTCCTATTGTATTATGTGAATGAATCTTGAAAGTACACACCTGCCCTAGTTAGTGTGGCCCAGCTGAATGAGCATTGTCCCATGTACCAAAAGGTTGCCAGTGGATTCCTGGTCAGGGCAAATGCCCAGGTTGCGGGTTCCATCCCCAGGAGGAGGCGTGCAGGAGGCAGATGATTCATTATTTCTCACATCCATGTTTCTCTCTCTCTCCCTCTTCTTCCTTTCCTCTCTCTTTTTAAAAAAAATTAAAAATCCATTTAAAAAGTACATACCTGTATATTTATAAAACAAAAAAACAGAAAAAAATATTTTAGAAAGTTAAAATAATAATAAAATAAGTTTCAGCTTGCAGTTGTGAAATAACACATGTGTAGGAATGAGCATGCAAAAATGCGCTTTGAATCATTTGAAAGCATTTCCACTGCTTGACTTATAACTGACAAGGAGAGACTTATCCCTTTTTAAGTTGATAATTGGATATTCCTGGGAGCCTTGTAATGCTTTAGGGCCAATGTTTTTATTATCAAGCAATCTACTTTTAAAAAACCCAGTAGTAGCATAGAGTATATCAACAGACTAAGAAGAAAGTCAGCCACCATTGCCTCACCCATCCCAGCACTAACGCCCCCTCAGAGACTGACATTTTAAATTGGTTTTCTCCATTATTATAAATACCAATATGTCTTAATTTATCATTTTACGCATTATCTATCAACTTCTTGTCATAACAGATGTGTATTTAATATTTTTACTTTCTCTTATCCAATTCTATCTTTGTATTCATTCACTTGTTTTCATTTACTTAGTAATCAGTGTTTACATTATATGATTCTATAAATGTTCACTTCAGAGCCATGTCATACTCATGTTTCCTTTCCTACCCTCCCCCTGCTCCAAAGTTAATGAATTATCTTTCTTTTTTTGCTCACTCAATTCCCTACATCTATGTATTCCTTGTCAGTGCTCCAGTAGCTCCGTCATGCCCACCCATCTTTTCCCCCTCAAATGCCTCCCATATCGAATATTCTATCAAGTCCTCTTCGTTGCTTCCAGACCGGTTCCTGCTGCTTTCTGCCCTCCTGGTCTAGCATTAACAATCTGCAGTAGCTTTCTAAGCCTTCAGCAAAGCTGGGTGTTTCATGGCTTTGCTTTATTGCTCTCCTAAATTAAGCTCATGTTCCAGACCCCAGGTCTTTGTCTTTTTTAGTTTTTTCTTCCAGTAGCTTTGGCCAGGGAAGTAAATTCTGTGAGTTCTTGAGTATCTAAAAGCACCTATATTCTACTCTCACATGTGATTTATACAATGGATAGTATAGAAGCTGATTTTTATTTTATTTTATTTTTTAGAATTTTGAAGGTATTCTCTTATCTTTTAAAACCCAGTGTTGCTGTTGAGAAGTTTGGTGCCATCCTAATGATGTGTTTTGTACATGATTTGTTTTTCCTTCTCTGTGGGAGTTCTCAGGTTATTTTCTTTATCTCTAATGTTTAGAAATTATGTGATTATATACTGTAATGTGGGTCTTTCCTTGTGCTGAGTACTTGGTCTGCTCTTTGAATAAGGAGAAATCTTTCTATTTTTCTCTTATTTCATTAATAATTCTCTCTTCTTCCTTTTTTCTGTTTTGTTTTGTGTGCTTACTTTGCCCTGTTCCTTTGTCCTAGACCTTATTCAATCAATACTTGGACTGCTGGATCAATTCTTTGTCAATAATATTTTATTTCTTATTTTCTATTTTTTGTTTTGTGTGTTGGTTTATTTTTGTTATTTTTTTTTCAGGGGGAATACCTTAATTTTAACCTTCTAAACTTTCTTTTTGCTCTAGTTAAACATTTTTGGACATTGTTCATATTTTTATTTCCAAATGTTCATTCTTGACCTTTGAACTTTCCATAGCATCTCATTCTTAATGTATACATGCATTATCTTCTGATGCCTCTTAAAGGACATTAATTAGAATTGTTTTTTACATTTTCTTTTGTTCTTTCGGGATTTCTGTTTCCTTTGGGCTCATTTCTTCTCTTTGTCTATTTCGCGCTTGCATTTTCATGTTGGAGACTTTCTGTAAGTAACTGATGATCCTTGGTTCTGAGTGAGGCAATAGCAAAGTCACTGAAACCTCTGAGTGGGCTGGAGGGGCTTACTGACCAACACACTTTACTTTCAGATGAAGCAGAGAGGAAGTAGACTACTTTTTAGGATGACATACAAATGACAATACATGTAGAGAGTTCTTTTTTCTTTGAGAGGGGCCAGTCTCATTGATAGTCTCTACTGGTAACTCATTAGGGTTGCAGCCCTAAAACATGGAGCCAGTTGGACTGGCTACAACCAATATTCCACAAAGACTGCCAAGGAGCTATCATAAGAAACTTGAGGTCTCACACAGGTTGTGTGTAGAATCTCAGTGGATCTGCCTTTATAATTTTTAATTTTTTTAAGCCATTGAGAAACCTTTTAGTTGTCCTTTCATTTTGAAACTGAATCATATATTTTTCTCTATATCAAAGAATCCCAGTTTTTTTTAACCTGACATCAGAATTACATAGAACCCCTGAAGTTGTAATGTTGTGAAGGGCGGTTATGGCTTTGGTGGAAGAAGGAGACATAACTTTGATGTCTTGGCCGAGACTTTAGTATGACATTGGGGAAGGGCAGGCAGCAGGGCCAGAGAACATTATGAGTTCATTATTTTTAGTAAAACATTTCCATATGTATCTGACTTATGTTCATACTAACAAAACAAACTTTCCACATGGAATTATTCCTAGGCTCCAGAAGTGTGAAACTCAAGTCTTTGTATACTGACTAGAGGCCCGGTGCATGGATTCCTGCACATTGAAAAGAAATTAATTAGAAGGTGGTCAGCAGGGCGGGACTGGGCAAGACGGGCGACATGGCCTGGAGCCAACCTCCTGTGATAGAAGGTGGTCGGCGGGGCAGGACTGGGCAAGACAGGTGACACGCCCTGGAGCCAACCTCCCGTGATCTCTCCCCAGCCGGCCGCACCTGGGGTGGCGCTGGGGCTTAAAGGGTGTCTGGAGTGAGTGGGCTCCCCAGCCGGCCGCACCTGGGGTGGCACTGGGGCTTAAAGGGTGTCTGGAGTGAGTGGAGTCCCTCTGGCAGGTAGAGTCCCTCGGCCTGGCCTATGGAGATCGGGCCAAAAGTGGTAGTCCGACATCCCCCGAGGGGTCCCGGAATGTGAGAGGGCACTCTGAAAAGTTGCTGTTGCTCAGCAGCTCCTGAGTTGAGTGTCTTTTCCCTGCTGGTCATTGCGTGTCATAGCTACCAGCTGGTTGGCTGGTTGGCAGGTTGCTTAGGCTTTTATATATATAGATGTTCCAACTTTGATATTGTTAAAGGCAGCCTGTGTGCTTCATGAATGGTAGATAAACAGTAATCATTTGCTATTAAGTGGAATTTAAACCAAAAAAGAGTTGATGCTTATCTTACATCATTTTTGAATATAAGGTTGAAAAGAAAGAAGACTTATTAGGTAAGCTAACAATGGAAAAGAGAGTAGAAGTGTGTCAACTTCAAAGACTCAGTTTCTCAAAAGGTAGCATCAACAGCTGGCTAAGACTAATACCACCTCTGAAATAAAGATCATCTTCTGATTGACAACTCACTTTATTACTCAGCTACCCCCGTGGACCTCCCAGTGTTTAGAGGAGAGTGAAAAATGAGCTAATGGTTACACATTAAGGAGTTATATATACACAGCAAGAGAGGGAAGTTGAAGGAGGATCATACTAGTCTATATAGTGGAACACAAGCTGTCCAGTCAAGCAAGACCTGGGCTTAAAATCCTGGCTCTGTGATATAGTACACTTATAATCTTGAAAAAATCTTGAGAAACCAGTACTCAACATATATTAAAGAAAACCAGAGAAGGTAGCCAACTGGCCCTGTAAGCAGTTATGGGAGAGGCTGACAAATAAATCATTAAGAACAAAGGCTAATGATTGTATGGCAGAAGAATGTACAGGGTGCTATGGGACAGAGAGGGACATCCAAATCAAATGAGAGGTCAGTGAAAACTACAGACCAAAGGGTGTAGGGACAGGATTCCAGGCAGAAGACAGATCATAGAAGGGCATTGTACATGCTCAAGGATTGGACTTCCTCTTGGAGACATGGAGAGACAAGGAAAGGTTTTAAATAGGGAGTCAGGTTTTTAGATAGAACAATTGAGTTGCAATGTGGGGGTTGGATAGAAGCAGATGAGACTTGCAGTGGGGAGATTGGTGAGTAAATAAGTACTCCAGATGAGAAAGGATATAATGAATACACACCATTCCGGTAAAGATGATGAGGCTCCAGAACCAACTTATCCTGGTTTGCCCAGAGCTGTCTGGTTTTAAAAAAATCTGAAAGTCTCATGTCCTAGGAAACCCTTTAGTCCCTGGCAAAGTAGGATGGTTGATCAGCCTTTCTGAAACTCAGAAGGAAGGGGTGAAATGGATGAGATCACTAATTCAAGTGATACTTAGGAGATAGAATCTATAAGACTCATAATTAGTCGGGTGTTGGAAGGGTGGTGACAGAAAGGGAGAAGTTGAAGACACTAATAAATTTTCTAACTTGGTTGCTGGATAAGCTAGTTGTATCATCATCCAAGAGCGGTTGAATCACGACGTGTGAATTCTTTCAGATCATGTACTTTCACGTCTACTTTATAGTCCTATCCAACCATGCATTTTTTTTGTATGTGTACTAATCACAGTGATTTCCTCTTTCAATTCTACAATTTTGATTTTTTTTTGCAATTTGGGTCTGAAAAAATATCGATATAAAAAAATCATTTGGTGTCTGTATCTTTTGTTGATACAGTAAAATAAAAATATGTAGCAGGTACTGGTTTTTGTATGTTTTAGGTTGTTCTTAGTAAAACGGACTGAAGTTGACGGTCTATTTCCCAGAAATGGTGCATTGTTTTGATCCAGATGCCTCAAGAGCCCTGGTGGTTTGCTGGATTTGCTTCTCTAAACATGTCAAAAATAAATAAATAAATTTCAGACTACTATTCTTATGAAATAAATTTGAAATGATATCATTTAGAAAAAGCCAGGAAGAGAAAGAAATGTAGCTAGTCAGCTCATTTTTAAATTTTCAACTGGAAATTTGATATTTATGTTGTTTTTCTTGATTCTTTTCCAAACCAGCTTGATTGTGCAAGCCACAGATAAAGGGATGCCCAGGCTTTCGGGTACCAGTGTGGTCAAGATACAGGTGACTGATGTAAATGACAATGCCCCGGCTTTTCTCCCCCTTGAAGCAGTGGAAATTGCAGAAAGTGAGTGTGGCAATGTGGAATAGTGGTTTTGATTAACTTGTATAGTCTCATCTACCATATTTTCAGCCAGGTCCTGTATTAAGTATGAATACTAATTCTAAACAACCATGCAACGTAGTTTTCATCTTTATTTTAAAGAATAGAATACGGATGGTCAAAAGTTTATCCAATGTCAAAGAAGTTAAATGTTGAAGCTGGGATTTACATTCAGATAAGCATGAGGTTAGTCCCCATGCTCAGACCGCCATTGCATATGGGTTCTTTTTGTGTGCACCTATTTAAGAATGAAATTTGCTCTGTGAAGAAGCACATTTTGTTGACTAATAATCATCCTAAAACTCCTCTGAGAAGAAGCAATCTCAGACTGATAACTCTGTCAGTCTTTGCAGTATATTAATAAGTAATAAGTGAAGGGGATTGGTGTTCACCATGCAAAGTCATCATTTTCCTCTCGTGCAAACATCTGCAGAAAAATTTTACACCATTAGTGGTAGAGGCTGCAAATACAAAATTTTATGTGATATGCTGATTAATCTTAATTGTTTGGGCCTCTGGGATATATGATGACTCAATAGATTATGATCCCAAAGTTGCCTGTGATCAAAGGCTCTAGTGATAAAATGCAACCCAACTCTTTATAATTGAAGTCCCAAATAGTGTGGCCCCTCACTTGCCTCTCTCTCCTTGTACTATTAATACTAAATTTAGTCCTACAGTGTTCCTAACATTTTATGCCCCCTTTCCAAACAAATTATAACCATCACCGCTCACAGATGATAATATTCCAGAAATTTCTATATATAGGGATATCTCCAGATATTCTAAGTATCCTAAAATATTCTATCAATAAAAAAATTCTTCAGTTTTGTTTCCTGCCTATTTGATAGATTTTCATGTGCTTTTACTGAAGGTACTATTCTAAAGTACATGCATTAGCATAAAAATGCAGCAGGGTGCCCAATATAAACACAGGGTATCTCAAAAAATGTATACACACTCTAACAGCTGATAGCTCAATTTTGAAAATGAAATGTATTTTAATAAGCACTGGCTTTCTAATTATTCAAAGGGTGTATGTATATTTTGG
The DNA here is from genome assembly GCF_000412655.1 of Myotis brandtii. Classification (NCBI taxonomy): domain Eukaryota; kingdom Metazoa; phylum Chordata; class Mammalia; order Chiroptera; family Vespertilionidae; genus Myotis; species Myotis brandtii. The sequence continues at coordinate 5,000,415 of NW_005363098.1, read as the reverse complement.
GGGGACACCCTGTATATCACAAGAACAAACAACATAAATCAAAACATACTGAACGGGTTAAGATGTGGTTGGTGAACATCAAGAATGTTCATGCTTGAATATGAAAACCAGGAGTCTTATATGCAGTGGAATTATTCTGAATACCTTGGCATCTTCTTTCTACCTGTACCATACATGTAAGCTAAAAAACAAAATCCCTTTCACAGCAGTGTAGGCTAGAGGATACATACAGTGTGAGGCATTGAGCATGTCATCTCTTTTGTGATTATTTTTGTGTGTAAATAATACTAAAGATTTGTTTTCATAACTAGTACTGTGTATACTTTGGCTTTCTATAGTATTATTTCATTTTCTCTCTTTTTATTTATTTATTTTTTAAAATTTTTTATTGATTAAATTATTACATATGTGTCCTTATCTCCACATTACCTCCCATCCCCCCCACCCATGCCCTCAACCCCCTGTTGTCTGTGTCCATTGGTTAGGCCTATATGTTTGCATATAAGTCCTTTGGTTGATCTCTCCCTCTTACCCCACACTACCCTACCTTTCCTCTGAGGTTTGAGAGTCATATTTTAAGGGAAGGAAGCAATGTATGTGTCACTCCAAAAGAAATGTTTGCAAGATAAGTGCCAAAGAACTAAGTATCTATTCCTAAGTTTGGTATCCAAACATTTTTATTTCAATCTTGTCTACTTTTCAAAATGTTGTTTTTCATTAGTGTTTTTAGTAATAATCTTCTTCCCACCCATACCCCCATGAATATATGATTTTGATACAGAATCTATATAGTACAAATAAGCGGCTTGGAATGTTTCTTGGTCCTGGGAGTATGTTGTAAGCATACAAGGAAAAATGTAATATAAAAATTGACTCTACCCTACCTCCTCAATTCTCAATTCAGTGGTAAAATTTCACTTTTATTGGACTTATAAATTCTTCAAAGTTTTTGTTTAGTTTATAATGAGCTTTGTATGAGAAATCATGCCAAGAAAAAGCAAATCATGTTGGACTTGAAATAAATATAAAAAAGCTTGGATTGAACTATTCAAGAGATATTTCAAAGGATGAATTTTAATGGAGACTGACATTGGTCATGATTATTTCAGATTCTCTGCCTGGTGTAATTGTGACTCGAATATCAGTTCATGATGTGGATTTGAATCCAGCTTTCATCTTCAGTTTCGCCAAACAGAGTAATCCTGGAACAAAGTTTGCTATTGATCAGCACACTGGGGTGGTGGTGCTAGTGAAAACATTGAATTTTGAAGAAGCTACTGAATATGAGCTGCTTATCCAAATTTCTGATTCGGTGCACCACACAGAGGGAGCACTCATTGTCCATGTGTTGGACGTCAATGATAACCCACCAGTGTTTTCTCAAGATTCTTACCAGGTAAATAGCTTGCAGAGATGCTGAAACACAGCCCAAGCTGGAAAGAATAGGAAACAATGTAAGCCTAATTTAGACAGGCAGCAAGCCCAAGCTGGAAAGAATAGGAAACAATGTAAGCCTACCATTGTGGACAGACTAATTTAGACAGACAGCAGTCCCTGTTTTTAGAGCTTAAGTCGATGCTGAGGGTTTTTTATTTAATATCATGGAGGATAGAAGTATATATGAAATTGAATATATCATTCCACCCAGTTTCTTAAGTATGTATAATATGTCATCATATGAAACTATGTTATCATTTTTCTAGTTTTTAGGGATCGGGGTCCTGTTCATAACAATTGGAACTTGCCAAATGTTTTCAAGGCCACAAATAAGACAATAATGTGACCTATTGTAGCCTAAGGTAGATTATCTGCAGTTAATTTGGAAAACCTTTTTCTTTCCTAGGCATAGTTTTAGAATATTTTGGGGTATTGATTAACATTTTGCAGAAAAAAATTATGAACAAAACTGTAAAGTGGAAATTTTAGTCTTTAGGGCATAGTGTATGTTTATAGAAATGAGAACAATGATAGCATTCAACTAAGTACTTGGAAATCGGCTTTAGGACTCTTGAATGTAACACATGCTAGGTTTCTGTGTAAACCCAGGAGAGAAATTAACCTAAGTAATGATCTCCTATAAAGGCTAGTTAAATCAGATAATGTATATAAGTAATAATATATTACTGAATGTATTAACTATCCTCTACCACACAGAAATAATTTAGAAGGAAATTTTTTCATAATGAAAATAGAAACTGAATTAATCTTTTTAAAATATTTTTTTCTGAATTCTGGGACCACAACATAATCGTCTTAATATGTCAACTCTGTAAATAAACATAGCTAATAAAGTCAGGTTCACTGTGAATTTTCCACAAGCAAAATAAATAAAATGATCTCACATTTTGGCCCTGTGCATGAGAATATCTGTAGTCTTGTAGCACAACATCCATTTCTCTGTTTTTGTTCCTCAGGTCACCATTCCAGAATCGGTGCCTGTGGGGTACTCTGTGCTGACTGTGACAGCCACAGACTCAGAGAGCAACGCGTACATTTCTTACAGAATTATTTCCTCTTCCACAGAATTCTCCATTGATCCTAGGAATGGTGAGTTATTTATAGTGGCTTTAGTGTTCAGAGTCTGAGTTACAGGCTGGAAACCTGAAATAATCCTTTCCAAATGCTCCTAAAATAGCTCCCCATCCCCACCCCCTAGTATTATAAACACCACCATCTTATTTCTCTTCTTGTCAAATGCTGTGATAGCAAATCCCAGTGTTATTTCTCTTCCCCAGCATCTCAGTGGCTGGCAAGCAAAAGGAATTGATTAAATGCTGGCGATGGCTCAGAGGTTCAGGGACCCCCATATAGTAAACACCTAGTCCGTCAGGCCAACCAAGCACAGTTCAGGTAGTTATCCCAGGCTTAGAAAGAGTACTGAGGACTTTGTGTTACTAGAGTTTGAAAGCTTTCATTGAAGCCCAGGTACAGAACGTTCAGTAATAACACTCAATAAGGACCAACGAAAACGGGGAAAAAAATTATTTGAGCATCTCTACTGAGTAAAAACATTGTGGTGTTCTGGTTTATTTGATGCCTTCCAAGGCTGTTTGTGTTTTTATAGAGCAAGACATTTGTGGCTGTGAAATGCATTTAAGCAAGTGATTTCAGATTAGAGCAGTTAAGCATTGTACAGAGAAAGTTTAACAGTGAGTAGACATTATAGCTAAACTTGATAAAGATGAATAAATGGCAATGGAACAACTTACTATACAAAAAGAAAACTAGGACAAGTTTATGGCAAAGTTATCTGCAAGCAGCACACATATTAAGTAGAGTGAATGTCACGAATATTATTTCTGACTCTTAAGTGTTACAAAAGTATAAATGTAATAATTTTAATTTTCTATTTGGAGTTACTCTTGGTTGTAAATTAAGTAACAAATAAGCAAACGCATTAGTAAATATTTGATACACATTTGCTAACTAAATGGATCATGAAAATTTAATTTCACAGCATGGAAATGCTACATCTTATTTTTCAGGCACGATATTTACGGCCAACCCCATAGTACTTCTGGATGAAAAATCAACAGTTCAATTTCTTGTTGAAGCCAGTGATGGTGGAATTCCTGACCTGAGGGCTCTTACCTTAGTGGAGATAGAAATACAAGATATGAACAATCATCCCCCTGCGTTTGCAGTAGAATATTACAATCTTAGCTTGAGTGAAGATGCTCAAATTGGAGGCACGCTTGTCACCTTCTCAACCACTGACCATGACTGGGCCCCTGAAAACACACATGTTGAATATTCCATCATCAGTGGTAATTCGCAGAACAATTTCGACGTGGAAACTGGTTTCCTTCATTCAGAATATCCTTTTAAGCAGGTTGGTTATTTGGTGTTGCTTCACAATCTGGACAGAGAAGCATCTGCCAGTCACAAGCTTGTCATTCTGGCATCTGACCACGGCTGCCCTCCACTGACTTCCACCGCCCTGGTGTCCATAGAAGTGCTTGATGCCAATGATAATCCACCTACATTCCACAGTCTGACGTATCACGCGCATGTCAAGGAAAGTACCCCTCCAGGGAGTCACATCACCATGGTGTCAGCCAGTGACTGCGATGTGGGTTTACATGCAGAAATCATCTACCACATCATCTCTGGGAACGAGAAGGGGCATTTTTACTTAGAAGAGAGAACTGGAGTCCTTTATTTGACTAAGCCTTTGGATTATGAAGAAACGATAAAATTCACTTTAACCATCCAAGCTTCAGATGAAGAAAAGAAACATTTTTCTTTTGCAGTTGTGTTTGTCAGTATCCTAGATGATAATGATCATGAACCGCTGTTTCTGTTCCCAAGATTGAACTGTGTTGTTCCTGAAAATCTGCCTGTGTTCTCCACCATATGTTCTGTAAATGCTTTGGATTTTGATGCAGGTCCTTATGGAGAATTGACCTATTCTATTTTATCCCCCTGTCCTGCCACTCATGGAGCACCTCCTGACCACGATCCCTTCCTCATTGACCCTCTGACGGGGGACATTCATGCTAAGCAAGTCCTTGACTATGAAAATGACAATAGATACTGCCTCACGGTTCAGGCAAAAGACAAAGGTGACTCCACAGCCTTCTTAATGGTTTGGGTCGAGATTGAGGGGATAGATGAGTTTGAACCCATTTTCACTCAAGATCAATATTTTTTCAACCTCCCAGAAAACTATAACATAAGACAACTGATTGGCAGAGTGGAAGCATCAGATGCAGACGCTGGTACTGATGGCGTGATTCTTTACTCCCTTGAAACGCCATCTCCTTTCTTTTCAGTAAATAAAACGAATGGAAATATTTATTTGACTAGAGCCCTTCCCCTCATAAGAAGTCAAGTCAGCAAAGAAGACACGATTGAAATGAAAATAATCGCTCATAGCCCTAAACAGGACTCTAAGGTCGCATCTTGTACTGTTTTCGTGAACGTGTCTTTTGCCTCGGAAGGAAAACGCTCGGCGGTGTCAGCTAGCCGCTTCTCAATCAGCCTCGCCGTCTCCTTTTTAGTGTTTCTGTTGCTCATCATCCTTCTGACTATCCTGATTTTAAGACATAAACAAAAAGATGGAGGCAACAGTTACGAAGACAAGAAAACGTCATCATCCTTAGATATCAGTTTGAGACTGACCAGGGATGCCAGCATGCCCCAACCCTTCCAGACAACGGATGACTGCAGTGAGGAGGCGGTGCCTGCGGACTCCACGCCGGAATGGCTGAGTTTAATAAGCATCATGGGAAAGGACGCGCGACATCTGTACCGGCACTCACACTCCAGTGGCCGCTGCTCTGTGGACGGAGAAACGGCAGAAGATAAGGAGATCCAGAGGATCAATGAGCACCCTTACAGGAAGGACTCTGGCTCAGCTCTGAGTGACCGGGAGTCCAGGGTGCCGGACTCCGGAATCCCAAGGGACTCAGACCAGCTCTCCTGCTTGTCTGGGGAAACTGACGTGGTGGTCTCTGTGGTAACAGCAGAAACCAGCCATGCACTCGAGGAAGGAGATGGAAGAGAAGGCTGTGGCACAGCCTACATTCAAGATGATATGCTGCCCCAGACACTAAGGAAGAGAGGGGTCCAAGCGGACATCCCGGCTGAGGTCAGGAAAGAGCCTGTCTTTATTTCAGGTGATGCAGAATCAAGATGCGCAACACAGAGAACCTCTGATCATGATGGGAGAGGCAGCTATCACTGGAATTATCTCCTCAGTTGGGAACCCAAGTTCCAACCTCTTGCCTCGGTATTTAATGATATTGCAAAACTGAAGGACGAACATTCACATGAACCTGGGACTCCCAAGGAGAAGAAGTCTTTTGTTTTCCCACCCCCTTTGATTACAGCAGTAGCCCAACCTGGGATTAAAGCAGTTCCACCGAGAATGCCAGCTGTGACCCCAGGGCAGGGCCTTCACAAATACCCACACTCCCCCCTTCTCTACCATCTCAGTTCCCTGCCTGAAGCCATGACTCCCAGTTTTTCTCCATCTCTTTCCCTGTTGACAGCACAGACCCCTGCCATGACTCCACTGTTGTCGCATGGAGATTTCTTAGGAGCACATCTAAGCGATACGTGCCGTGAACTTAAAGCAGAAGACGAAGTTCAGATATAAACCAGTTGTGATGCCAATTGCACTGCTCACCATCGGTCAAGAATGGTTGAACAGAACATTCTTAAGCAAGCTTCTCCAGACCAGGTTCATTTTATCCACACGGGAGTGATATCATTTTGTCAGGGTTTTTAGAACCTCCGCATTTAAGTTTCTCAAATTTCTTCTTCCAGCCTTAAAGAGAAGTTACCTCCTCCTTTAACCTTTAATGTTTTGCTCTCAGGACTCCTTTGTATATATTAGGTAGTATATATTCTGCCATACCTGGTTTTCTGTATGATTAGATTTCCAGAGGACACAGTGAACTTGACTGACTACCAACGCGTTTATATAAAAACAAATGGAAATAAAGTACAGGTATAGTCACTCAGTCACATTGCTGCTGATTACCTAGTAATTTGGAAGGATAAACTTAAGTTTTAAAGTGAAGCCATTTTCTGTGTACCTGACATGTTTAGAGTTGCATTTCTCCACTTTCACCATCAGCCACACTGGTGGAGTTAGCCATAATTTGAATTTTAATGTGGTGTCTTTTGGAAATTTAATTAAGTATGAAATTTGTCATAACTCTGTGCCAAATAAGAAAATTATTCTTTTTTAAATGAACCAGGAATGTTTGTTCTTGACGGAGGGCCAGGGTTGATAAAAGCAATAAGTGTGTCTTTGGCTGTCCCTGAGACACATTTCCTTGACCTTTACAAATAGAATGATGATTTTTTTTAGCGTCTGTCTCGTAACATTGTAGGGATACAGACATTAACATTTGAAGATTAATTCATAGATATTTTAAACTTTTATTTTCTTCTAGATATAGTAACTTTTGGTAAGAAATAATTTATCCACTCAATGTCAGTTTTAAAAGTTTGTGTAGATAAAGTTATGTTATTAGCAAATAATAATTTTATGGAGTAATTTAGCAATATATTTTTCAATGAAGTTTTTTACATAAATATTTCTACTATAAAAGTTAAGGATAGATATCAGAAGTCTTTCTTCTATTAGTTCATGTTTAGCTTTAACTGACATTAGATGGAGCAGTTGGACAACACAGTTAAAATAATTCTGGTTTGTACGGCTGTTTCAGAAATATAGTGGTGTGTGGGGGCTCACGTATATGCTATCCCTCCTCTCTGGTGAGCCTGAGGATCTATCCAAAGTTCTTCTCTGGTCCAGGAAAGCAGAGCACTTCCTGATGTGAGGGTCCTGCAGTCATCCATGGTAGGCGACCTGGGCAATCTTTGGAATGAGTTTAGATTCTCATGGGCATCTGGTGTGGTTTTCTTGGTGGTTAGTGTGAATGTCTGCTATAGAAATACTTCCTCCTTTATTTTTCGATAGACCTCATCTGTAAAATGTGAGATAACTCATTTCTCTTTACTGGAAAACATTGCAAGATGCTGTGTTTGATATCCAATTCTGTAGGTAAGTAATTCTAAGGCTTTCTATGCTGATTCGATCAATTATATATCACTGCTGACTCTTACATTGAGAACAAGTATGTAAAACCACATTAGAAATTGTATGAAAGTATGAAACATGAAGGTTTTTGGTCAAGCCTAGAATCCTAGAGAATGTCATTTAGGCATGAGATATTTAAATTTTAAAGGACAATTCCTTCCTTCCTCCCTCCCTCCCTCCCTCCCTCCCTCCCTCCCCTTCCTTCCTTCCTTCCTTCCTTCCTTCCTTCCTTCCTTCTTCCTTCCTTCCTTCCTTCCTTCCTTCCCAGGAAAGAAGTCTTCATGATTTTTCTAAAAAAATTAATTCTTCCAGTGTTCCAATATTTATTCTCTCTTTGACCTCCTTCAAAAGATTACTTTGAGCCTAACAAAGAAATTTATACTGACTTTTTAAAAAATATACATGGAAGTTGTGTTTTGCAACAGAATTATTTCTAGGAACGAAGAACATATTGTTGTTTTTAATTAAACAGGTTCTTTCTTTACTTATGCTTAAAAAGAGATATTCGTCTAACTTCCTTAAGTTATTTGCCTGTGACTTATTACTCCTTCTGGACAAGATTCTGCATTTTTTAGACATTTAATAAAAACAGAAGACAAAAAGTATTTAGAGCCATTCCTTACCAATATCTAGTGGATTTTTAATTCATGACTTTATTAATACTGTAACCAACGCCACCCCACCACCAAACAAATGCTGCAAGTGGGGTTAAGAGCAAAAATGTAAACATGCTGGTTAAGTGTTCACAATAAATCATATGTCAGTCCTTTTCAACTAGAGTGCTTTTTTTCCTAAATAAACAATATAATTTGTATAGTTTTCCTTCAAGTTTAATATTAACTTGCCTCATATGTTCTGTGTTACTTTGCTGATCTACACACTGGCTTTAGCACTCTGGAGGGGGTACAGAACTTGTTAGTGGAAAATCATATTAAGCCCCAAATTCATAAGCTATAAAATAAAAGACAGTTGTCTGTTGTGGAATTTTGGCTGCCTGAAATTCTGGACTTTCTTGTTGGCATCCTTAAAAATACTGGTGTAAATCAATACCAAATGGATATCAAAATTCCATGTCCCAGTAGTAATCATTGAATTGGCTTCCAAAACAGATTCCTGGGCAAAAAAAAAAGGGGGGGGAGGGGGGAATGCTGTATCTTTAAGGATTGGATCACTTAACTGTTCTCTGAAAATATTAAAATGTGCTATAAACTACTGGCTGCCTACATGTATACATACTTAGTCTAGAATAAATGTCCAGTTGAGACAGGAGTTGAATTTCTCAGCATGTTTACCAGCAGTTTCAGTGACCCCTTTGCTGTGTTTTCTAGAATTTATCATGATGAAAGTTAATTACTAATTTTAAACTTATTTACATCCAAACATATCTTTTGTTACATTTGTTTTGTTTTGCCACTTTACACATTTTTAAACTTTAACTAAAAAAAAAAAGCAAGACATAACTAAAAGGATCTAAAACAATCACTCACTTCAAAGCAATGAAGTATATGGAGTGAATATGGTTAGTGGATTTGCACAGGATTATTACGGATAAGCTCCTTGGGTTTACGCTCACAGCATGCTTTAGTTGAGCCTAAAAGTATAGAGCCATCTGTTTGGCTGTAGCTGAGGAGAGATAATATGGAAAATCATTCTGTTCACGGGGAACACCTCCATCAGTGAAGTTGTAGAAACCTTGCTTATGACCAAAACCAGCATTCCCGTGTGAGTCACTGAATGAAGGTAGCTTTCCCCCATTATAGAGATGGAGGTAGAGAAGCAGGGAAGAGAAAATAGAGGATTAAATCTGAAAAGGAATAGTTTAGGGCACTGGTAGAGAGCAAGAAGAGAAAAAATGATTTTTAAATGTAAAGATTTTGTTGAGTCATTTCCCTATTATAGGTTCATCCTGTCAAGGAATCTTTCTTTTCCTTTTCCTTTTCCTTTTCCTTTTTCTTTTTCTCTTTCTTTTTCTTTTTCTTTTTCTTTTTCTCTTTCTTTTTCTCTTTCTTTTTCTTTTTCTTTTTTTTAGGAATATTTTCCCCTCCTCCTTCCTTTCTGTTTCTTTCAAGTCTCTATCTCCATTGCTCCATTGTCTGAAAATTTAGGTTTATCAAGTTGTGGGCCTAAAGCTAGGCAACATGCACTAAAGTAACTTGACTGTGAAACTTAAATTTCTTTTTGGCGAATTATAGGATAGAAAATTTGGAATGATTACCCTGCCTTACTTCCCACTCTACATAACTTTGGCATTGAGAGTGCCACAATATTAAGTAGGTGAATTTACACAGATACCAAGAAATGAAAGTTCAGAAGGCAGTTGGGACAGAATATGGAATTTTAGTACCTGGTCCTTTTTTCCTGGTAGCTCATCTTTTTTCTTTTCTTTTTTAAAATATGTTTTTAAAAATTGGTTTTAGAGAGAGAAAAGAAGGGAGAGGCAGAGAGAAAGAGTAAAACATCAATGTGAGAGCATAACATGAATCTTGGCTGCCTCCTCCACGACCCCTGCTGGGAATGGAGCCTGCAACTTGGGCATATGTCCTGACCAGGAATCAAACCAGTGACCTTTCCAGTCATGGGATGACTCTCAACCAACTGAGCCAGTCGGCCAGGCTGGTGGCTCCTTTTTAAAAGTGAGTGCTTGCTTGATAGTCATGATTTTATATTAAAATATTACATTTTATATAACCACAGTATTTAACACACAAACATAGTTGATAGTTTGTTCTCAAATATTGTCAATTTTATTTGAATTCTGGTGTCATAAATTATTTTGATTCCATATAGTTCAAAGAAATTTATCCATTAGAAACAAAATTGCCCAGCCAGTGTAGCTCAGTAGTTGAGCATCAACCCATGAACCAAGAGATCATGGTTCAATTCCCGTCAGGGCACATGCCTGGGTTGCAGGCTCAATCCAAAGTAGAGAGCAAGCAGGAGACAGTCAGTCAATGGTTCTCTTTCATCATTGATGTTTCTGTCTCTCTCCCTCTCTTCTCTCTTCCTCTCTCTGAAATCAATAAAAACATCTTTTTTAAATTATGGCAATCTTATCAAAAATCCAGCAAAAAGTGGCTGGAGTATCAAACTATACCTTTCTCTTATAAACTCAGCACTTGGTTATTTGATGACAATTTAGCACTTCCTACTGTTTGGGTCTACATAATTTTCCTCATTTCACTCAATATATTTGCTAAACCAAAACTGTGAAGTGAGTAACAGAGAGCCAGAAAGCATGCCAAATAAATAGCAGATGCACAAGTGCATCTCTTGAATGAGAAAGCATCATTTTGGTTACAAAACTAAATACATGGATTTCGTTGTTAGATAGTAAACCCTCAGGGCAAAATCCTGGTCTCAACTTGCATTATGAAATACAGATGTTTCTTAGAATGAATGAGCACATATGTGAATGGGCACAGAGGGTGCTATAAAGTGAGAGTGTGATACACAGGCCTTGAACCCATTAAGTGTGAATTCTAACATAGTTCTGTGATTTTAGCCAATCACAGGGCAGAGGGAAAGTGCAAAGATCCTATCAAAATACTTTAGAATATCTTAGACAAAATCAAATGACTAGAAATTCTTTCTGTAATCTGGTTTGTCTTCTCTTTATCCTTTCTTTATACATACATTCCTTATGACTTTTAGACACAATAGAAACAAGTTATGGGTGACATTCAAAAGTACATTGTTTGAGAAAGCCATACTATATGACCAAGCACACTGGTTTAATTTAATTTCAGATTCTGTAATAAATTTTGACTGCCCCATAGCAGAATGAACTTCTATCAATAAAAGAAGAGTATGTAGTTTAGCATATATGTCTAGAATATTTACATCAAAATGCATTAAAATTTTTAAAAAATAATGAGGAATTTATTAAGGATATTATATATGTTCACATACTAGTATGTGTTAAAATGATATTCTAAATAAATTCAGACTATTTAATAAATGCATACTGGGAGATTGGGGAAGGAGGTAAATATGAAGTTATTTCTCATATTATAAACAAAAATGTATTCTACTTGGATTAATGAGTAAAAGTTAAAGCAAAATCATAAGAACTGGAAGCATAGAATAAAGGTATAAAACACCTTTTTAAAATATAAAAGCAAAGGTAGAGGGATAAAGTTGAACTTGTGACAATAATAAGTGCTATAACAAGTTATAAGAAATTATAATTAGGAAATGCTTCATACAGCTAATCAACAAATATTTACTTAGTACCTATTGTGGACAAGGCATGGATCTGGCTCTGGAAATATAAGTGAATAGAGTATATAAATCCAGTGTATTTACAGTGCTTATATTTTATGGTGGGAGATAACAATAAGAATATGCTCTCAAATAATGATAAGTGTTGTGATAGGAAGAAAACTAAAGTATATAAAGAAAAAAAAGAAATTGATAAAGGGTGGGGCAATATAGCAGTCCTATTTGGATAGAATGTTTAGGGGATGTCTCTGATAGGATGCTATTTGAACTGAACAAAGGGAGTGAGCTGTGCAAAGATTTGAGGGGGAAGCATTTAAGGTATGTATATGAGCATGTTCAGGAGCCACATGGAGTGTTTGGGAAACTATAAAGCCAATGTGGCCTAGAACTAGTGTGAGAGGAAGAATAGTAGAAAATAAGATCATCAAGGTAAGTAGGGTTCAGATTATGTAGGGCCATGTAGGCTATGGTGAAACACTTAGCTTTTGTTCCAAGTGTTATGTAATGCCTTTGGTAGTTTTTGCTTGGAGATACGAAATTATCTGATTTATATTCTTAAAGAGTAACTGGGTACTTTGAGGAAAACAGATGAAGGGGAGAAGGTTAGGGTAGTAATAGTAGCCCAGTTAATTGACTATTGCAGTAATTTCTGATGGCAATGATTGTAGCTCAGCTGGAGTGTTATAGGTAGAGGTGAACAATCAAGATATTTACTGGAGGTACTGTGGCTTGTTCTTGATTATGAACTGGATGTGAGGTATGGAGAAAGTTATACATAGGTCTATGGCTTAAGAGAATTTGGGGCTTTAGAGATAAATTTTGGATTTAATGAGATTACAGAAAGTATGTGTATTTCTGGAAGCTCTTGGAACTTGACCATACCAGGATAATCTAATTTTATTTTAATCTTTCTACACTCATCTGAAAACTGCATGCTCTCTAACCCTCCCCCAGTATTCAGTTATTTTCAGGCCTGCCTGCTAGGTGTCCTCTCCAAGGATAGACCTTTCCTTGAGTAGGTGAGGACTTGTTAGTCGTTCCTTATTCTCTGGCTGAAAGAAAATTGGAAATTCCTTTTTTTTCTTCCCTCTGCTACTGCCAATAGTTGGAGCTTTTGTTTGCCTGCTCTTATTCTAGATCAAGAATGTGTAGGGATAACTTTTTGTTAAAGATGAATAGTTGGAGCTTTTGTTTGCCTGCTCTTATTCTAGAATGTGTAGGGATAACTTTTTGTTAAAGATATTGTCCATGAGATTTTACTTTCACTGTTCTAGATGCTCAGAATGTTTTGTAAGGTGATTTGGGATTATTCAACAATACACTGATGGTGCCCACTTTCTCCAACTAGAACCTAAACACTTTCTCTACTTGGCTTTTGGGACACCACACTACTCTGTTTTCCTATCCTATCTGAAGAGTTGTTTTTCTGAGAATTATTTGCTGGATATTCTTTCTCTTTTTGACCTCTTGGTCAGTTTTCCAGGGGTCAGTCCTGGGATCTTTTCTCTATTTACACTTACTCCTCAATGATCTCCCCCAATTCCATAGATAGTTATTAAAATATATTTTTATGCTGTACTTTACATCGGCATAACTATTTTTATAACTGGCAATTTGTCCTTAATTACTTTCACCTTTTTCACTCATTCCCGAAAGCCCCCTACTCTGTAGCTACTATAGATTTGTTCTCTGTATCTAAGTTTGTTTCTGTTTTATTTGTTCATTTGTGTTTTTTTTAGTAAAATCATATATATATATACCAAGATATATTTTAAAAATCTATTGAGATTAAGAAAAAAATATATCCTTTGGGCTTCCTGATTTAAAGAAAAAGCCATACTTTTCAACAACGGTATTTTAAACCAGAAGACTATAGAGTAGTATATTTAAGATACTCAAAGATAATGTAAGCCAAATTTTAAATCTAGCTAAGCTTACCTTTTAGTATATATATATTATAAGTGAAGCTACAAACATGCATGACCTCAAGGAATATTCCTAAAGAATCACTAGGGAATGAATTCAGACAACAGAAATACTGGGGAAGGCTCACCATATGGACAGTGAATATACTTAACTGTAGAGCTGATGGTAGATGTTAAGGTGATAGAATAGTATTACTTAATATATGCCCTAACAATGTAAATAAATTTCAACTACAAAAGTGGGTGAATAAAAGAAGAGTATATGGAAATAAAATGTTTGCTGCTTGCCTTATATATACTAACTGGGAGTAGAAAAGTATTAAAATTAGAAAGAAGAAATTAGAAAGAAAAGAAATAAAAGTAAGACAGAAATTAACAAGTTAGAAAATAAACCAAGAAATATCCACAGAGCTTATGAATAAATAAGTCTGGTTCTTTAAAAATCAATTAAGTTAAATCAGTTAAATGTGAGAAAATGCAAAATAAGAAAATAGCAAAGGGGGAACAATGATAGCTGTCAGAAGAAAGGAAGTTTAATCAAGAAACTTTTCTAACAACTCTATACAAATATATTTGAAAATCTAAAAAAAATAGACAACTTTCTGGGGAAATATAATTTACTAAAATTGATCCCAGTAAATATAGAGTCTAAATAAAATGAATTTTAAAAATTAAATAAAAATGTAAAGACTCTCCCACAGACAGTTCTATAGTGAAATTTTACCAAACTTTTATATATTACATTATCCAAATACTATTTGAACTACTTCAAAGCATGGAAAAGTAAGAAAAATAATGAATTGAATATAAAATTAATATCAAAACCTAAAAAATATTGTATAAAACAAAAACTACAACCTATTTCCACTTATAAATAGGTATATAAAATTCTTAAATAAAATATTAGCAAAATAGTTAATAGTGCATTAAATAATAATACATCATAACGTGGGAGATTTCAGAAATACAAAGATAACTAAGTATTAAGAAATACATTAATATAATTCATATTAATAGAGCTATGGAAAACAAATATGAACATTTTCTTGAATGGGAAAAGGTCACTGAACAACATAAACCATTCATTTATATAAAAAAGCACTCAGTTTTCATTAGTGAATACTTCCTTAAAATAATAAAATGACTGACAGCTCACTGAAAAGGCAGTTTCCTCATCAATGAGGATATTCTAGACCAGTGGTTCTCAACCTTCCTAATACCTCAACCCTTTAATACAGTTCCTCATGTTGTGGTGACCCCCAATTTCATTGTTACAAATTGAACATAATTAAAGCATAGTGATTAATCACAAAAACAATATGTAATTATATATATGTTTTCTGATGGTCTTAGGCGACCCCTGTGAAAGGGTCGTTCGACCTCCAAAGGGGTCGCGACCCAAAGGTTGAGAACCGCTGTTCTAGACCCTTTGTTATAAGAACCAGGAATAAGAAAATGTCTAATATCCCCACCAAAATCTAATACAATTAAACAAGAAAGCAATTAGAAACAAGAATTTGAAAATACCAGGTAAAACTATTTCTATTTGTAGACTATATTAACATATTCCTGGAAAACCCAAAATAATTGATGGAAAAACATTATAAACAATGAAAGAATTCAGTAAGGTTGCAAGATATAACATCAAATCAATACCCTTCACATATGTGAACAATAACCAGTTAGAGGATGAATGGAGAAGACTCTATTATATGTAACAGAAATAAAACAAAGTAAAATTCTGAAAAGAAAAAAAAGTCTAACATCCATATGAAGAAGGCACAGAGGAAACTGAAATAGATTTTTTTAATAGGCAGTACTACACTCAATGCTAGAATGATGTATATTGTTCTGAAGTAAATTTACAAATTTGACCTGATCCCAATACAAATATCACATTTGTTTTCTGGAGTTAAATAACTTTATTATACAGTTTATTTAGAAGAATAAACAAGAAAGGAAATAGATTTTTTTAATAGGCAATACTACACTCAATGTTAGAATGATGTATATTGTTCTGAAGTAAATTTACAAATTTGACTTGATCCCAATACAAATATCACATTTGTTTTTTGGAGTTAAATAACTTTATTATACAGTTTATTTAGAAAATAAACAAGAAAAGAATAGCTAGAAGACACTGAAACATATGAGGTATGTGTGTGTATGTGTGAGTGTGTGTGTGAGTGTGTGTGTGTGTGTGTGTGTGTGTTGGTGTGTGTTCAAGTATGCACATGTGCATTAATCCTACCAGATAGAAAAATATATCATGAAGTTGTCTATAATTAGAATAAGGTGGTTTTGGCATGTGACAAGAGACTAATGGAATGGAATAGAAAATCCAGAGCTGAGTCCAAGTGCTTACAAAGGCATCCTGTAATGATGGATCAGCTTGTCGTGTACCAACTCTCCTGCTGAGAATAAGTAAAAACCTGATTAAGAATAAGGACAGAAAGAAACAGTTTGTTTGTTGAGAGACATCAGAGGCCTACCAAGACTTGAGAAACCATGACCCTTGAGAGAGCAGAAACGCAGAGAAGTATACCTGATACACTGTGCCTGAACCCCCTTGAGGCTATGCAGAAAATGTCCACTGCAAGGTTGAGAAGCTAAAAAGAGATACTGGAAGTAGTATGTAAATTATATCTCAATAATTGTTAAAATACAATAATTGAAATAAAGAACTCAAAATGTTTAATATCAGATTAGACACAGATGAAGAGAGAATCAGTAAATTAGAAGGTAAATTTTAAAAATATAAGAACTATAACAGAGAGATGTCTGGAAAATACTGAGAAGAGAATAAGAGATGTGTGGAACTTGATTTAAAAGATCCAATATGTGTAATGAATCCCAAAAAGGAGAATGAAGAGAATAGACCAGAGGAATATTTAAAAAGATGGTGGCTGAGAATCTTACAAAACTGACATTAAATCCCAATTCAAAATGCTACAAACCCCAAACATAATTTTAAAAACACACACAAACACATCACAATAAAGCTGCTATAAAACAAAAGGAAAATATTTAAGATATTCAAAGAGAAATGACACATTATCTTCAAACTGATGAACATGAAAATACAATAAAGGCAGCACATCCAATTAGTGAAGAAAGAAAGAATTTTTAATAAGTGGGGCTAGGATAAGTGGACAGCCATATGGGAAAAAGATTATATTGAAAATACTAGACACCAGGATAAGCCATACAACTAAATACAATTAAATACTATAAGAAAATCTGAGTATATACTTCTATAAACTAGAAATGGAAAATGTTTCTATAAGAGTCAAAATCCAGAAGCAATAAGGAAAACGAAAAGTTTGACTACAAAACATTTTGCATAGCAAAAAGTCTCTAAGCCAATCACAGTGTTCAGGAAAATGGTTCTCTGGCTCCATGCTCAACTTTGTGGTAAGACAAGTAGACCTTGTGATTGGTAAGCACCTGATAGAGTAAGGCCAGTTCCTGAAATGAACAGATGTCTATCACCATAACAACATGAATCAAGTGCTGTTGTTCACATTGCATGTTTACTTATAAAACCAATTTGTAAATATACCATATTGGCTAAACCATGAGTTTACCAGTTTAAGTGCTATTTCACAGATTAAAGTGTACTTGTATACTAAGCAGAAGGTTAAAATCTTATAACCTTAGTAAGTGAATCTTTATTTGGTCTTTAAACTTGAATTTTTATATTTTATTTTTATGTACCTTATTTTCTTTCCTGTCATTTTTAATCTATCGTTCATTGTTCTCTTCTGCTAATGTAAAGCAAATAATTTGCTGAATGCTTAAAGTAGTTTTCAACAATAAAATCAAACTGATTGGGCTTTAATTATTTTATAAAGTTTTATTTTAACTATTTTAATTTATTTAAAAGTATAATTTCTATTTTTTATCTAAAAACTCTGGGAAATCCTATACAACATGCTAATTACTGAAAGCATATATGCTTAAGTGTGTGATATGGACAAATTGAAACTAATGAAAATAAAAGACTTCAGATTATTGTCAAATTATATGTCATATAAAAGGGAAATATATTAACCTTTGTGAACTAAAATAAATAACAGCTAAATTTTATTGAGTGTTTATTATGTGCCAAATATTATGCTAAATGTTTTATGTGTACTTTATTTTGTTTAATCTTCAAAATGACCCTTTAGAGTAGATATAGTCCCTTTTTACCAATAAGGAAACCATGGCTTAAACAACTAATTAATTGGTGAAGCCTAGAATCCAACTCAGTGGTGTTACTCAAAGCTCTTCTCTTAACCCCTTCCTTACATTTGCCTCATACTTGAAGTTTCCTTAAGAATATGTTGTCTTTTTTTTATCATAAACTTCTATTGGCTCCATTTAAAAAATCCTTTAATATGTGCAGATCATGTTCAACAAATGGCAAATAAGCCATGTGGCAACTGGATGAATAGTTTCCTTGTGTAGAGATCTGTGATCATAGGCAATTCATATTTTAGAAATTATTCTACAGACATATAGAAAGTATAATTTTTTTTCTGATTCTCACCTGTTGTTTGTAATATTTTGTTCCTTTTAAAACTCTGAAACAAATCAGGCAAAATATTAAATCTTCATTAAACTGCATTGCTGGGAATACTTTTAAATTAAAAAATATGTAGTACTGAGGACAAATACCAGTATCACATAAGAAGACTTTAAAAACCTGGCTTCCTCTAAGTTCCCATTGCTACTTCTCACTTAGCTGATTCGTCCTCTGAAGGAGAGTGCGCTCCCCATGCAAACTGTGGCCATGAGTCTGTGTGCTCAAGTGCTGCGGAAGGTGTTTTAGGCAGGATGCTTTCCTCAGCATCTTCTGCCAATGATTTTTCTTTGCTTTCGCATTGCAAAGAACGCCAGTAGGGTGAGCGCAATCATGTAACTGCACAACATGACTAGGGGGGAGCCACAGAACCTGAGAACTGCCAAGGTTTTTGAAATACACATTTTAATTCTGAGCAAAAGAGCCCCTTGTTTCTGTGATGAATGTGATGTGGCATTTTCTGACTGGCAAGTGACCCACAGAAAGCACCCCGGGAATGATCGTGTCACAGTCCAACTTCGTCATTAAGTGGAGTTTTGTTTGTGACCTTAATTGCATTTGTTGGAAGCCGAGTCCTTGATTTCCCAATCATGTCTGCATTTTTACTTGCCCAATGTAAAAGTGACTAAGAGGAGGTATGTCTCCAAAGCAATAAAAACTTGGGAGATTTGTTTGGTACGGATAGCAGTAGAATGTTTATTCCGTTTTGTAGCCGCCATAGTTTTCTGAGGAAAAAAACCCGAGTCTTTGTGTCGTCTGGGGATTTTAGCTACAACCAAGAATTTGTCCTTTCAGCTAAATGCTGCTAATCTGATACTTCTTCCTAAACTGAATTGCTTCAATTAATACATGGGCTGGTTTAAACGTCTACCTCCTTGACCTCGCTTTCTGTATACACAGATGTTTTATCCCAGCACAATCTCACATCTTCCCTCCAGAACAATATGTGAGAGTTGAAAAATATGAAAATGCATGTGGCAGTGCTCTGTATGCTAAAAACTGTCTTCCGAGGGTAACAAGACAACCCTGGATGCAGGGAAGAGTCCCATTTATTGTAGCTCCGTGTCCCTTTCCTTTAAAGGAAAAGAGATGCTTCGTGGCTCCTGGCTCTTCATGCCTGAGGTTTCCTTCAAGGAGGGGTGGATGGAAAGAAAGGACATGGCACTCGCCATGACCAAGCAAGCCCCAATTTGCTCATGAGCCCACAATCAGTGTCTGGCAAGCAGCAGGTTCCCAGTGTACCCGTGGTGATTCCGGAGGCATGGCCGTGCACTAAGGAGCATGTTGGCATGGGCAGTTCAGCACGCCTGTCTGCGAGCAGAGACAACTGGCCCCCCTGCAGACAAAGGCCTGCAGCACCACTGGGCTTGTGGAGTTCATGTTGATCATGTCTAACGCTGGAATGTCTCTGTGGACATGTCTGCCTGAAATCAGATATTAACTATTCACAATAGCAGTGTTCTTGGTGAACCCATGGGCTGACAGGGATTCGTAGTATCAGTGTGGCTTTGGGAGAAGGCAGAGAACAGTCCCAGCGTGGACTGAGGGAGGGCCCTACACATGGAAATGAAAAGGTCTTAGCTCCCCTCCTTTTCCTTTTTGCTTTTCAAACTTATTTCTGTAAAGCTGAAACCGAGAGTGCACCAAAGGATGTAAAGGGTATACAAAAGCTTGAGCCAAAAATCTTTATACGCACTCTGTGTCACCGTCACAAGCAGCTCTGCTGACTGATTTCTTCCCCACCCCACCTCACCGCCACCTCCGTGTCCGCTGGAGACCTCTTTCCTAAGAATTAGCAGATTAGCATAAAAAAGAAGGAATTCTTACCATTTGCAACAGCATGGATGGAACTGGAGAGCATTATGCTAAGTGAAATAAGCCAGTCAGAGAAAGATAACTATCACATGATCTCACTCATTTGTGGAATATAATGAACAACATAAACTGATGAACAAAAACAGATCGAGACAGAGAAGCATTGATCAGACCATCCAACCTCAGAGGGAAGGTAGGGGAGGGTGGGGGTAAGGGGGAGAGATCAACCAAAGGACTTGTATGCATGCATATAAGCCTAACCAATGGACACAGACACGCGGGGGGTGGGGGCATGGGTCAGGGGTGGGGGGGGGGCAATGGGACGATAAGGACACACATGTAATACCATAATCAATAAAGTAAAAAAATAAAAAAATAAAAAGAATTAGCAGATTGTTTTGAACTGAAAGGAAGAAACACAAATGATAAACAGCAGAACATTTTGCAGCCTAGAACACTAGTGCGCCTGGAGGAAAGTTGGTGATACCTGCTTAAGCTTTAAGTTGCCTGGGGTGGAGGAAGAAAGGAGGAGTCCAAGAGGAAACCGTGTCCACCTCTAAACCCTGGAAAGTGTCCCGTTATCCATTTGACAAGCCAATTTAATCATGTAAGTTCATTTATTTTACTAACTCCTTGAGAGTACCGCTTCTCTGAAATGATGTCATTTTTCCTTAATTGAGACAGAAATAAATGCATCAGGACTCAGAAATTTGGTCCTCCTGGTGTGCTAGTACCTAACAGAACACAGGAAAGGCTCCCTCTGAGTCAATTTAAAATTTTTAAATAATTTTGTTCACATTTTTTTGTTTGTTTCTGATCTCCCAGCTTTTTCCATCTCAAAAACACTGACATACTTCAATGCGGGGTATAGGGGGATGAGAAGAGATAAACCAAAGAACTTATATACTTACTAGAGGTCCAGTGCACAAAATTTGTGCACAGGAGGGGGGTGGGGGGGGCGGATCCCTCAGCCAGGCCTGCACCCTCTCGCAATCCAGATTGCTGGCTCCTAACTGCTCCCCTGCCTGACTGCCTGATTGCCCCTAACCACTCTGCCTGCCTGCCTGATAGCCCATAACCCAGCGGTTCTCAACCTGTGCCCCTTTGGCCCTTTGGCGGTCGAACGACCCTTTCACAGGGGTCGCCTAAGACCATCCTGCATATCAGATAGTTACATTAAGATTCATAACAGTAGCAACATTACAGTTATGAAGTAGGAACGAAAATAATTTTATGGTTGGGTCACAACATGAGGAACTGTATTTAAAGGGCCAGAAGGTTAAGAACCACTGCCCTAACCACTTGCCTGCTGGCTCCTAACTGCTCCCCTGCCTGCCTGCCTGATGCCCCTAACTGCTCGCCTGCCTGCCTGATAGCCCCTAACCACCTCTGCCTTGGCCCCCACCACCACGGCTTCATCCAGAAGGACATCCAGAAAGTCATTCAGCTGTCTGGTCTAATTAGCATATTACGCTTTTATTATTATAGATGTGTGTAGCCCATGGACATGGGCAGTAGGGTAAAGGGGGAGAAATGGGAGATATCTGTAATACTACCACCAATAAAAAGTATATTTAAAAAAACAAAACCTTCCTTTTTCTGGGGGAAAAAAAAGCAAAGAATGCTATGGGAGTAAATAAATAAAGTTGTCATAGAAACAGCTAGAAATTCTAGAGAAGGAACCTGATTTGTAACGCCAATTTTTGTTAGGGAATTTCAAAATACATGTTTTCCTACAATTTCCCTATTTCATAAAATTACTTCTTCTATTTGGTGGACCTTCAAGAGAAGGAGTCTACACACCTCCCCACTGCCCAGTCCCTTCACTCCAGCCAGGGAGATCCAGATGGGGATGAGATTTAGGAATTGACTATCCTTGTCCCTTCCTCTAACCTTGTGGCCTTAGGCAAGACACTCAACTTCTAAACCTGGTTCCTCAACTTACAACTAGGGGTTGGGAAGTGGTTATCTCCAAGATATCTTCCAATGCTAGCATTCTATAAACTTACTATTTTTAGATGTCTTAATTAGCTGCTCCAAATCAGCTAATACAGGAATCATTTATATTTGCCTTTGAAATGTGTTTTTGTTCTTGTAACAGAATCTGTTTGAAATGTTGCCCAGCCTTTCCAATTATAAGGCCACTCTTCTGGCTCTTTCTCTCCAAATACTCCCCAGTCTCAAAAAAAAAAAAAAAAAAAAAAAGGTGCATAATACCCAGGAGAGCAGCAGAGTTTGAGGAGGAGATAATTAACTGTTAGGGTTCAATGACTTTTGTTAGAATTTATCACACAGAAGGATATAAAATGATAAGAAGTTTTAATATCAACCATTCATTTTTTATAACTGATTACTTTTATCTACTCTGTTTAAAGTTTTCAGTACAATATCTTAGTATAAGGTAGACACAATTGAAACAAAAAAGCTGCTTATAACTGATTACTTTTATCTACTCTGTTTAAAGTTTGTACAATATCTTAGTATAAGGTAGACACAACTGAAACAAAAAAGCTGTCTTATATTTATGAACCTCTAAAATGGGCTTAAGGATGCATTGGAAACTCTCACACTCCCTGAGACAACATCAGAGAAGTTGACTGACCTGCTTAAGTTCCAGGCACATTAAGTGGAGAGCCTACAGCAGTGGTTCTCAACCTTCCTAATGCCGCGACCCTTTAATACAGTTCCTCATGTTGTGGTGACCCCCAACCATAAAATTATTTTCGTTGCTACTTCATAACTGTAATGTTGCTACTGTTATGAATCATAATGTAAATATCTGATATGCAGGATGTATTTTCATTGTTACAAATTGAACATAATTAAAGCATAGTGATTAATCACAAAAACAATATGTAATTATATATGTGTTTTCCGATGGTCTTAGGCGACCCCTGTGAAAGGGTCGTTCGACCCCCAAAGGCGTCGTGACCCACAGGTTGAGAACCGCTGGCCTACAGCAATGATTTCCTTGTTCTCAGCCTTGGGGCCAGGGACACGGATGCTCTGTGATTTGTACCCATTTTCATAATTGGCCTCTTGTCTGGCTTCCCCGGGGTCATATCTCATCTTGTACCAGGCTCCAATGACAACATCAAGACCTTTTCCTTGGGTGCTCTCCTGAATTCTAGCTGGCTGTTGGGTCTGTCCCCGTTCACCACACTTTTCTAGCTTCCTGAAAAGTGACGTCATTTCCTGGCAGTTTGGGTAACTGACTGCCTTGGCCTTGCCTCTCAAACTCTTCAGCTACTGTAATCCTCCCTCCGAGGCCCTCGTCCACATCTGTCTGGTCCTTTTGTTAGACTTTATCTATACTTCACTGTTAAAAGAGCAAAACTAACAATCTGTCTCACCCCACAAATCCTGTGGATGTCTGGCACTGCTCTAGGACTGGGGGTACAACAACAAATAAGGGATTGGTCCTGTCTGGAATTGCTAACAATCCAGGGCCAGGATTCCTGGTCTGTGGCCTCGGGTCATCAGAGGCTCCTGAAACGCCATAGATACTCTGGGCATTTACAACTGTGGGGTCAGTTCTGGGGCTTGAAGGGTTTTATTTGCTTGCTTGTTTTTTGCCTGTCTGTTTAGCATCTTTCTTGAAAACATAGCACACACACTGACCTAACATGGTTCCGTGATCATAATTGAGATTGGAGCTTTTTCTGACTTCTTTGGAGAAGATGTAACTGGTACATGAGAGCATTGTCATTTTCATTTCTTTTTCATCTGTCACCGTTTAAAGGGAGTCCTTGTAACAGTAGACTCGTGTTACACAATTAACATGTTGTAAGTCATTTAATATGCTGTCCCCAGATGGGAGATGCAAAATAGGATGTTTGCCCACAAGTGCTCTGCCAAAGCTTAGCAAACAAGTGGGTAGGAGGGAGCGGCAGAGTTTGCCAGTTCTCTGGATGTGTTTTAGTTTATCTGCTTGCAAAGTATTTCTGTATCTCGTTTGTTAAAATATTACCCCAGGAAGAGATTGAAAAATAAGTTATAAAATTACCACTTTACACACGAAGAAGGTGAGGATAGCTGAGTCAGAGTGGCTCCCAGAAAGGCCACTGTGATGCTGAGCCCAGGGCCTGGCACTCTGGCGTGGGTGGGAGAAGTGCCTATGGGTGTGTGATATTGTGATATATAATAAGAATTATATATTTGGTTTTCGTCCAAGTTCCTGGCACAGAGCTCTGAAAATTCTTGCAATGTCCTATGTGATGAGGGCAATAGAGATGTCTTTTGTTTCGTTAACGAGGGGACTTTTGGACCACACCTAAGGATGGGAGCCAAGCATGTGATTAGAGGGTTGGAACTTTCAGTCTCAACCCTGATTTCTGGGGAGGAAGACGGGGCTGGAGGTCGAATCGGTTGTCTATTGGCCCATGCTTTAATCAATCATGCCTATGTAATGAGGCCTTCCTAAAGCCCCCAAAGTACAGGGTTTGTAGAGCTTCTGGGGTGGTGGACGCACGGAGGTGCTAAGAAAGTGGCCCCCTGGCAAGGGCATGGAAGCCCTGCGCCCCTGCCCACATACCCTGCCCCACGCAAATAGATTCCGTCAAACTGTTCCTGGGATTATTCTTCTAGAATAAACCAGTAATATAGTAAGTAAAACATTTCTCTGAGCTGCTCAAGCAAATTCACTGAACCCAAGGAGGGATTCATGGAACCTCCCATCTATAGCCTGTCAGTCAGAAGTCCTGGTGACCACCCGGACCTGGGATTGGCATCTGAAGTCGGGGCAGGGTGGGGCAGCGTCCTGTAGACTGAACCCTTAACCTGTGGGATCTAATGCTATCTCTGGGTAGATGGCGTCAGAATTCAGTTGAATTGTCAGACAACCCAGCTGATGTCCGGAGCATTGCTGAGTGGTGTAAAAAACCCCACCCACAGGGGAATTGGGTGTCAGAATCTCAGGGTGTTTTACAGTTCCTCTTTCCATCCCTGGGCTTGGTGGTCTGGGCAGTCCTTTATTTTCTGGTCTAATAAAGCTCTCATTCATTTTTATTTATTTTTTTGTTACATTCTGCCCACTTCTGTGTACAGCTCCTAGGGCACCTGGATTGGTAGGCCTTCCCCACTCAATGAGAAAGTAGTCAGACTCCAAGGAGAGCTCCCATGATGCTCTGAACGCTGCCCCTGACAGTATTTTCAGGGACCAGAGGTGAGGGAGAGTCCATGGAACTTGGACTCTGTGAGCAGATACACCCAGGAAAGCACATCTCCATCAAGGCCAGACAGAATTCTCATCTTCAGGGAGCGGATGGACAGCGCCCTGGGCCTGCCATTGACACCACCCTTTGAGCTTACTGGGCACTCCCCTTTTGCACACTGGTAGCTATTGCCCCTCTGTCCCTGGTGGCGACAAGGGTGGTGTAAGTGTAGAGAATAAGCATAAAAACAGGTCTGATCCTGATCGCAGGGCACAGCTTCCAGAAAGGGAAATAACTTGGACTGTTTGTAAAAAGTAACAAAGCGAAAGGATTAATTGATCTAATTATGGTCCAAAAAAGATCAGAGAATCTCAAAGTGGATTCTTTGCTCATTGCTCACTTGGGTCAGGGACCCAGGAATAAATGATAAATATGTCATAATCTGACAGGGTCCCACCCACCATCTGATGAAGGTGGGTGTCCTTGCTCACAATGCTTATACTTTTAAATTGGAGATGCATACATTTTTCTGATAACATAAATCATTTTCTTCGTGTATTTTTGCCTTTTGTTATCGTAAGGGTGGAAGTAGGGCACAGGATTCAGGACAATTAAAAGGAGTGGGTGAGCAGGAAGACCATCCATAGTCTATACTGGCATCCTTGAGCTCCTAGACCCATTGCTAACATAGGTCACCCTATATTTCCTTTGCCTGTCTCCCACCCCCCACCCCCACCCCCAGGGCTGGGACAGGGACAGATCCCATGTGGAAGCCAGCTGGAAGGGTCCCTGCCACCCTGTGTAGAAAAATAAACCGCAAATCAACTGCAGGAGATTTGCACTCAATGAAAGAGATTCTTAAAATAGTTCCCAGTTCCATTAGGGAACCAAGTGCATCAAAACCGAATGATTTCATTTGGGCTGATCTGACAGAGGTGGAAAAGGGGGGGACATGTGATTTGCCACATTCTGGGGGATTGGCCAAAGCATTTTTATCAACCATACACATGTCCACGACTCTTTTTAAAGAGAATATAAACTTGTCCAGCCAGTGTAGCTCAGTGGTTGAGCATCGACCTGTAAACCAGAAGGTTGCAGTTTGATTCCTGGTCATGGCACATGCCTGGGTGGCGGGCTTGGTCCCCAAGGGAAGGCATACAGGAGGCAGCTGATCAATGATTCTCTCTCATCATTGATGTTTCTATCTCTCCCTTCCTCTCCCTTCCTCTCTGAAATCAATAAAAATATTAAAAAATAAAATAAAAAAGAATATAAATATTTTAAACAGCATAACAAGGACAACTTCAAAGCTGACTAGTGACTTCATCCTTTTAACCCCGTGGGCCCTTTAGGATGCAACCTCCAAACATTACTAACTAAGGAGTTGCTTAACAATGGGCTGGTCTCCTGAGGAGCAAGTGTTGCTTGTTTCAATGAGGCACGGGTGTTCGGATCTGGCTGGTTGTCGGATCTGGCTGGTTGTGTGTGAGCCTGGGTCTGTTTTTTTCTTACCTCCCTTCTAAGTACAGTGGACAGAGTAATTTGAGTTAACGAGCTCCTTAACAAGCTCCTTAACGAGCTCGGTCTCGGAACGAGGGACACTCGTAAGTCAAGGCCCCACTGTATCTATCACTGATGGGTGCACAGCCCACCGTGTCTGGGAAGTACTTTAAGGGATCATATACTATGAGCATCTTCACACTCACACCAACCTTTCCAAGTAATGGTAGCCAAGGAGATTGTAAAGGTACCTCAGTGGAGAGGCCACATAAACTCAAATTTCAAGGCAGATGCCACAGAGAGAATTAGCTTTGCAAAGACAGAAGGTGCGAGACAGTCACTGCACTGCAACACTGTGTAGACCAGTGCCCGCAAAGCCTTCAGGCTGGGTCAGCATCGCAGAGAAGGGCTGGGATTCTCTGCAGCTCTTCCTAGGAGTGGAGACTAACAAAAAGGTCAAGGCTCTTCTGGTGTTGAAATAGGTACTTAATTGAAAGACTACCTGGTAAGAAAGCCTAAAGGAACTGGAAACAAACCTACCACTGGGTGAGAGTACTGCTAAGGATAATGTTTCTTAGCTAGTTGCTGCCTGGTGAGTTGTGTGGGCCTTGCATTTATTTCCTTATAATAGTAGCTTAATAAGAGTGGAGAAGAAGCCCTGGCCAATTTGGCTCAGAGCATCGGCCTGTGGACCGAAGGGTCCCAGGTTCGATTCCGGTCAAGGGCATGTACCTTTGTTGCAGGCTCCTCCCTGACCTGGGCCCTGGTTGGGGCACCTGCAGGAGGCAACCAATTGATGTGTTTCTCTCACATCCATGTTTCTCTCTGTCTTTCCCTCTCTCTTCCACTCTCTCTGAAAATCAATGGAAAAATATCCTCAGGTGAAGATTTAAAAAAAAAAAAAAGAGTGGAGAAGAACTAAACGGCAAAGGATCCCACAACAGTAGTGGATCTTAAAGG
>NW_005363098.1:4948399-4971875 GCF_000412655.1 Myotis brandtii | reverse complement strand
GGGGGGGGGGGGGGAGCGGGACATGATTGAACCTCTGGGCAGGCAGTGGGACGCCCATGTTGGCCCAGGATCCGGATCCGTCCTGCTGACATTTGTGTGGGTTGTCGGGAGCCACCTGACAGCTGCTTTTATATCATTTCTTCCTTGTGGAACGTTTAGGGAGGGGAAGTGGCCATGGTGCCAAGGCCGACTTCCAGGAAGCTGGTGCAACGCTGTTGGAATTGTGCCAGTGGTGCCAGTCCATCGGTGCCTGGCCCATTCTCTGGAGATTGGACCTGCAGGACTACTGAGGGAATGAGTGGCTGCCGCCGGGCTGGTAGACTGCCAGGTGGGTCAATCAACTGAGCGCCAGGTGGGTCAATCAACTGAGTGACGCTCCCGCTGTGGGAGCACACTGACCACCAGGGGGCAGCTCCTGTGTTGAGCGTCTGCCCCTTGATTGTCAGTGCACATCATAGCAACTGGTCGACTGGTCATTTGGTCGCTTAGGCTTTTATATATATAGATAAGTCACTTTCCTCCTCTTTGGCTTTTGTTCTGATGGAGATGGTAGGTAGAAATAGGGC
Source organism: Myotis brandtii (assembly GCF_000412655.1). NCBI lineage: Eukaryota > Metazoa > Chordata > Mammalia > Chiroptera > Vespertilionidae > Myotis > Myotis brandtii. Next base: position 4,971,309 of record NW_005363098.1, on the reverse strand, counting down.
CTCAGTCTCAGGGCCATCACTGGGGAAGATAGAGGTGTCCAAAATGATGTTTTGAAAAGAGCTCATCTGCTCTTCACTAAATTTTAAAATAAAAGTAGATCTGAAGCTATTTTCTCTGTATAATAGCAGAAGTCACTTGAGTAACCTTTATACTTGATTTTCTATGACTTTGTTCTATTTAAAGGTGCTTGCTGTCTAGGAGATTGGGCTGGGTGAGGACCCAGGAAGCTTGGTTCTGGCAGCAGAAATACCAGGAGACTAGACCCAGAAACAGCAAGTGAGCCCAGACAGACACATAAGATGAGAGAAATGGGTCCAGAAAGTAGGCCATGAACATCAGGAAGTGGAACACAGCTGGCGCAGAAAAGTCCAAATGGAATGGGACTCCACAGCCAAGGCCTGTTGCCCAGGAAAGAGTCAAGGCCATCAATCTAACTTACTGAGAAGGCAATTCTCAAGGCCTGGAAAAACTGTGAAGGAGACTGAGAGTTAAGGGAGATTTAAACAAAGGAAATATATGTACCAGTTAAGAGTAACAAGGACTCCCTCCTTACATGGAGCAACAACTGTGTGCCAGGCAGAGTACTGAGCAAGATGCATAGATTATATTTAATCCACAAAGCACATGTGAGAAGGTATCATTGCTCAAACCCAGATTATGGGCAGATACAATTTGAGTGGTAAGACCTCTCATAGTTTTATTTGAAGGAGAAGCAACCTTATTCTCTCTTTCTCAGTGATTTTCAAGGGTGGCAGGGGCCAGACCACTTGAGCATTTTGCCTGAGACAATCCTTTGTTGCACTGGATTGTTCCATAATTGCAGGATATTTGGCATCTTTGGTCTCTATATGTTACATGCCTGTGTATTCCCATCTCTATGACAACAAAAAATAACCTCACGCATATCCAGTTTACCCCACCCCATCAGAGGAGCATGGTACCCTCTCCCTCACATGTTTAAATGAAAGCTCAGCTAATTCTACTCTGCCTACTTACTTCAGAAAAAAAAAATAGAAACACGAAAGCAGTCACAGTTATAGAGGAAAATAAATAATAATATTTATTGTGTGTGTGTTCTGTTTTAGGTAGTGTTCTAAATGCATCACACATATTGAATATTTTACTTCTTTTAATCCTATGAAGTAGAAACTGTAACTTTTCATTTTACAGATGATGAAACTGAGGCAGAGTGGTTAAGTGACATTACCCAAGGTCATACTGCTAGTAAGTAGCTAAGTCAGGAATGAACCCATGCAAGTCCAATTCTAGAGCCCAAGTAGCCCCTTGATCACTTCACTACACTTCCTTTTCTGATGCTGGGTCACACCAGGGACCCTCCAGCTCACAGTGTTGTTTTTATTATTTGTGATAGAGGTGGCTTGTTCATTGTGTTGTTTTGTTTAACTAACACCACCCCAAAAGTAAAAGTTGATATCCTCTCTGAAATCAGCCTTCACGGTATATCCCAGGTTCCCCTAATAGCTATTTTTCCCACTGTTAACAAATAACTACCAAATTATATTTAATAATATAATCTGTTAACTTAAGAACAGTCATAGGACTCACCTGGCTGTATCATCTCTTTCTCAGAGGTCACAGTTTTGCTCTGCTTGTTCTCTTCAATCCAGTAGGACTGTGAACTTTCTGGCCAAGTTTCAGACACCCCATCTGGCATGGAGTGGGGTCTGCTTTCAGGGAAAACTTTGAGAAAAAATGAGAAACTCACCCTTTAGCATTTCTTCCTCCCAAGTATAAAATGCTACTGAGGTTCTGCCCGTTTTTGTTTGCTCTCCAGTGTCTTTAGGTAGTTGTTATATTTTCTCCAAAGTTCATGGTTGCTATTTGAAGGATATTTGGTCCAATAGAGCTATTCATCCATGACCAGAAATTAGAATCCCATTGCACTGGCATGGATTCTTTTAATGTACAAATACAATGCCTCGTGTTTGTCCAACATCAACAATTTTTCTGTTCATGTTCACAGAGAAATCAGATCTTTCAGGAGTCTATTTAATCTCAACTACACAAAATGACAGTATCATCTCCAAATATGAATATTGTGCTGTGTAGCTTCTCCTCCAAATAATTTATTAATTGCTGATGTCCGTACAGAACTGTCTTAGGACCATTGCTATTCAGAGTTCATTTACCTACACTCTTTGTTTCCTATCTCTAAACTCTTTCCAAGATAAAATAGCCTCTTCACTACACCATGACCAGATTTTTTAAATAACTTACGTGGAACTTTGTCAAAGGCCTTTTAAAATTCACCATAGACTATAGCAACTAATTGTTTATGCTCATGCCTTTTTAGCTCTTTAAGGAAATCAGTAATTTATTAATAACATATTTTAAAATGTTCCTTTGGAGAACCCACATTGTCCCAAGGGTTACTTTAAGGATTGATAGACCAATCCTTTACTAATTATAACCTCGTATCAGCTTGTCTGGAATAGAACTGTATTGTAATGATGTAAGGTCCTTGGATTCTCCCTGGATTTTTTCTTCTTCCTTTTTTTTTTTTTTAAACTGAGATTACATTTGCAATCTTCTAGTCTTCTGGCATGAGAGTCATAACAAGTCAAACTTTACATTTTGGGCACACATTCCTGGTTTCATACCTCAGTTGCTCCAAGAGTGCCATCTGATTTTGGTGATGTAAACTAAATTTATTTTGCTAATAATAACAACTATTTATTGTGCATGTCTTAGGTGCCAGACAATGTTCTAAGAAGTGTATGATCTCATTTTGTCCACTAATAACCCTATAAATTGCCTTTATTCCCATTTACAGATATAAATCTGTTGGAGCACATCATAGGTATTGACCATCAGTTGATCTATTGCTTCTAATTTTTTTTCTACTTGGAAGAAACTTCAGAACTGCACATCTTCTTTCTCAGTAAATCCTCAAAACACAAGGTTGCTTGGCCTGTTGTTTAAACTGGTTCTACAAGGATAATATCAGTTTTCTCTGGGGAGGAGGGATTTTGAAAAAGTAGGAGAAATAGCAATGATAGGAGGTTGTCACTCAAAAAAAGTTTCTATGCTGAATTTGCCAGCAGGGACAGACAGCATGTTGTGGATAATAAATCACACGTTATTACTCTCAGAGCCTCACTCTTTTACTAGTATTAATGTTTGAACAAAACAGGCATGTTTTATGCCTTTTTCATGTGTTTCTGGCTCCATTTATCTGCCCCATATGTTTTGTCTCTTCCCTAGTTTGGGTTATAGGTTTTCTTATCTGTCATTCAGCTTCAGGCATTCCCTTGGGCCTCATTCTGCCCTTGAGATAGCTTTTCATTATTGTAAACCTTGCTTTTTGTTGGAAGAGTCTTTTCCTCTATCATTGTCCTTTTAAAAAAACTATTTTATTTTTCCATTTTTCTCTTTTCATCTGCCTAGCCAATTGTGATTCATTTTCATTCTCTGTGTTTTCAATTACAAGCTTCCTCCCATGGTGCTTTTCCTCTGGTCCCTTCAGCATTGTCCTTTATCTCTTCACAACTTATTTTTTATTTCTACAATGAACTGGCTTATTGAATTGGCCCAGTATTTATGATCTCTCCCGGGGTCCTTTTCCTTTCTTCTTTCCTGAAACTCCTCTTCAGCACTTGGTTTCATAATGCACCGCATCGAAACAGAAGAACCGCGTGACCTTTCCCTTGCTTCCATTCCCTGCTTTTCAAAACACCTTGGCATGGCCCACTCTGTTTGTAGACTAGACTCCTGCTTTCAGCTTGGAGAGAAATGTGACAAGTGTAGTTTGAAGTTCTGGTCCAAAGTTGCCTGCATTAGCCCCATATAGAGTACCTGGATAAAAGCCCATCTGAATGGAAGGATGGGAGTACCAGCTGATGAAAGCACAGTGTCTATGTGTTGAGAGGGGGCAGAGGGTGGCTCTCTCAATCAATGACAAGAGATGAGCTGGAGTTGTTTTTGTTTGGGGTTTCCTGAAGTCGTAAATCATTGAAAACAAAAGCCATATTGAAAAATAAGGTTTAAAAATGTTTTTTGGAGTCTTAGAAACTTCCTTTGGAGATAGTGTTGGGTGCTGTTCCACATTTGTTTGGTTCTTATTTCCAAAGTGTTTTCATATCATCTCAGTTACTACTCTGAGGGGAAAGGACTGCAGGGCAATGATACCCACTTTACAGGTGAGCTCACGGAGGTCTGCAATTTCATTTCTCTGACATAATAGAACTAATAACAAATGGGGATTTAATCTATGTCTGTTGAGCTATGTGCTTTCTCAACTTTTATTTCCCTGCCACTCTCCCCACCCTACCTAACATGTCCCCCAAGGATGATTTGAACTAACTGAGGAAGAAGAAAGTAGTCATCATTTTCATGTGCTCAAGAAGATGACCATATTTACTCTGTATAGCTCAACCTCATCTAATAATTACTCTAGTCTGAAGTTAGTTAGTATCCCTAAGGTATTCATTAAAAAGGGGGGGGGGGGGGCTGTAAGACACATGACTTAAGGGAGGAAATGATAGCGGAGGTTTGGCCCGGTTCAGTAGGGAGGAAGTCTAAGAGTGCCACACGGATCGGAGGCTCAGGAACAGAAGGCAGATATTTGTTTTATTTTGCCGCCTTTATCGTGTTTACCTCAGTGGCCTTCTTGCAGGCCCATGGCAGCTGTGACCTTCCTCAACCTCTGGAATACCCAAGCGTCCAAACCAGGTCTTCCATTGCTTCCGTGTTGAGCAAACAGCAACTGGATACTCCCAGTGGGGCTTTTTTCCTTATCACAGGCATCCCAAAAGTCTTTCAACGTGCACTCCAGACATCCTGTCTTTTGTCAGCTGCCTGTTGACTTTCTACCAAGCCTCGGAAGACTCAAACCCTGTGTTTTCAGGAAAAGAGTTCCAGTCCATTTTTTTCCTACCACGATCAAGCTTGAGCTCAATGTCACCGATTTCACTGCCCACGTTTAGCTTCCTGCACTCCCGTGGGCTGGAAACCCTGCTGAGGAGGAATAAGGCAGCTCCCGCTTGCCCCAGGTCAGTGGTCGGCAAACTGCGGCTCGAGAGCCACATGCGTCTCTTGAGCCACATGAGACTCTTTGGCCCCTTGAGTGCGGCCACGAAGTTTCAATCGCACCTGCACATGGTATTTTGTGGAAGAGCCACACTCAAGGGCCCGCAGATTGCCGACCACTGCCCCAGGTGAAGCAGAGCATGCCTTTACTTAGCTTCCCATAAATCTCTCTCCATGTGTTAGGCTTCCTCGCTAATAACGCTGTGTGCAGACACCTGCTTCATCTGCTTTTGGTGGGGATGAGGGGAGGCCATGAGGAGAGAGGGTAGGAACAGAGGCACAACTGAGCAGAAGACACTCTCTGGCCGCCTAATTGTGCTACAATTTCATAGCCCCATTGCACTGACTGATAGGAAAAGCCAGCTGGATGGCACCGACTATGGTCTGTGCTCACAGTCCTTGGTCCAATCTAAGTTGATGAAAACTTCTCTTGGAAGTATTCTGTTCTAAAGCTAACCCGAATCACAAGTCTGGTGTGAAATAGGTCTTATTTTGTTTCCCTGCCACCAGTGACTTTTCAGAATTTATCCTGGAATACAAACATGCCAGATACATTTAGTCTGTCTAAGGAGAAGCACTGTATATAGGTAATGGACAATAGAAATTTATCTGAAGAAATCTGTTTTCCACCACCCTCTGTAGCCCAGTAAGTGGCTAAGGGAATTGATTTTTCCATAGCCAATGACTCTTGCCGATACTTTTCCAAAGAGCCGCAGAAACCAAGAAAAACATATCGTAAATGCTATTAAAAATAAACTGGTTTTTGAGACAATGAAAACATTTTAGTCCTTTAAATTAAAGCAGAATGGCAATGGTCTGCTTTTAATTCACGTTGTCCATGAAATTGAAGCAATGTATTCATCTTGATTTTTCATGCTCATTGTCCCTATTTTGAAATGGTCAACTTCAACTGCCTATTATTTGCCCAAGTTGTTTAACTTTGAGTCTATTTTTGACCCAAAGTTAAACAACTGCATTAAAGTGCCATCATTTAACATGTGGCCAGCCGTACCCTTTAGTGAAGCCCTTTGTCCTCACTGAGTATCCAGAGACTCCGAAGATGGTGTTCTCCTTGAGAGTGAAACAGTGCCGGCTCAGGGCCTGGGTAAGGAGGAGAGAGTGTTTGTGTTTGCTGGTCCCAAAACAACTCAAATAGAAAAAATCCCAACAAAACAGAAGCCAGCATATGCCGTCATTTAAAGTATGGCGTGCATACACATTCCATGATTTTCAGAATCAGCTTAACAATTAAAAAGGAAGAAGATGACTGATTAACAAAGAATCCAAGTGGTTTTGCAACCCGATACCAATCATTTCTAAACTCATTCTGAGACCTCCCAAATTTGAGATGTGTGAAAAGGCATGTGAAAGCATCTTCATTTTGGAGATAAAACCTTAGTCATATTTGTTTACATAAAACTCTTCAAATTAAACTGATGGCTTATGTGAACATGTCAGCTTTTGCAACTGGCACAAAATGAAACAATGTTCTTGCCCTAGCCAGTGTTCTCAGTGGTTATAGCATTGGCCCACACACTGAAGGGTCGAGGGTTCAATTCCCAGTTAAGGGATGCACCTGGGTTGCAGGTTCGATCCCCATCCCCAGTTGGGGTGAGTGTGGGAAGCAACCAATCGATATGTCTCTCTCACATTGATGTTCTTTCTCTCTCTTTAAATTTAAATTCCCCCTCACTCTCTCCTCCCTCCCTCCCTTCCACTCTCTCTAAAAATCAATGGAAAAGATATCCTCAGGTGAGGATTAACAAAACAAAAAAAGTCTTCAAACTACCTCAAAATGGGTGACTATATAAGAAACCCTATACCTCAGGGATATACAGATATGTTGTATATAAGTGCTCTTTGCATTGTACACGTCAGCACTATTATTCATTTCTAATTACTTATAAATAAGTACAGGATATCTCAGAGATATGGCTGGGTTGGTTTCAGACTACCATAATAAAGTGAATATCCCAGTAAAGTGAATCACACAAAATTTGGGGTTTCCTAGTGAAAGTAAAATTATGTTTATGCTATACTGTTTCCTAGTGAATGTAAAATTATTTAAATGAGGCATGCGGCCCGCCAGCCACGAGTTTGACATGCCTGTTAAGTGTACAATAGCATTAGGTTTTAGAAATGTACATACCTTAATTAAAAAATACTTATGGCTAAAGATGCTAACCTTAATCTGACCCTGCTGGAAAGATTGCACCAATAGACTTGCTCAACACAGGGTTGCTCAATTTGTAAAAAATGCAATATGTTCAAAACACAATATAGTGAAGCACAATAAAACAAGGTATGCCTGTAATTGTGAACAACATTTACATGTATTTTTCTTTTGTAGGAAAAGAACATCAAACCACAAGACTAGATTATAAAGAATTTAATTTACAGAATATTTGTTAAAGATACCAACATATTTTTTTACAAGATACATATAGAGTAGTATTGAATACTTACAAATGGACTGAAGTGAAGAAATTATGGCTCTCAATATGCTTACATGGAAAATCCCAAGGACCTTTATAGGAAAGGGAATTGCTAGACCTGGAAGTGGAAGAAAAACTACTAGTAAAAGAAGCTTTCATCTTTCAGCTCTTATTTTGAAGAAAAAAAAAGCTGCTTTGAAAATCAAATATTTTCTTAAGAGCCCAAAACATTTTCAATAAGGAAATAATTTGCAATTTTCTATTAAGTAGGAATCATAGGAGTGGTGCTTAAATTATGTAAAATTCTGGATTAGTGGAGTACCAATTAAAGAGGAATTATAGTAAAACAGAAACAGATTGTGCAAGCTTAGTTCTAAAGGTGCTTGGAAAATTCAGTCACAACGCAGGAGTTTGGAATCCGCTGTGATTACTCTGTGGGTAGTGGCTGTCTCCTGAGTTTGGAAGGAGCCAAATGGCTGAGTTGCCATATTGAAATGGCTTCACAATCTTACCCCAGAATTTAGTCTGAGAGGAAGATGAATTGGAACTTCAGAGTAAAAATGAGCAGCTGAGCTTTTGTCATGGGAGAAAGAGAAGATTTATAACTGGACACATATGATAGTCATTTACTTTGTTATTAATGCTTTTGAACCTAAGTGCATCTAACATTATAGATATCACACAGAGAAAGAAGAGGCCATGCTTTGGTCTCTAGAATGAGCCTCAGAGAAAGAATCCAAGGATTTCTCTGGTGGACCTGAACATTCTGAGCCATTTTTTCCACACTCCTTAGTTACTGCCACTTTGGTCTTCTTTATCCTTCTGTTTAGGGCTACATATATTCACTCAGTTACACAAGCTCTTAGTGTGGATTTAGGAGGAAAATAACACATCTGATTCCAATTGGAGTTCTGACTTAGCTGAAAAATAGAATAGGACTCCTGTAGGTACGGGTCCTGGAATACACTTGACACTGCATTTGGAGTAACACACCTGAATTCTCTTTACCATTTATGATCATTAGATAGTTTGGGAGACATAATTGGTCTTGTGTTTTCTTTGGGGGGGAGATGGTTGCCTGCAAAAAGCTTATGATCTGTGGGTAAATGTTTAATTTGGAAGAATATTATCAAGCCCAATTTGGGCTTCACCTAAACTATATTGAACAAATAGATAGCTTTAACATTATTAAGCCAGACTTTTTTATCTGTACCTACAGGAGTCCTATTCTGAGGGCCCTAAGAAATCATCTGTTCCATACCTTGCACCTACCTTTTGGTAATTTCCTGGCAATCTTGCAGTCCTTGGCATATAGAAGCATCCCCCTGAGCTCTGCCTTTATCTTCACCTGGTGTTCTCTCTGTCATCACAGTCCCCCCTCTCTTCTTACATGCATTCTTATGTAAATTACATGCTATGTGAAATGGCAACAGATTCAATCTGCAAAAGCAGATCTGAGAATCTAGCTGTCTTCTATTAAATCGAACATTGAAGAGATTTTCAAAAAGGTGAAACAATGTTACTCTTCTCACTAAATTTATCTTTGTTTTGGAAAATATAGTTAACTTTCATAAACATATAGTATGTTACCATGAAGTGGGCTTGTTACCGTTATTTTAAAATGAATTAGTACATATTTAAAATATTTGCTCATTTAATTTCTAGTATGGTCATTGCTGACATAACTTATATAAACAAAAGCCCGTTGAGAGTCTTCAGTTTCTAAGAGGGTGGCAGGATCCTTAGATCAAAAAGTTGGAGACTCACCAGGCTAATAGAACCATTTTATAGATGACTAAGTCAAGACCACACACTGGAAGCAAATTGCCCAAAGTCACCATTGGGTAGAGCTTAGACTCAAAGGATTCCCTACTCCAGCTGTTTCCATCACACCACTCTTATCCTCTCTCCTTTGCCCTGAGTCTAAGCCTTTCTCCATTTCTCCATTCTGTCTGCCTGTCTGCTGCTATTGTCCCCAAAGGCACATCATTTTTTAAAACACAAACATATTAGACTTCTGTTACAAGCAGAGGTAACAACCTGTCACAAAACACATTGACCTGCCCCTCCCTCAACACAGATGACCTCTCCACCTGGTTTGGAACTGCTATGCACATAACTCACTCCCCTTCCGGAAGCCAACTTTTGGAAGCACACTTCAAATCTCTGTAAGGATCCAGGCTGGTGCTCATGGAGTTTGTCCTCTGCAACTCTGTTTCTAAATTATTTCCCTTCTTTTATTCACTGGCTGGTGATCATTTGTTTGCATATATTCATAATTTCTATAAATGAACTCTAGAAAGCTTAGCCCGTGTCAAGGTTGTTTAGAGAACGGAAGGAATGGGTTTTCATGTGACAGGTGGCAGCCCTGCCTAGCCACAGTCTGCTGGGGTTAACGATGGGAGACCCCAAAATGAAATGTTAACACCCCCCCCCAAAAAAACACCAAAAAAACCTCACATAAGTTAAATGAATTCACTTCAAATTCTTTTTATTTCATACTGGGGGTAACAAATGTTGAAAAACAAACAAAAAAAAGGTTGATAATAATTCTGACAAGAGAGGAAAAGTAGCTCCTCCTCCCTTTCAAACAAATGATTTTTTCTCTGTGCATTTTCCTCCAAAATGAGTCTATGCTTTATTCACAAAGAATTATACATAACTTGAGATTCCAGTGTATTATTTGGAGTGGGAAAGCTGGCAGCTGATAAAGCCCCATGTTTTTGCAATTATCTTCCTTTCGCATCCCTCCCTCTTGGGTTCCCAGCGCAGGAGCAGAGCTGAAAGGTGGGGCAGGGTGTCCGGGGAAAGAACTTAGCAACTCCCAGGGTGAAAATGTGCTGACTTTAAAAGGTAGTAAAGAGCATCAGTGATAGGGTTTTGTGGACTCACTTCTTACTTCTCACAAAAATGCAGCTGTTTACTGCTGATTTTATGCTATTTAAGCCTATAAAAATATTTTATTCAGACCATAAATAGTTTTGCTCCAATTTGCTTTGGGGCTAATTCATGTGATGTCTGTGCCCTCAGAAGGCAATTTGGAAATAAAGGTGAAATGATATAACCTCCTGGGCAAAACAGTATAGCATAGTACAAGTGGGTTTTCTTCTCTCTCTCTCTCTTTCTCTCTCAGCATTTAAATCGACGAGAAAACAGATGGGGTTTAAAAATAGGAAATGCATCCTCGGTTTTCTTTGCTAAACTTGAATAGAATTGGTTAAGAAAAGAATTTATTAACAAATGGAAAGAACATAGAACACGTGTTGTTTCCTAATTAAAGACTAAAAAATTAATAAACACCAAATGTAGAGGTCTAGATACATTCGTGCACTGGCAGGAACACACACAGGCATTCTGTGGAGAGGGTCCCTGTGTTAATGGACCCATTTACAGCAGATAATGGCATGGCCCTCCTGTGTGTAGGTGCCTACATTCAAAATCCAAGCCAGGTCCTCAGGCTCGTAAAGCAGGGATAGGGAATTCAATGGCCTTGTTTTCAAAGGGACGTTGGCCTTCTCCAGGGTGCTTTCAGGGATGAGCTTAACAGAGTCTGTTACCTAGTCTCTGGGTCTTGGTCTTACGGGAGAGGCCGAATGGAGGGAGTTATTTCCTGAGATGGCTGAGAGCAAGGGAGTCCACGGGACAGAGGGGAATCATAGACAAGGAGGAGAGCCAGACGCCAGTCTTTGGGATGAGAGTGAAGAATTATGTAGAGCAAGACCAGAGCAGAGTTTTTGGACACCTTTGACAATCCAATATGGAGTCACTGTTGGGCCATAACAGTTACGCCAAGTGCTACATCAAGACTGGAAATGCCTCAGGAGGGGCCCTGAACGCCCAAAACCAGAAGTCTGGACACTTGGATAAGGACTCCATCTGGACACTGATATGCGTGGGACTGCCGTCCACTGCAAGCAAGACCAGAGCAGAGTTTTTGGACACCTTTGACAATCCAATATGGAGTCACTGTTGGGCCATAACAGTTACGCCAAGTGCTACATCAAGACTGGAAATGCCTCAGGAGGGGCCCTGAACGCCCAAAACCAGAAGTCTGGACACTTGGATAAGGACTCCATCTGGACGCTGATATGCGTGGGACTGCCGTCCACTGCGGACTATAAGAACTCAGAGCTCCAACCACCCAATGGTGGCTATACTGGGTCAGGCTCTGAGCCCAACAGGACTTCCACTCCATCAGATGCGCACCCGCCACTGCAGCCACCTGGCCTGAGACCCACGCCTGCCTCTGCAGATGCTGCCAGTGGCCCGGACTTCAGGGCAGATGCTTGCTCTGCTCCATTTTATCCAATAAGCTCCCCCTCTCTGTGTGTAATCTGCATGTGACTCTATTGGCTTACTGGGGAGGCCTCCCCCGATAACCCTGGCATCCTGGAAAGATGCAAACGTGTGTGAATGACTCCTTTCAGGGACGCTCCCTTGCTCTTAACAGGAATCAAGTTTGAGAAATTGGTAATGTTGCCCGTAGAAATCAGGCTCTTCCAGGGAATCACAAAAAAAGCATTCTAAGGACCCACATACAAGAGATTGTGGGGTGGTAAGATTTATTAGGGAAGGCTGCCCCTGAATTTCCAATGTCCCATCTCCCTCTGACCCGCCAAGGAAAATGTCCAAATGTATCTTCAGCAAGGCCAAAACAAAGGCCAGCATCAAGTGTCAAATGGTCAAAGTTCTGAGTTCTTAGAGTCCTCAATGGGTGGTAGTCCCACTCATATGGGTTTCCAGATGGAGTCCTTATCCAAGTGCCCAGACTTGGGGTTTTAGGTCTTCCGGGCCCATCCCAATGGCATTCCCATTACACCTCATTACCTCAGTTCTGGGTATCTTGCCACTTGACATAACTGTCATGATTGACGTCAACTCCATATGGGTTGTCCAAGAGTGTCCAAGAGGTCTGCTCTATATACCAGCCCAGCCAGGAAACGGATTGATGTGTACCTGGCAAACCTAGAGCTTTTGTGATCTTTGAGCAGCATGAAGATGTTGGCCTAACTGTCAGGAACTCTAATGGTAGCCAGCACTTGTGTCACACATCACAGATTCCAAAGCGCTTTTCACAGTTACCATGTCATTCAATTTTTACTTAGTTTCTGAGGGCTCCAGGTCCACACCTGATAGATGATCATAATCAGAGGAATCAAATAATTGGTCCAAGGTCACACAGTTAGAAAGTGTCTAGAATGTGTGATACACAAGCATGAAATTTTAGGGTCAAATAATTGGTCCAAGGTCACACAGTTAGAAAGTGTCCAAGGCTGTATCAGAAACACAGAATGTGTGATACACAAGCAGGAAATTTTAGGGCTTGGAACTTGATAAAGAAAATTGCCTCTGAGAGCCCTTTGTTTATCCATTTGAAAAGGACACAGTCAAATACATTTAAAGCCCATGAGACCCAAGAGCTTCAGGAACAACTTGGTATTTCAATTGCACTTTAACTCTTTATAGAAACTCATTTATTCATTTTATTGGCAAAGGACTTGACATTTCTTCAAATTCAATGTTCAAATCTTTTAAATAAGCTGATGTACAGAGAAAGGCACTACCATCACAGCATCAACATGTTACTCCGGTGTTTTCCCAAATGCAAATCATGGTGGAGTTTGAGAGAAGGCAGATTACCAGGCCCTGCTGCAGCCATCCAGGTGGTCTGGAGCAGGGGTCCAGGTGACTTGGGCCAATAGCCCAACACCCTCATGTAAACAGATGCTGTCCTTGTCCACAGCCCCTGGATATCCATAGCAAATCCGTTTTCTTGACATTATTAGGCTGTTTCTTTCATGAAGTGGGAAGTAGAAATATAAAATTCATCCCACAACCTTTGTGATAGGAGACTGCCATGGTGCAGGATATCAGATATACCGTTTGAAACTTTTTTCCCCCCTAGGAGGCCATTTTTCTTTAGAGAACACATTAAGCTTTCATGTTATCTTGAAATAGTTTATGGATAGAGAAAAAAATCATTTGGAGTTTGGGGAATTTAGGAAGGTGGTGATGGGCTGGTTGATGAAAAGCAAAGAGGAGAGGCACAGAAAGGGGGGAGAGAAAGACCAAGGGCAGACATGTCAGCAGGGTCCACAACCTATCTGCACAGCCACCTGGGAAGACCTAAAAAATATGAATGCTTGTGTCCCACCTCCAAAGATTTTGGTGTAATCAGTTTTTAAGCATCAGGATTCTTAAAAACTTTCCAGATGATTCTAACATGCAGCCAAAGTTGAAAACCACTGTTTTACAGTTTTGCCCCTGCTGGCTGTATTTAGCAAAAAAGAGGCAAGGATTGTATGCAAGTGAAAAGTGTAGCTGTAAAGTAGAATATGCAGTGAGCCCAAGTGGGACTAGAAAACTTTATTTTCCATGTTGCTACACTCCTGGGGGACATAGCGGGCCTTGATTGGATCAAAATGTAAGGCTTTTAAAGGAGCAGCATTTTGTCTTGAACTTTGGTCTCCGATGGCATGAATGCATATTCAATGGATTTAGATAATAGTGAAATGATTGCAAGCCCTCTGGTGTTTAGTGTGCATGTAAAAGTTTATGGTTTATTGAAATGGGAACTAGCAGGGGTCTCCTACCCCACAAATGTAGTCGTTAACAGTGTGTGGGCCGTCCGCTTAGAGCATAGAGGGCAGTTGTCTTTTCTCTGTGGGTTGCGGGAGGGATTTGAGGTTGTGAGTTTTCATAATTGCCACATACGTAAAATCCCAGCCATAATGTTGCATTTCCATGAACTTAGTGGATTCCAGTTGTGCGTTCTGGCATGACTTCCAGCTATAGTCCCCACACTGGTCTAGTCTTGCTGTTTGACACTCACCTATAAAATGTGTTGTAATGGCCTAAAATAATGGAAAGAAATGAAAAATGAAGGTAGCCACAAAGGCATGTTGCAATGAGGTAAGACTTGGAATGGCTTTGGCATGTGCAGTGTTCTATAAAGTCAAGTTCAAGACTCGGCCTTTCTTTCATTTTTAGAAGATCTGGGCACATAAATATTTCTATGACAAAAGACTGGTACTTGTGCATAAAGTCAAGTTCAAGACTCGGCCTTTCTTTCATTTTTAGAAGATCTGTGCACATAAAACAGTAATATTTCTATGACAAAAGACTGGTACTTGTGCTTCTATAGCAAAAGCAGTCTTAAAAGAAAGATTCAGGGGCCTGCTTGCTTACAGTTCCCCTTGTCCATTCTGTAGCCAGCGGCAGGCAGTCACCAACATCTCCAGGCTGTGTCTTCACAAGCTCAGGGAGTTGCATTAGGATGTCTAAGATAGCTGTCAGGGCTTAACACGATAAAACACTGAATTTTCGCCTGCTTCACCAGGAAATGCCCAGCCCTCACCCCCTACCACACCAGAATTGAGGGCCTCTTGCAGGGATGTCTTTTTCAATCCAAGAAAGATCTCTCAGACGTGTAGGTCCAGTAAACATTCCTTTTCACTTTCTAAGTGAGCACTGTGTGGAGCAGTGGTTGAGAGCTCAGCTGAGTCCAGTAAAGCTGGGCTTGACTCCTAGCTCTGCTATTTACTGGCTGTGTGATTACGTAAGCAGCTTATCTTCCTAGGGAGTCAGTGTGCTAATTTACAAAGTGGGATAATGATACCTAGCTACGCCCTGGGATTGTTGTCAAGACCAAGTGACGTAATGAATACGAAGTGCCTGGTACAGTGCCTGGTCCAGAGTAGCTTCTCCATGATCAGTCACATTCCTATGGACTCACCTTGGATTTGGCATTGATGTAGGAGACAAGGAAAATTAAAGACGACTTTCAATGTTTTGCTTAGTAGCTGTATCTCCTTTGCCTTTATATCATTGTCTTGCATTGTCAGGATGCTCTTTTGGGTTTATTTATTGCTTTTTACCCAAAATTTTTATCATCAAGTGATGCTGGGTCACTTTCTGCATTTTACCATTCACCTAACCTTCATTTCTTAGTTTATCTTCACCAAGAGAAGCACTAAGGAGAGAGGAAGGGAGAGAGAGAGAGGGAGAGAGATTTTGCTAAAGAGAAGACTGGGCTAGAATGAAGCTGAGAAGCTGATGCTGGAATGGTGGGAGGCAGGGCAGCTGCTTCCTACCACCTGTCACTTAACATGTGGTCCATAAATATTTATGGAAATGAATGAATGAATTAGCTCTGATCTGTTTTCTTCTTACAAACATTTCAGTGAATTAACAATGACAAATTCCACCCTGAATAACTCAATTCCTGGGAAAGTCATTAGGATTTATCCTGGAAACATTGGCTTCATGAGTGTCTGAAATATGTGGTTTACCCATGCATAATACCATCATCAGTATGTTGGCTGCAAACTTCATTATGAATAGAGTGGACAGTTATGGATATTTTTTGGCCTCCCAGCATGTGGACCTCTTTCCCACGTTTGGGAAATCTTCCACTATATTGGTCTCAATTTGAAGTGGAGTGCATCTCTCAGACGCCCTGACTACCCACATTCCTCCAGACCCTTAGCAATTGGCAGAGACCTAAACTCATCTCCACAGATGATCACCATGGGCCCCATGTCTTGAGTGTGACACAAAGGGCAGAGACAGAGGACAACACCTGCCAGAGGCAGAGGAAGTCTTAGCCTTTGATTTCCAGTCTCCAGAGGGATACATATCAGGGTCAAGAGTCTAGTGATGAAGCCAGGCGTCCATCACCAGTTGCTGTGACAGCACCATGTTACCCACCTGTGTTCTGCCTAAATTCTCACCTGTTCCTATTAGCCTCTTTAGAAATGGTCTCTGCCCATTTTCTAAACCTGCTTTTACAGACCTTTGGTTGAATTGGCAATTTAAAATGTATTGTCCCAATAAACTCCTTTTCTACTTAAGTTACCCAATCAGTTTGTGTTGTTTTCAACCAAGAACTCTGACAGTCACAGTGAGGGTAGATGGAGTTTTTGAAAGATGAATAAGGACATTGATTGCATTTTTTAAAGCAATCAGTCTTTTTCTTTTTTAAATTTATTTTTATTGATTTCAGAGAGGAAGGGAGAGGGAGAGAGAGAGATAGAAGCATCAGTGATGAGAGAGACACATCGATTGGTTGCCTCCTACACTGCGCCCCAACCAGGGCCAGGGATAGAACCTGCAACCGAGGTACGTGCCCTTGACTAGAATCAAACCCAGAACTCTTCAGTCTGCAGGCCAACACTCTATCCACTAAGCAAAACAGGCCAGGGCAGTAATCAATCTTTTTAAATCAATTATTATTACACTCTTGTTTAATTAAAATTAGTCAGGGTCCTCTCCTAGCATGGAGTCTCAGTAAATATTATTGTTGAATAAATGAATGAAAAAAATGCAATCATTAAAATTAACAATTTAATAGATGAGCTTGACATCAGATTGAAAATACAAAAGGGTGAACTGCTGGAAGAGAACTGAGTAGAAAATGTTCCGGACACAGCAGCTGCAAAGGAATATAAGTGTGTGGTTTATGTCCCCATGAAACTTACAATCTAGCTAAGAAGAGGAGACTGACATCCAAGAAACAATTTTCGAACAACAAACGATATAATTGTATATAACTAAGGGGTAAATGGGGGAAAGTGATGGAAGAACATACGCATTGTATATGCTTGACATTCCTCCTTGGGCACTTGTCTGTCAGCTTATCACCCCTTTGCCAAGCATGACGATGTGGAAGGAAATGATCCAGAACAGAACATGCATGTTCTCATTGTATTCGTTTCAATGATGTCAGCTGAAGCATTCATTCTCTGGATCTGTATATTGACAGAGCCATAATACCAGGTTTTTCTGTTAGCTTGGGTTCAGAAATAGCTATTGAGAAGACAAGCTAATTAGAGAAGACAAGAAACTTGAAGAACTGTTCGATAACATCCCTGGTCCCAATCAACCTCTGTGGATGCCAGTTCCTCATGCAGAGGGCTCCTCTGTTCCTATAGGTATCAGCAAAGCACACTCAAGACAAGATCATTTAAGGAGAAGCTAGTAGAGGGACAATTTTCAAATGGCATAAGGAAATCATGAAGAATAGAAAAATACCTTGGGGCTGTTACATGTTCTAAGGCCAACAAGACAGAGGAGAGAGTAACCACCGAAAACTTGAAGGAGACACTCAGAGAGAGATGGCCACCTAAGAGGAACGGTGACCTTGAATCAAGGGAGTCAGCCTTCCCTAGAAAACCCTGCTGAAAGGACACCTGGAAAATAAACACCCCAACTTCACTCTCCTCCCTCACTTCTTGAATAAATCTAATCAGAATCCAGAGGGCAAGAAAGGCTGATAGTACTGGTATAGTCCATGTAGATTAGCATCCAGAGACAGAGAGCAGGGCAGGGAAGAAGTGTGGGGAATGAGTCTGGAGGGGAAAAGGAACATTATCCAGCACACTACAGAATACTGGTTTTCAAGATGGTACATCCTTACCTAATTTGGAGGACACATAAAGATTTTTTAGGGTATGTGGCAAATTCTAGATCCTGAAGTTGCATTTGTATTTTTTCCTAATATTGAGCGATCTGAGAATGTGCCTTTGGTTGAGGCAGTTTCATTTCTACCTCCCCTTTTATATATGCCCTATTAACCTTTTTTTGTTGTTGTTGTTAAAAAAAGACATATCTTACCCATCTAGAAAAAAAGGATATACCTTTTTTTCATATTGGTGTATTATAATGAAGTCTAAAAACCTTTGAAGAGACTAACGAAGGTACAAATTTAAAACATTAATGTCTGTGAACTTTTTCACCAAGACTTTTAATGTATTTAATTTCCTGTGATCAATTATTAAATTTGCAACAGTTACTCAACCAGAAGCAATTTTTATTTTTTAACATTTAGAGCAGTGGTTGCCAACAGTGGCTGCACATTATAATTAGTTGGAGAGATTTAAAAAATATCTTAATGCCAAAGCTGTACCCAAGACCAATTAAATAAGAATCTCTAGGGGTAGGACCTATATATGAACAATTTTTAAAGCTCCCTAGGTAATTCAAAATGCAGGCAAAAGCGAGAACCATTGAATTGGAGACTTAGAGAACTAGAAACCACTGGTCATAGGAAATTAAATTTATTTTAAAAATTACATGCCCGTTTTGTTTAAGAAAAATTTTACCTGGTGATCAATAAACATTTACGTCTAAAATTACATTAGAAAGTAGGATGAAAATATGCAAATAAACCAGTTCAAGAAACAATACAAAATCCCCAACATGATATTACTTAAAAAAAACAAAACACCACAAGGATAATTGTATTTATCAAATGTTCATCATGTTGGGCTAAGATGGAGTCACTTTCAGCAGACCATGCTTCTAATGAGGCGACTAGAAAAGCTAGAAAAAATACAAATGAAAATTCTCTCAAGGATCACCAGAGAACTACTAGGATAACCCCTGCTTGGTGGCCCAAGATCTCAGAGAGAAAAATAGAAAGGTGAGCTGACATTCTTTCAAACAAATTTCAGATTGAGGCATTTGCTGATTCTAGCCTTGGACAGGAGACTGAAACTCGGGTAAAGCATCACAGTGAAGAGGCACGGAAGGCAGAAGAGCGTTAGACAATCCCATGGGCTTGGAAGACAAAGATTATAGTTGAGAATGCCAGGGCAGCTAGGACTTGAGGGGCCAAGGGCTTAGACAGAGGAAACACAAAGAAATAAGCCCAGTACTTAGTGTTAGCCCTTCAGGGCAGCGGTTCTCAACCTGTGGGTCGCAAAACCTTTGGGGGTCGAACAACCCTTTCACAAGGATCGCCTAAGACCATCGGAAAACACATATATATTTACATATTGTTTTTGTGATTAATCATTATGCTTTAATTATGTTCAATTTGTAACAATGAAAATACATCCTGTATATCAGATATTTACATTATGATTCATAACAGTAGCAAAATTACGGTTATGAAGTAGCAACGAAAATAATGTTATGGTTGGGGGTCACCACAACATGAAGAACTGTATTAAAGGGTCACGGCATTAGGAAGGTTGAGAACCACTGCTTCAGGGGAATTTGCCAAATATTAATCTGCCCAGGGCAAAATGCTATGTAACTAAGCAAAAAGCTTCTGAAATCCAGAGTGGTGTTTTCAGCACTCACAGAGGACTGAAGAGACAAAGAAGTTTGGACCAAATTTCCAAAGAAGACCATTAATAAACATCCCAGAAATCTACACTCTAGTCTAGACCAAAAGTACAAGCCGATCTCTTAACATGAATTTTTTAAATCAATGAAATATTAACAAATTAAATGCAAGTACTAGTATATATCCCCCCAACACACACATATATAATGACAAGGTATTTACCTGTTAGCATAATAAGGAGGAAATTAAATAATCTCAATAAATGCAGAAAAATATTTACTATCATTTAATACTGATCCATGATTTCTAAAAACAAAACAACTTGTAGCAAGCCAGAATAGAAGGGATAATTATATTTTTTTTCTTTGATATAGAGTACTTACCATAAATCATATTTAATTATTACATATTACCTTTTCTTTTCAACATTGCTTTTGAGGTCTTATCCATTTCAATAAGGGAAGGAAAATAGTTTTAATAAATGGAAAGAAAGAACACTGCTGTTAGAATATGACAAAATTATAGGCACAGAACCTCCCACAATTTGAAAATTAATGAAATTAATAAGTACAGCATTTTACAAGGTTGCTAAATATAAGATTAGTATATAAAATTAAATGTACTTCTATATTTCAACAATAAAGGGAAACTAAATTTTAAAAAGATACAATTTATTAGTTACAAATGTAACTGAAAACTAAAAAACATTATTGAAAAAATTTGAGCAAGATCTGCATAAATTTGGTACTCCCCCTTGAATACCAAATTTTGTTGTCCATCTTTCTGAAAGAATAGTATGGTCTTAGAAACATCACTTCCACTCTATTCGTTATGTAACCTCATACTATCTGGATCCTGCCCATAATTCCATAGAAACTCCATGAGAAAGTTGTCTAATGATCTCCTAATGGGCAGTCCAATAACCTATTTCAGTCCTCATTTTATTTGACACACCTGTGCCATTTTTCTCTAGATATTGCCACTACAAGGTTCTTCTCAAGACTATCCTTTCTTTGACACCGTGGAACTTTACTGGCCCAGTTCTCTTTCTCATCAATTCTGTGTCCTCTTTGCTTCCTCTTGTCATCCAGTCTTCTAAAAGGTTGGGAGGGGGGCAGCCTTCAGCCCCCTTGTTGAGAATTTATTTCATTGCAACCCACACTCTCTGCTTAGTATCTCATCCATTCTCATGATGCTGGTTTTACTTACACATATAAACTCCAAATATACAGGCTGTGGCAAAAATAGGTTTACAGTTGTTCGTATGGAAAACAATACAATAATGATAAATAATAATACAAGAATAAACTCTGTGGCATGTACTCACAACGGCAAATATACGTTTGCCCCCATCCTGTGTGTTGCTAATGGGACCTATGGTCTCCATGGGAACCCTTGGGTAATACCTGTTGGTTCCTAAATCATTTATTTACTCATTCAACAAGATGGGTTTTGCATGGTGTTCTGTGTGTTTACATGTTTAGCATTAAGCTGGAACGTTTTCGATTTTAAGTTTCCTAAGGTCAGAGGGCATACACATCTAAGTTCCCACTCTTCAGTCATGATGATATTGGTGATCTGAAAGTCTTATCTTTCTTACCTCTTTGAGTCACACAATAACATCTCAAGTGGTCATTTTTCTTGATTATCTCAGCTTTTCACCAATGACTTGGTCTCTGGATATAATGCAACATATGTATGTGAAACCAGTGAGAAACAGTGCTTCTTGAGCAGTGTGTGAATCAGCAGCCACAAGTTTGCATTTTGGAAATAGTTTTGGCAGCTGGGAAATGATCCTGAGCTAGCTGAGACTGTTATCTCTGAGTGGAAAGAAGGAGTCATATGAGGGTGAGGTGGGGCAGAATGAAATCAGTGGAGAAAAGGTAGCAATTAGGCTAGCTCAACAGCAACATGGGAAAGGTTAGAAACAAATATTCCACTGAAACTGAATGTGATTTAGAGCCAGAAAATTCCAGGGGAACCACATAAGCCAAACCTCTCATTTCACAGATAAAGGGCCTGGAGAGGTGGTTATTTAGTCAGTTACACGAGTAAGTCAAGGACAGAACCATACCAGGACTCCACAGTTCCAGTTCCAAGTCCGTAGTGCCTCAGGATGCTTTCAGGACACAATCTGATGGTCTCTCTGTTGGGACTTTTTGACTCTTAGGATTCTTTAAAAGCACCATCAACCAACAATTTAGCAATACTTTCACAGAAAATCACAGATGGCAATGAAATCTCTTGCATATAGTTTTTTTTTCCTTCAACCAGAGCCTTAACATCATCCTAGATGAGATGATATATGTGTTGACTCACCCGTCTTCCCAGCCTTGTGGCTCCTTGACCTTATCTTCCATTCCTACACATTGGTCCACTCCCAGAACCACAATCTAGATATTGCCACTACCAGGAACTTTTGTGTCAGTAAATTTTTGCTCTCTGATTTCTATCTCCAACGCTTCCACATCTCACACGACTTATGTCTGTTCTGTGAAATTTCCAGTCACACCATGCCTCCCTTACACTCCCAAACTTGACTTGGCTTTAATTTTCTCACCCACTTTGGACACCATTGTCAGTAATGTCAACCAAATTCTTGAAAGCATATTTAGGTTCTTCACCCCCATGTTCTTCAGAGTACAGTATTGGGTCCAACAATTCGTAACTAACCACATCACATCCATTGTCTGTTCCTGACCTGCTGAGTTCAGTTGAAGAAAATCACAAAATTGTAACAATTAACCACTAGTGCATATTTGTCATTTCCACCTTCACTTGGGCCCTCAGTATAGCTCATCAATCTTTTTACTCTTGGCCTTTCTTATTTCCCATATATTAGTGATATTAGAGTTCTCAAATTAGCTCCTTTACTCGACTTGCATGACTCTCAGAAGACCTTCTCTTCTAGGACACCAAAAAAAGGAACCGTGGACACCAACTCATTCAACTTCACATCCAAATAAATACAGTCACCTACCTTACCTTCTTTAACCTTCCCTCAAAACATACAGAACTATTTAGATATAAATGCCTAGGCTTTCTCCATTCCATCCACATCTTCTTTCCCTACTTATTGCATGGAGACATTAAAAATAACTATTTCACAGGGCGAAGCTGTTTTCCTCTTTCTTTCTTTTCACTTTCTAATCTACACTAATAAAAGAGAAACATGGTAATTGGCGTACGACCGCTACCCTTCCCATTGGCTAATCAGCATATCCTTATGCAAATTAACTGTCAGCCAAGATGGCGGCCGGCAGCCAGGCAGCTGGAAGCGAACATGAGGCTTGCTTGCTCCAGTGACTGCAGACTCCAACGTTCCCCGCCTGACTTGCCGGCCTCTGAGCTG
>NW_005363098.1:4922415-4948079 GCF_000412655.1 Myotis brandtii | reverse complement strand
ACACACACACACACACACACACACACACACACACACACACTTAGAAGTCTATGTAAGCCAGTAAAATTAATGTCTTTATTTAGTCATGGATCATCATTATAGAGCTCAGGAAAAAATATATGTAGTGCATTTTAGGTTTGTGCATTGTGTTCCTATACAATCTCCTAGGGGCAATTTAGAACATCCCACCAGTAATGAAATGCTGATCCTCAGCAGTTAACAGCACATAGTTGTTAACCTACTGACATCATCTGAAGTGGGAGTTATCAAAAATCCCAACCTTTTTATTTCCAAAATTTCTAAATCAACAAGTCAGCTTCTGGGTCACTCTAGAAGGCACTTGTGATACCTCTGAGCTCCAGGTATGTTTCCCAGAATTTGTTTTAAGGAAGCAGCAACTGCACGCATGAAATTCCCCTCACGAACACCATTTCCACTGAGAGAAATTACTTAGCCATCTGCGTGAAGAAGAAAAGGACAATTTGATGGTCCAGGATCCTGGCGAAAACATTCTCTATACTCCACATTGGAAGGTTTGAAATCCTCTAAATAAATCTCAGTATTTGTCCCTCCTTATCAAATAGACCTTAGTGATCATTTGAAAGCATTGCAACGTTCTGTCTTTCCTAAATTTGGGGGAAACAAACACTCAGACTTTCTAAGGTTTCCATAGGCAGTTGATCTTGAAATTGAATCAACTTAATCCAGAAATTGGATCAACTTAATCCACAAGAGATGGGTGGAATGGAGAATAGGGCATTTGCCATTATATTTTACTAGAGGCCCCAGTGCATTCATGCACTGGAGCAGTGCGGGGGGAGGGGGGAGGCAGCTGGCTCCCTCAGCCTGGCCTGCATCCTCTTGCAGTCCAGGACCCCTTGGGGGATGTCTGCCTGCCAGCTTAGGCCTGATCCCCAGGGGGATGGGGCCTAAGCCGGCAGGCAGACATCCCTTTCACAGTCTGGGGCTCTCACAGTCTGAGGCCCCTCGCTACTTACCGCCTGCCTGCAGTGGAGGTAGGAGAGGCCCCCGCCACTCAGCAGTGAGAGGCACCCCTCCTGTGGGAGCACACTAACCATTAGGAGGCAGCTCCTGTATTGAGCATCTGCCCCCTGGTGGTCAGTGCATGTCATAGTGACCAGTCATTCTGCCCGGTTGATTTGCATATTACCCTCTTATTATATAGGATTATGACTTGTTCGTGACCTACTTCTTAGACTTGGCACATGACATGGTGTCCACAGATGTACTTCTTCCCTGAATTTGTTTGGAGCTAATGGATGATGGTCCCTGAGCCAGGCTGGGCTGTACCCATGAGTGGTGCCTTTTTGCAAAACTATTTTGTCCTGTGTCAGAAATAACTTTGCATAATAACTCATTATTTTTATTTCCTAACTCTAAATAAAGATGCATGTTATCTAATAGTTAATGAAGTAATGCACACGTGCTCTTAATATGGTGAGCAATCAATGCACAAGGCTCACCTTCTCTCTTGTTCCCACACCAAACAAAAAAAAAAGAAAAAGAAAAGAAAAGAAAGAAAGAAAGAAAGAAAGAAAGGAAGGAAGGAAGAAAGAAAGAATAGGGAAAGTTATCTCAAGGAAGAGTTAATAGGAAACTCTAACAGTTTCTGGTAGAATTTAAGGGTGTGTGTGTGTGTGTGTGTGTGTGTTTTACCTTTTAAAACAGTCACAAGATGAAAACTTTTGGGAAAATTTAGGAGGATTTATGAATATTTAGTACTGAGGGTATTTGAAAGATTCCAAGAAAGAATAGGCTTCTCCTTTGGTTTGTCCTGTGGTTCCCGCTGATGCTGCTGTGGCCCCGAGCACCCCTGTGTACCAGATCCCCAAACAATAAGCACAGCAAATTAAATGTGGCTCCAGTGGTTTTGGACCGGATCCAGTAAGTTATCTTTATTAATGCATCCAGGGAAAAGGTTTCATTTTCATTACATTGTTTCCCTAAAGATAAAGGCAGTAAGAGCACAGAACAAAGACACACCAAAGAAATTTCCGGCTCTTGGCAGCCAGGTTCATTTCCATGTGCTTGGTACAGTGAGGACTTGGCACTGTCCAGCTCCCCCACTCAGGGTTCCAAAAGCATCACCCTCACCCCTTTCTCATGCTGCGTCTCTTTGCTTCCTCTGACATTTTCTTGGCGTGAGCTGAAATTTTGACACATAAATCCCACTTGTCAAATGATATTGTAAAACAAGCATCCAAGTGTCAGCACATGGCCCTACAGTCTGGGGACCAGAGAGGAGAATGAGGAACACCTAGATGGAGGCTTTCATCTGCCTCCAGCCATCTGCAAGTAATTTGAAACCAGTTTCCAATGCAGCGAGGTTATTTGGCCCGGCAACACACACGGCAAAGAGAGAGGGCCAGAGTCATCAGAACCTGTTAACTCTGCAATGAGTAGATACAACTGTGTATTTTTAAAACCTGCCTCATCAATCCATTAGCATTCAGTCAGATGGTCTGCAATCTCTTTGTAGTTATAAATCCCACCAAACCGCTCTGGCCCGTTCAGACAACACATTTGCCAACACAACCAGCCTTTTGACCTCACATCTCCGGACTTGAAAATGGCTCAGACCCTGATAGGACTGAGAACCTGAAATCTACACTTCTTATGTGATAAAGATTGATAGAGATGTTTCCAAATTTGACAAGAATCCTCAATATTTATTGTTGACTGTTGAACAACATGGGTTTGAACTGCACAGGTTCACTTAAATGCAGATTTTCTTTTTCAATAGATACCTGTACTGTTTTCAACCCCTATGGTTGGGAGTCCATGGGTACAGAGGGCTGACTGTATGCATTGATCTATGATGTTTTATATAGATCATCTCTGGATTTGGTATCCACAGAGTGGGTGGGTGGGGTGTCCTGGAACCAATTCCCTGCGGGCCAAAAGTTATATGAAGATTTTCGACTGCATTGGGGGCAACATCTTGTGTTGTTCAAGGGTCAACCATACCATTAACAAGTTGTGATGCTGAAAGGATGCTATTATACAATAATAAAAAGCAAGTTTTGATCATTCATGCTGGAGGAAATATTGTTATCGCTTTTCTCAATAAAAACGATATTGCAAAAGCACTGCCATAAGAAGAGATGATCAAAGAGTATGCAGACAAAAAATATAGGAATGAAGTATTTTAGGGTGTGTCATGAAGTTAATTAATTAAAATATATATCATTTTTTAGTTTTTAGTGTGGCAATTATTGTGTTTTCAAATTTTATAGCTTCTACATTGCCCCTTAATATAGAATAATATTCATTTCCATATCAGATCTTTTCACAATTGTTATTCTTTTCCTCAAAGAGAGACCCCAAAATTATACAAGCTGTGGGCCCTGAAAACCTGAATTTGCCTGTGGAGCCAAGGAACAAACTAGACATACCTCTGATCACAGGCGGGCTGAGCAAGCCCTTGGAAAACCCTGTACTAGTTTATCTTCAGACATCCCTGTCCCTTCTGACCCTGGCCGCTAAGCCTGGCCTCCACTTCTTGCCTGCTCTCCTCCCCACAGTCACTCAGGTGAGGCCCAGGAACCAACACCGTCACCTGTATGCTGCCCCCCTCCTCCCTGCCTCTGCTCCCGTCAGCACTCACCTGTGCAAACTCAACCTCCGGGACCTTGCTTCAAGTCAAGACTGAAAGGCCCTTGCATAGCTTACTCTGTGATGAAAAATGGCCTGACTAACCACTAGATATACAAATGACCCATACAATCTTGAGTTTCCCACAGCTGAAGGCGTATATCTAAAAGTAGGAAGACCAGCGCTTGGAGATGCTGGGGGCAGGCCCTCTGTGCATCTCTTAGCACTGAGGATGCTTTTCCAGCTTGCTGGCGGCTGAGTGGGCCGCAGTCCAGGAGACCTTCACATGCTGCCGCTGGTATGGACAACTATCTAAGGACAACAGCTGCCTGCTTTGTTTCTATTGTTCAGACCTTTTCACAAACTCTTTGGGAGATGATTGGATTATGTGGTCATCCCAGAGGACAACCCCATGGGCTTCTGTTTACAAAATTGTGTAGACTTCCCCCTCAACTCTGAGGCATAGAAGGAAAAGGACCTCCACAGCCATCTCCTCCTCCCAGAACGCACCCCTTAGCAGCCCCGCCCCCAGTTTGGCAGTGTTCTCACCACTCAGCGTTAGTAATGCCATGGGGCCTGCCAGTCACCTTTTCAACACCATTCTCATCCACCCTGAGGTCCGACCCCTTCAGTGGTCCCCAACCCTGGCTAACTGACAAAGTCATGTGAGAGCATGTGAACAGCACAGCTCCCAGCCTCACTATGGACAGACACACTGAGTTGGGATTTCTGGAAGGTGGGACTGGGAATATTTTGCATGTCCTCAGGGAATGTCAATGATTTATTTATTCATCTTTCTCAGATATATTTTCTACTCTAGTTGCTGGCTAGTCGCCCTTGTGCTACGTTGCCAGTCTATTTTCATAAAGCTTCCATTTACCTTCCGTCCTGAAAGAGAGCTGATTCCTCACCTTTTAGGACTAGAATGTTCATTCAGCAAGTCCCAACATTGTTCATCTTGACTGTTAACAGCCTGGAGACTGACATCTATTCTGGGTCCATTTAGACCATTGTACACACAACAACCAAATTGATCATTGCAAATACAAATCTAAATATACTACTTAGAGCCAGTCCTGGGCCTTGCATGATGCAGCCTTTTCCTGGGCCTCCGTCACCTTTGTCACCAGCTTGCATTTCGGTCACACTGTGCTCCTCCAGCCTGGCCTCCTGAGTTCTTTGAATGTTCCATGTTATTTCCACTGCCCCATGACCTCTACAAATGCTGACTGCATATTGCCCAATCAGGGAACTGAGCGTATTCTTAAAGCCAGTAAACCTAGGCAGCAAAAAATTGAGCAAAAACCCTTTAGGTCATATAAATGAATCTTGACCAACAACTTCTACCATATACAAATATTAACTCAAAGTGGATCATACACAGAGATGTAAAATCTACAAGTGTAAAATCTGTAACTATAAAATTTCAAGAAAATCTTTGTCACTTTAGGCTAGATAAAGACTCTTTGAAAACAAAAATCACAAATTATCAAAAAATTAATGAATTGGACTTCATTAAAATGTAAAACTTTTGTTCTTTAAAAACTTTGTTTAAAACATAAAACATACACTAGGAGAAAATACTTGCAAAACACATAAGATAAGTATCCAGAATATATAAATAACTCTCAAAAATCAATAGTAAGAAAGCAAACAATCTAATTTTTTAAAAAATATATATTTTATTGATTTTTTACAGAGAGGAAGGTAGAGGGATAGAGAGTTAGAAACATCGATGAGAGAGAAACATCGATCAGCTGCCTCCTGCACATCTCCTACTGGGGATGTGCCCACAACCAAGGTACATGCCCTTGACCGGAATCGAACCTGGGACCTTTCCGTCGGCAGGCTGACGCTGTATTCACTGAGCCAAACCAGTCAGGGCAACAATCTAATTTTTAAATATTGGACAAAATATTTGAACAGAATATATACCGATGGCAAATAAAAACATGAAAAGATGCTTTTCATTAGTCTTTAGAGAAATGGAAGTTAAAACCACAATGATGTACTACTATATAATTATCATAATGGCAAAAAAAGGAGAGAAAAGTTGGAAGGGTGGGAGGAAGGAAGGAAGGAAGGAAGGAAGGAAGGAAGGAAGGAAGGAAGGAAGAAAACTGACAATAGTAAGTGTTGATGAGGATGTGGAGCAACTAGAATGAGAACTCTCATACATTGCTGGTAGGAATACAAATTGATACACTTTGGAAAAGAGTTTGGCAATCTCTTATAAAGTTAAAAATGTACTTTAAATAAAATATCCACAGTTCCACTCCTAGCTATTTACCTAAGAGAAATGAAAATTTATGTTCCTACAAATGTTTATAGTGGTTGTTTTAAAAATCATGCTAAATGTTCAAATATTGAATTTTTTTTTAAGTTTGTGATACATCAGTACAAGGGAATGCTACCCATCAATAAAAAGAAACAATCTGCTGATTTGTACAATATGAATGAAGCTGCACTATACTACCCCACTAAGTGAAAGAAGCCAGACTCAATGACTCCACAATGTATGATTCTATTTATATGATATTCTGGAAAAGGCTAAGCCTTCCAGAGGTTCTGTGCATATGAAGAGAAGACAGATTAGTGGCTACCAGGAGCTGGATGTTAGGGGAGTGGACTGAATAGAAAGCAGAATGAGGACATTTAATGGGGTGATGGGAATGCTCTATAACTTATCAAAGTGTGGCTATGTGACTGTATATACTTGTAAAAACCACACAGAACTCCAGCAGGGTACATTTTACTGTGTGTAAAATATAAAGTCTACTTAAAAATGGTAAACATAACCAAACAGAGAAAATAATTAATTGACTTAACTTTTGAATACTATCGCTTCAATTATATATTCTCTGTGGAATATATTCTAAGGACAAAAAGAACTGAAATGAAATTTGGAACTTAGTATGTTTAGTATTTGCAATAAAATTGGTGTTATACATATTAAACTATTTTATGTATAGAATAGGATAAAGCAAATAAGTAAATAGATGAATAGTATTAGAAACTAATATTTGAAGAAACTAATGTTGAATAAGATAAAAGAGGTATTAATACAAAATTAAAGAAAGTCTAAAATTCTTATACTTTTTTTTTACTTAGAATTGATATGAACTCATAATTAAAAACTTTTTTGTAATATATTTTTAATGATTTCAGAGAGGAAGGGAGAGGAAGGGAGAGATAGAAACATCAATGATGAGAGACAATCATTGATCAGCTGCCTCCTGCACGCCCCCTACTGGGAATTGAGCCCACAATCCGGGCATGTTCCCTTGACTGGAATCAAAATTGGGACCCTTCAGGCCACAGGCCAATGATCTTTCCACTGAGCCAAACTGGCCAAGGCTGAACTAATAATTTATGTACATTCTAGCACTGTCTACCCAAATTAGCTAGAAATAATGACACTCCAAGAGGAATGAGCAGAGTTAATATTCAGCTATTGATTTCTGAATATATTCCACACGTAAAATACCATGATCTGTTACAGTAACAATTAATTCTGGGTCTAGGGCAAGGAAAACACAAGGGACAGTGTAGTGAAAAACAACAACAAATTGCTCTACTACTAACAGGACCATATCAAAGAAACATGAGAGCCTTCTTGAAGCAGCTGATCCTAGCCAAATTTGGAACATTTGAGTATCAAAAAGAGCAATGATGGCAATGAGTTACAATACATTGGATTTTTAAAAAGATTTTACAATGATAATGGAGAAGGAGCAAGATTGATAAATAAGAAAATCTCTTCTTTGTAGAAGACTACCAGCTAATAAATGAAGAAGGAATAATAGTATTAGAAAAATTACCAATTTGCAAGCTCCAAGTAATAATTGTGATGGGCAACCATCATTGGTGGGTCATGAAAATATAAGATGAAATGTTGTTAGGGAGCAGATTAATCACATAGTCAAGTTACCCCCACCTCCCTCACACAGATTATTTACTAATCCCAAAGGGGGAAATCTACCTCACTATGCAGAGGCCACCACTAGTCACCACACCACTTTAGCCAAGTGACCAAACAGGATCACCAATCTGACATCATGAACTTTCTGGTATAAAGCATTCAGAAATATAAAACACCAATGCCAAGTTCTTGCCAAAGAGCCTGAATCTAACAATGAATAATCAATCAGGCAAATCCATAACTAGAAGATTTAATCAGAAGACTACCCTGGATTCTTCAGAAAAGTCATTCTCATGAGAACAAACAAATAGAAATGTGGGAAACCTGCTCTAGATAAAAAGAGACTGAAAAGACAACCAAATGCAATGTATCAACCATGATGAACTCCTGCATCAATCAATCAATCAATATAACAAAAGACATTCAGAAAACTATTGGGGAAATTTTAATATGGACTTGCTATTAAATGATATGATGGACTTATTATTAATCTGGGGGTGCATGAAATGGTGCTGTGATTATGTTCTCATGTTTAGGAGATGTACAATAAGGTCCATAGAGGTGAAGTGTCATGTTTGCAACTTACTTGCAAAATAGTTCAGTAAGAATGAATGAATGAATAAATATAACTGATAAGTATAGATGTAGAATATATGGATTTTTTATTATACTAGTCGTTATCATTTATGTAATTTGGGAATATTCAAAATAAAATGGTTGAAAGATTAAAAAAAATAACTGTCTTGATCAATGAAGCAAACGCCCAAGAGATGTATTTACTCACATTGGACAATGCATTCTGTATTGTGGTTGGGAGAAAGAAGTTAGTTTCGGAGGTTGCTGACCTGCGGTGGGCGTTGGTGCTGCTGGGAAAACCCGAAGCACTGCTTTCCATGCCTGGGGTTCCATTGCCCAAGGCCAGATTGCAAACTTTGCATTTTCCCCAATTGAGTATCTGGAAGAAGCAGGCAATACTAAACAGCAGAAGTCTGTGCTTCCCAGCAGTTTGAGCAAAGGCATTGGACCAAAAGGTTATTAGTTTTAATTCCAGCTAAGCCACTGGCAAAATGATGGCTCCCCTCAAATTCCTTGGGAATAGATGGAAAACACAGGCTTCCTCAGAAACCTGCTACAATATTTCGGCGGATCGCTTTGGGAAGTCACTTTCCTCCATTAATTATTCTAACAAAACAACCATTTATCACCACTCATTTTTACCTAATCATGAGCATCACATCTAATCAAACTTAGGAATAAGAAAAGACAAAGACTTGATATAAAATCGCATGGCTTTTTTTATTTTGACAAGCTTTTGTGAAACTACCAGTTTTGTTTTTTCTCCTTTGCTTGATGTTTTACAGAGCATTAGATGTTCTCCAAAGAATATTGTGGGGAGAGGGGGCCATGTCTAGACAGAGAAACGAAAACAGCAAGTTTTCCAATGAAACAAATGAAGACAGTTGTCCAAGCTTTGCATATACTAAGGGCCCATCCCAATCAAAGGACTCAATCCACTCCACTCCAATTGTAAGAGTATGCTTTGAATATTCAATTTTAATAAAATTCAAGCCAGGCTTACGGTTGCTCAATCGTTTTAAGCAGGTGCCAAAAATCTAGCCAAATGTATGGAAGCGGATTCCTCCTCTGTGAACCGCCACAAGAGCTTTGATGTTTATGCCGAGTAGAAGGAATCTAGGTTGATTGCCCTCTCTTCCAAAAGACCATCCCTTTCTTGGTAAAGTGCATTCTTCCTGATTTATCCAGCTTGGAAGGACACCATGAACTTGGCGTTCCAAACCTACTTATTAAAAACCCTTGCCCCTTTTATTCTTTGATCAGTCTTGAGAATCGGAAACTCTCATACAACAAAGTAATTAACTTTTGCAATTTTTTTTTCATTTAAAAAAATCTCATTTTAAGATAACCCAAATGTACTGTGTACTGGCATCTTCCATTTACTATTAATCCTTTTTAAAAATACTTTAAACAGTAAAGACACATTTTTTAAAATTTTACCATCAGTCCTTTCAAAAAGCAACACAATTAAAACTAATCCCTCTGATACTGGATTTCATAAGTTAAAAAATGAGTTTGCCTTGTACTTCCCAACCCACCTGAGGTTCCTCCAGAGAAACTCCCGCACAATGTGCTGCCTGTTGTTCTTAAGACTTAACGGTGCAATTTAAAAATATAACTAAGCAGCTATTCCAATGAAAATTCATGTAAATACCTCAGTACACAAGATTTTTTAACGAGTTACCACATATAGCACCTCATTCCTGGTAGCATTCGGTGCAAACGTCCTGTCTTAATCCAACCACTCACATTTTCTTCAGACCTTGAGCTGTCTTAGTTTATTTCTGAATCTCAGCTGACATGGCCCTAAAAGGGTGAAAGAATTAATCACGCTGACGTCATGTCAGATAAGGCAAGCGCAGATTTTGAAATGCTTGTTTGGCATGTGGCATTGGAATTTAAAACATCCTATATAAAAAATTCTTACACAGCAATTGGGAGGTTCGTCATGGACCCAGGCACTAGAAAACCATGTTTGTTTTTTGATAACTCTGCAAGGTAAATGTCTTTATTCCCTCATTAAGAATTATACAGGGCAGTTACACCGCACCCATTGCCCTCCGTTGTAAAGAAAATGCTAGGTGCGTTGTTTGTTTTATGCAGAGGTACAGCCAACCAAACATGCTAAACTACTTAGTGCAGTTTATTGACACTGGCAACGAACAACAAGCTAGAAAAGCAAATGACGCAGATGGTATGCTGGGGAGTTTTCAAGGTTTCTTTCTCCTTGGCCCCCCTTTCCTTTAGAACAGCTTTCTACGTTGAAAACATGTCGAGAATTTGGAAAGCAACAAGCAATCAGGGTTTTTTTTTCCCCTCCTAAAGCTATAATTTGATAATGTGCCAATCTCGTACAGTGGACTTTTCAAATTTAACCAGTTTTGCTCATTCAAAATGGGAAGGTCTGTCCAATCATAAATACGTATAGGTATTTGCTAGGTCTTCAAGCCTGAACTAGTAAGCAGAAATCAAGTGAAACCTTTGCAACGAGCAACTTTCCAATGGCCAAATTTCAAGCAAAAAATAACACTAATATCATTCACGTATATAGTTTTAGTTTTGACCAAATACTAGTTAATTTTTTGTTCTACATGAAAAATAAAATTAGTCTCAGTCTACAAGTACCCATATGAATAAATTTTTAAAGACAATATATGCATTTGAGAATATGTACAGTAGCATAGCATAGTACTTCATGATGTGTTTATTTCATCATTTATCATTACTGCATCCTCAGGTCTCATCAGTTAACAATTTTGCACAGAAGTGATGTGACACAGTGGAGGAGAACATGACCAAACTGGATTTTGTCCTGTCATTTACTATTTCTGTGAACTTGAAGAAAATTTATTAGCCTTCCTCTGCCTTAGGATCTTCATCTGCAAAATGTGAATAATAATACCTTCTCTTAGGTAGACTATATGAGGATTTGAATGAGAAATATTTGCAAAATCATTGGAACAACTCCTAGCACATAATAAACAATTATTGACAGCTATTCCTTTTAAACTCTAGAAGCCTCCTTTTTAGAATAGTATTCAATTCAGTCCACAAATACATCATTCAAAAGGCATTTATTTGAGAAACTTTGATGTTTTTCTGACTTCATATAATGCTTGTCTAGCCTGTTAAGACTTCTGTATTCCCTTGGATAAGAAAAGTTGTATTTATTTGCATGCCAAAATGCAGAACATTTGGTATTTCATTATTCCTCAATATAATCTTGGGAGGCAGAAAGCATGATTATTCCTATTTCACAGATAAAAGAACTGAGGCGAAGAGCCCGAAGGCTACAGAAGTGGTTAAGTGGTAGAGGCAGCATTCAAATCTGTGAAATCTGACCTTAAATAAGAATCAACTTAGTATCTGAGTTATTTACATTATGTGAGAAAAGGACCCATGTGTTTGGGACTCACATTAGGAAGAGAGAAGAAGGTGAGCTCAGTGAAGTTTGGAGTTTGCGTTTTAGCACCTGCAGGACAAGAGAAGAACACTGAGTCTCCTGGCTGAGAGTGGGCAGCGATCACGTCTGTATGAACCCGCAGGCATTTGAATCACATTCCAAATCTGCTGTTGATCTCGCCTTCTGATCCTGGAGTGTGAAAACAAAATCCAGACTGGTGGAGCCAATATACTGCACTCTGACTTAGAGGTAGATTGTAACAGGGAGAGAACAGAGGGATTAAATGTCTATTTCTACCTCAACAAACCAAGCTGCCAGGAGATTTTAGGCCAAGTATCAGCAACAGCGCTGGCTCTCATCACTGTGTGGACTTTGGACTTGAGGGAGTATGAACAATGCTCATACTTGGTGTTTATTAGCTCACTTAATCCTCACAAGAATCCTGCATGATGGTACCATGATCAACCCTCTTTGTGGAGGGAAAGCTGAGGCAGTACAACTCCCAGTGCCTGCCTCAAGCTCCATCGGTGACAGGTAGGCAGGATTAACGCCAGGCGAGGGGACAGCCGGCCTGTCCCTCAGCCCCACAGACATGGGAAGGAAAACACCCAGTTCTGGCCCTTTGGACCTAATGACATCATGACACAGGCTCACCCACACTCACACTCCTTCACACTTCACTTTCACCTCAAGGTGTGGGGTACTTTTATAAAAGGAAAGTGAATGGTTGCTGGGGACTGTGGAGAGGGAATTGAGGAGCTTGTGTTTAATGGGAAGGGAATTTCAGTTTGAGAAGATGAAAAAGGCCTGGATGTGAACAACCATTACCCATTGGTGATGGCTGCACTACAAGGTGAATGTACTTAATGCCACCGAACTGAACACTTTAACATGATTAAAATTATAAAACTGTTTGTTATCCATGAATTTGACTCCTACAAAAACAAAACAAAACAAAAACAAACAAACAAAAAACAGGAGCCAAAGGAAAACACTTGTGTAAGGGACATTTGACCCAAAGTGTCCGTTGTGCCAAGGCTGAGAAACCTTGGGATCCAGGAGGTGTGACAGAGAGGTGACAGTGTTCTGTAGAAAATGTATTGATTTGACTGGTTTTATTTTTAGAATTTGAGCAAATGCTGTCTGCCTTTACCCTGGAGAGAAAACAGGACAGAGGTTTATTAAGCTCCTGGGAAACTCAGCAGAGAGCTTGTTTAAAGAGCAGTCTGAATTCCTAGGCTTGGAATACAGTTTTCATTGAATAATGATGGTCATTGTTCAAAGTGGCTTCTGGGCTAAGGTGGTCTTGTCATCTCTCAGGGTTTTATTTTTGGAGGAAAAGTGATATATTTCCAATATTATCTCAGCTAGATCATTCAAAATTACAGCACAATCTTCAAGTGAGAACAGATTTTCAGATTTAGAAGATCATTTTTGCCCACTAATCAGCAAGGTAGAAAAAAAAAGCCACAAACCTTGGAACTAGCTAAAACCCCAAATTGTGGTACCCAGGCCTTTTGTCCATTAGGATTGTATCTCTCAATGAATCAAAACCTTACCCTTAAAGGTCGAGGTTTTCGTACAAACCAAGATAAATAAAACTATTACTTTTTTTTTTCAGAATGTCTGGTAGAAATATAATTTCGCATACCTGTTGGTTTTTTAAAAATCTGCTCTTAAAAATGGAAAATAAAATTTAATACCACGTTATTACTTACAGTTGTCATTGGCAAAGCTTCTAGCTGCCTGCTGAATTTCAGGCACTACCCAGAGTTGTTTTCCTTTCAATAAGATTTTTTAATGAAGATCTCGAAGTAGAATTGCATGCAGTCCTATGAAGGATACATTTTATTCATTTCACTTCCAGTTTGATTTTTTAACTGTTAATTTTATAATTTTCCAGAAAGAAAAAGCTGTGCATTGTGTGGCATGGCATTATGCTATGAGCTTTACACTGTATGTATTTGCATGGCCTTGTGCCTTGCCTAGGACTTTTATCTAAATCCTTCATCCCTACAAGCCCATGGGACCTTATCTTTGGAACCAAAGTGCTGGAAAATATTTTATAATATTTAAACTTTTATTTTGCAAAGCTGTTGATAGAGACAATAATAGAGATATGTGAGAAAAAGTTAAAGTTTGTGTCTTTTCTTTCTTTTTGAAAAGCCTAAACTCTTTCTAGAAGTCCCAGGGAGCCTTCCCTTCATTCATCCATTCAACAAATACGTACTGAGCACCTTTCATGTACCAGACACTGTTGAGAAAATGGAAACACAAAGGTGAGCAAAAACAGATTGTCCCACTTTTGTGAAACTGACTTTTTAGTAAGGTAGTTAGACCTCATACCACTAATTAAATGATAATTCATGAAACTGTTAATTATTTCATTATCATTGCAAATGCTTCACAGAGAGCCAGCGGGTGTTGTGAAAGTTTAACTGGGTAATCTGGTCTTATCTGGGGATCAGGGAAGATTTCTTGAAGGAAGGGATATTTGAGCTCAGTACCACTGATAGATCCATCCAAGTGTCCCCAGCCCTTTAAGGGAGCCCACACCTCCTATTCTAGAACATGCTCAGGTTGCCCTGAACCTTGAGGCCCTTGTCCTAAGATCTCAAGCCTGGTTCTTGGGCTTCTGTGGGTATCTTCCCTGGGTCCATCATCTCAAGCAGGACTGCTAGACTTCAGCATGGGCCGGAGGGGCTGTTTGCAGAGTGTAAGCATGCATGGACTTTGATGTGCACACTGGGATGTTCACAAGTCCTTTCATGATGTGAGAAGAGACCAAGGATGGGGAAAGAAAAGAGATGAGGCTTTAGCCACTAACCAGGAACCAGGAATCGCTGTGCTTACACCACAACATTCCCACGTGGAACACCAAGGAGTTCAAGAAGTCTAAGTCCTGTCTATAGTATGTGAACTTCTATTTGAGCTATTGTCTTGAACTCTAAAAATGTTAGGGGTGCTCCCATTTGATTTGGGCTTAGCAAGTGGAGCTAGAACAAACTGATCGAGCCTTTTATAGCCAGAGACAGACGGTCAGCTCCCTTGACATAACATCTAGACCTCAGTTGTATTTCAGCTCCAGGAGATTCCAGGTTGACATCGGGACCAGCTGCATTGATTAATGAATGCTGGGGCTGACCAGCAGACCCTGAGCGACAGATGAATGGATTACTCTGACCTAACACTTGCTGTAAAAAAGAGGGCTAAGGGACTGCCTGGCTAAAGGAACCAGGCAGCCTCAATTGCCTGCCTTGTTAGGCTTTTATTGTAGCAGCAGTTTGAGATAAAGTTTATCTTTTAGATACAATCAGTAGGGTAAGTAATCTTGGGAGGACACATATATTTATAATGTCTTTTAAGCAAGGACTCTACAAAGATTAAGCATAAGGATTCCAGTAAATCCTTATGGGGGTCTGCTCCTGCACAGACTTGTTTGGAAATGTCAAGGAATAATTAGGGGCACCTCCTTCGGTATTCCCCTAAGTCAGAAATCCGATAAACAAGACAGGCAGCCTTCCGTACACTTCCCTTTCCTCAGAATGTCCTCCTTATAAACTTTCCAACCAAGTCTCATGCTTCCCCACAAATGACACCTGCCCTGGCACTGACCAATCAATGGAGACTACAACCTCAACAAGGACCCTCTTGGAAAGCTGATGAATATTCTATTGAGATCCTCCCCTGAAACCTCCCCTAAAATCTCCACCCTTAACAACTTGTAGGATGTAGAACCCTGTGATCTCTCCACCCCCAGAAGCACACCCATGACTTCCCATCCCTCCCTCTTTTCTTTCCCCACAGGCATGCATCTCCTAAACTCCAGGGGATCCCACTAGGCTTCCAACCAAGATAGCAATGGGCAGTGGTAGTTCAACCCTGGGCAACCCCCCTGAGTCTGTCCCCAAGTCCCTTTTTCTGACTTCTTGATGAGCCAAAGAAGACCAGCCTATGCTCATTTCCCCAGCCCTTCCTTGTTTCATTGTTCCCCACTTCAATAAATATCCTCTAAAATTCATTTGGACTTGTATTATGGAATTTTTCCTGCACAAAGTCAAGAACACCCACACCATCAGCTGGCCCTAGGCAGACGTGTTCAGGGCCAGCTTTTCGATAACAGCAGTACTCAGAGTTGATCCCCAGCCCAGGCAGAATGATGACTTCACGTTCAACTCCTTCATGTTCAACTCTGGAAAGCTGTAGACTGGGCTAGCAAGAAGGTGTTAGGAGGTAAAGAGAGATCTCCTTGCTCTAAAATACCCACACTGCCTCTGGGCAATTTACCATCATAATTCCATTCCTTGGGGGTCTGAATTCTTATAACAGCCCCCTATTAAAATGCAAATGCCTCTGGGAGGTGTTAAACCCTTGTCAGCAAACACCTTGCTTATTAGCTAACACCTGAGCTGACAGCCATCTTAAAGAAAGTGCCTGTTGGGAAATCAGTTTCCAGAGAGGTGGGGAAATGCTGCCGCAAAGTTGGAGGACAGCTGGGACCTTGGGTTGACTAAGTTCAGAACTGAAACCGAAGGTCCTATGACTTGGATTAAATTTAGCGTTACATCCTAGCTCTAGAAATTCTCTCTCTCTCTCCTCCCTCCCAACCCTTCAGAGACCTAACCTCCTTTACCCACTAATCAGTACATATCTTTCCCCCACTTTCCTCTCCCCCCACCTTCCCACCCAGGCAACAGAAGACAGTAGCCTGAACCTAACTAATGGTCACAAGATCTGGACCAGCTGGCAGGTAAAGATAACATCTTTACCTACTTTTTGTTTCAGTTCCTGAGGCCTAAAATAGAAAGACCTCCTGGCTACTTTCCCATGATACCAGACAGTGGGACACCGGAACAGACCTAAGACCTGTCCTCCAGACCTGAAGAAACGCTGTATCACCCTTACACAGCATGACGCCAAACTTCTAATCTACAGTGTCCTGTGATTTTGGCCTCATAATCTGTAACCCACACACCATCACCATCAGGGCTTTTGAGCATTAGCTTCCTGTTTTCCCAGATGATGCCATTCATCAATAAAACAGCCAATCCTCTCCTTGGCTCTACTAGCGCTGGGTGGACAAACTCTCTGTTCTCTAACAGACTATCACAAGATTTCCAGGGCTGGATCTGGCTATAGCAGTGGCCTGGGACTCTATTGTATCTCTGGGGCTTGATGTTCAAGGTAAAGGTCCAAGTGGGGGACATGGTGGGTAGGAGTGTTCTCGGGCCTCAGTACTCGCACCCTTGCAGGTAGTGTCACTTCCTCGTCAAGTCCCATCATAATTAGCTAGTTAATATTAAAAAGCAAAGAAAGCAAAGGGAAGTCAGACATTACAAGCTTCCTGGGCATTGACATAAAAACATTCAAACTTGTAAAAAATTTTTGTGAGTTTATTTGAGCCAAACTGTCAACAATTGCCTGGAAGCAGACTCTCAACTTATTGGGATAATGCTACTGAGAATAGCAGTTCTTCACCTCGTTTTATACATTACAATCGAAAGAGGAGACATAAATGGATTACATGAGATCCACTGGTGATAGATTAGGGAGATGGGAAAAAGCAAAGGGGTGGGGGAGGGGAACCTCTATGATTGGATAAAAAATAAAATGATAGACACATACTTCTTTTACTTAGGTGGGTGCAGGATAGTTAACAGTCAACAATTAACATGATAACAATAACAGTGAAGGAATTTATGGTCTCTGTCCTGGCACCCAGGTGCATTTGGTTTTGCCCTGAGGGGTCCTGAAAAAAGGAAGTTACAAGTTACCCTGACATTTCACAGGCATGTTATCTTAGATGCAAAAAGACAATGGGCTCAGTTAAGATAAAGATTGTCCTTTTTCAGGGAAGATACTGGCCTAGGGCATAACTACCCACTATAAACTGCTTTTAGTTAAAGTTTTAATTTCAGACCATCCTTTGTGGTTACTGCCATGCAGGCCTTCCCTGAACTTGTCAGGTTAGCATGTGGCCTTTTCTTTGTCCACACGAGGAAGCTTCACCAGGAAGCTACAGCTTCACACAGCATTATTCCTCCAAAGGCATTAGCACCCCTCCTGGTATTGGATTATTGGGAGGAAGAGGAGAGATAGGCACATGTGCAGTAGAAGTTGGGGTGGCTCAGGGGAAGTGCTTGCCTGTCAGTCTAGCCTGGGGAACAATGGGTTGGCTAGGGGGTGGACCCTATCAGGAGCGTAAAAATCTTGGAAAGTTAATTGGTTAATTGAAGAAATCCCCAGACAAAGAGTGCCCTTGCTCTTATTCTCTCTTGCCCAGGCATTCTCCAGTTCTCTCTCCATAGCCATGTGGCCTCAGCAGCCATGTGGACTCCACATGCAGGATGCTGGACTGGACTGGGCTTTAATATGGAGCAGAAACTATGAGCAGTGGCCTTTATTCTGGCCCTGCTAAGGACACTGTTGGGCTTTTTCTGTGGCGGGACAGAGAGAAATGGGACATTGGAAACCGGGGGGTTTATTTGCACCCAAATAAATATAACTCATCCTCCCATGCAAGTCTGAAGATATTATTTTTCTTGAGACATCGCAAGAAATCCACTCCCACCAGTAACACCATTGTGCATAGGACTAGGAATAGAAAACTTAATAATAAAGGGATTTTGTTGTTTGGTTGGGTTTTGTTTTGTTTGTGTAGTTGGTTTTGTATTTGTTTTTTGGGGTTTTTTTTTGGTGGTTAAGATTAGCTGTAATTTTTTTTTAATGTCAAAAGCGTAAATATTCACTGTTTGGGACCCCAACTATGCACCTCAGCATTTTAGCATTTAAATTAACAATACAGTAGCTGTTTACTCTTTTGTCTTCCAGTGATTAATCTATGTATATTTAACTCTCCTTATGTCTCTTCAAATGTCAAGAAATTAATTTTCCAAGTATTTAAAAAAAGTATTCTCTGAAAGCCTTCTTGTTAATCTGTGTCTTTCTGGAAATGGCAGGACTAGAGAAATATGCTAAATTTTCCCACATTTGTCACCACAGGAGAGCTAAAAAGCACTCTGCATTGAGTAAGAATGCCTGAACAGTTTTCAAATATTTGGGGTTCAAAAAACCCAAAATGTATTTTGCCAAAGCATTTGCTTCCTCTTCATTCTTTTAAAACCCATGTTTATTTCAAGGAGCATTTATTCCATGTGTTTTTAATGCATCTACACTCAGTTCATTAAAATGCTACCTTAAAACAGTTCTTTGGTGTCGAGAGGACCAGCAAGCCTTTCTGCTTTGACTGGTGGGTGTGTGGTGCTGGCCCCATCCTGAAGTCTGGAATGACCCAGCTCCTTCCTGGAGGCCATGGAGTCCAGAAGGTGTAGGGCTTGGTACAGAGCTCTAGCACTCTAGGCCTGGCATCATAGTGCCTGGGATGTGCATATGGGCCAGTTGGTAGTCAGCAAGGTCCTTGACATTTTAGTGCTCTGGTCAGAACTTAAGTTTTGGAGAATTGCATCCCTGCTTTTGTGAATCTTGGTAATGCTGAGAGTTTAAGGGCCAGGGTGCAGCCCACATGACCTTATTAAGTATCAATACTGAGACAGAAGAGGTGGATCAGGAGCTGAGAATGTCCCATTTCTCCATTTCTGTAGTTAGAGGGATTGAGTCAATACTCGAGAAAAGTTCATCCAGACCTGGTGAATTGAAATCGCTTAGTAAGTAGCAAAACTGCAGCCTCTTTCCATTTTGTTCCGGGTGCATTGCCCCATGCTGAATGCAATTGTGTTTCTGAAAGGAGCAGGATGCCAACACAATCTTAAGAAGGGTGTGTGGTGGCCTGACCTACACACTGGTAGACTAGCTCAGGCTAGACTGTTTCAAAAATTAAATGTTTTCCATTTACATAATCTTACCACATGTCAAGCACTGGACTAACTTCTCTATGTATGTTATCCCATTTGTTAAAAAAAAATAATTAATAAACAGACACCTCATTTAAAGAGAAGTAAGGAGGCCTAAAGGGGGAGCTCTCACACCCTACATTGATCATGAGCACAGCAGGGGGTAATCCTTCCCAACTTCCTCTTGCCCTCTTTAATAAAGGCTTTCTCTCCTTTGTTTCCGCGGACTTGCACGTGGCCCACTGGTTGCATGTTTTGGATTGGAATTCCTCGTTGCAAAAAAACCATTTTGCTGGAGAAATATCTGGCTGACTTTTGTTTACAGACAACACATTTAATCCTCACCAGTCCTCACAGGTAGATATTAGTAGCCCACTTTGCAGATGAGCAAAATGAGGTGTGGAAAAAAGCAACTGTCTCAGGTAGTGCAGTGGAGCAGTGTCAGTGGGCAGATGGATTTGCTTTGACTCTCAGACCTGCTAGGTTGTTGTTTCATAGGAGAATCCAGACTGGAAGCCAGTTTCTCCGTTATGGGGAAGACCCAAGTTTTAGGGGCAGACTTTTGCCTAGTTAGAGCCCAATATCTTTTGGACGTATTCTTTTTAGACTAGCTGGCTACAGAATTATCCAAACTTTTCCTGAATTTGTGAAACCTGCTCTCCCAAATCCCAGGTTATATCCGATGCCTAACAAACTCATTTTTTAACAGACTGATTCAATGATAACACGATCACACTTTTCTATATTTCCTGTTATTTCCAGGCATCCGTAATCGATGTTCAGAAAGACCAAGTAGCAATTCTTTATTGCTTCCTCTGTGTGCTGAGGGAAAAATCAAATTAAACAAATTCTTCAAATTACCTTGAAGAAAATGAGCCAATTAGCAGATGACCAGATAGGAGAAGTCCTCTTTCTTGATCATGAGGTGCTCCACTGATGGTTTGTAGCATATAGAGGGAAAGAGTGACCCATGTCTAGAAGGTGGAAGGTTACTCAAAGTTACTTTCTCAGAAATGTTTCTCTAGCCACTTCCTTTTATTGCCTCCTAAGTTCTCTCCAAAATTCTTCCAGGTAAAAATCTCACAAAAGCACATGTCCTTTTATTTAACAAGATCATCTCGAGATTCCCATGTACCTTAAAATCTGAGAAGAAATGCTCTGGAGCAGTGGTTTCCAAGCTTCAGTGAGCGCCAGAATCCTCTCGTGGGCGTGTGGAAACAGGCTGTG
This sequence comes from Myotis brandtii, assembly GCF_000412655.1. Lineage (NCBI taxonomy): Eukaryota > Metazoa > Chordata > Mammalia > Chiroptera > Vespertilionidae > Myotis > Myotis brandtii. Next base: position 4,927,486 of record NW_005363098.1, on the reverse strand, counting down.
AGCCCCTCCCCAGCGTTTCTCACTCAGTAGGTCTGGGGTGGGACTTGAGAATTTGCTTTAAAAAGTTCCCAGTAATGTTGATTCTGCTGATCTGGGGGCTGTATTCTTAAAACACCTTCCTACAGGTGTCCCATCCCACCAAATGACTGGGAATGTTAAGAAGTCTTTGGAATCAGAAATGATTTGATCTGCAACTTATTATAAACTAGAGGCCTGGTGCATGAAATTAGGGCACTGGGAGCATCCCTCAGCCCGGCCTGCATCCTCTCGCAATCCGGGATCCCTTGCTCCTTACTGCCCACCTGCTCGCTCCTTACTGCTCAGCTCACTGCTCCTTAGTGCTGCCATGGAGGTGGGAGAGGCTCCCGCCATAGCCACTGCGCTCGCCAGCTGTAAGCCTGGCTTCTGGCTGAGCAGCACTCCCCCTGTGGGAGCGCACTGACCACTAGGGGGCAACTCCTGCTTGAGCATCTGTCCCCTGGTGGTCAGTGTGCATCATAGCAACCGGTTGTTCTGGTTGTTCCACTGTAACGGTTGCTTAGGCTTTTATTATATAGATAGCTCATAGTGGGATTGGAACTGCCTTTGTTTTTCTGCTTTGCCACCTTCTCCTATTACCTATTGGGAGTTTGTCAGTCTGGTTTCCCTCTAACATGTCCCACCTCCCATCCTCCCTACCTGCTCTCCCCAATCCCCATGCGGGAACACACTTGGGTCTGCTGGGCTCTGTTTGACCTGGCATTGTTGGGTGAGACTACTCCCCAGTTCCCCTTGGGCTGCCTCCCAGGGAGCAAGACCCAGGACTCTCCGGGGCTGCCCTTCTGTCCCCAGCTCCCCCGTGTGTTTGTCACATCCCTCCATGCATGGCCATTGCCCAGTTCTCCTAAGGAAGAGGTCAATCAGTTCAGGCTGGGCAGCTGTGCACCTCTAAACTCCATGCACCTGTCTCCCCATCTTCCTCCTTAGCACAGGCAGTTGTACTGTTTCCAAGGAGTTGCATCTTGCCCATGGACAGGTTCTAACACAATCTTGGCAATTTACAGGTTTGCCAGGAAGGCCCAGAGCTAGGGCTGGACATGACTGGGAATACTGAGCGCCCTGGCTCCAGTCTCTGGGACAGAGCAGGCTGGGCGGAGGGTTGGGGTGGGGGGGTCAGTGTGGTCTGCTCCCTCCTGTCCAGCAGTCTTGGAATGTGCTCCTGTTTCCCCGAGGAAGCATCTAACACCCTCAAGTCCTTTGGAAAAGTGGTCTTGTCATGTGCAGGTTTTCAAGCCAGTTTTTCAAGCCGCAGCTTAAATCCATCAAAAATGTTCAGCTAAAAAAAGTTCAAAGTGGGGTTTATTGGAGTCTGACTTGAACCTGCATCAGCGATGGACTAAGGCAGTGATCGGCAAACTCATTAGTCAACAGAGCCAAATATCAACAGTACAACGATTGAAATTTCTTTTGAGAGCCAAATTTTTTAAACTTAAACTATATAGGTAGGTACATTGTTATTAACTTAATTAGGGTACTCCTAAGGCTTAGGAAGAGCCACACTCAAGGGGCCAAAGAGCCACATGTGGCTCGTGAGCCGCAGTTTGCCGACCACGGGACTAAGGCAAAGAGACGAGAGGGCACTTCCAAGTCTACTTTTTAGAGCAATTTCTACTTCCCAGGCAAGGAAGACTGTTTTTTTATGGGAAAGCACTAGCCCCTCGCCCTTCCTCCCCAAAGAGTTTCATGTAAAACGCTCTCATTTGCCTGGATGAGAAAAACATCTTTAATACTGTTGTATAAATGTGATTTCCTCACTGGCGAATATAACATTTTTGTGGATTTGCAAAAAATAAAACTCCTTTTTCTTTTGGCTGAAAATTGCTATGAAAAGGAAAGGCGGTTTTGGGTTTTTGTGATTTCTTTCTCAAACAGGACATGGATTATTTTATTTTATTTTTTTTGGTGGTGAGAAACTACTTCTGTGATACACATAGTCAATTTTCACCTGCAGCTAAATCGGTTTAACACTAAATTTCCCGTTTGGGTGAGGAAAGCCATAGTTTACCTTTTCCAGGGAAAATGTTATCCTGGACCAAATTCACCAGCGCCCATGACACCGTTGGTCACAGAGGAACTTTTGCCACAAACAAGGAGCCACCAGGCCATTAACTGGCAGAAAGAAATGTTTCTATTCTGGCAATTTTGTCTCTGTTAAGACTTTACCATGTTCATTTTTCCACATACACACATACACACACACACACACACATACACACACACACACACACACACACGTATATCGTCCCTTTAAACAAAACACTGAAGATTTTGCATCCATCAAAAGTTTGTTAGCCTCCAAGAAATAGCAATTGCATCCCAGCAGAATATTGTAAATATTTTTTTCTCAAAGCTTATTGCAAATGCTTTCACCCCCTTTTGCCATTCAAAGCCCCAGAGAATTCAAAGGTGCCTCCACTTGGGGAGGGGGAAATTTCCTGCCCTACTCTCATTGGTTCTTTTGGCTGGTAATAACTAAATTGACACATGACAGATTAATAGGAGGGGAGAAAAACAATTTAATTTGTACATACAGAGATCTCACAGAAACAGAACCTAAAGAAATGACCAAACCAGGCGGCTTTTATACTTTTTAGACAAAGAAGTGTGTAGGCAGTTAGACATGAGCAGAGCAAGGACGCTGGGCCAGGCACAGAAGGTCACCAGGTGCCTGGCAGAGGACAACTGTAGGGTGAGACCTCACTCCCAAGCTCATCGCTGGTCATACTGCAGGCTTCGACCCCATGACCTTTCCTCTCTAGAGATAACATCTAGGCCTCAGTTGTATTTCAGCACCAGGCCCAGGAAAGCATCAGAACCAGACCAGCAACCCCCTTGGCTGACCTCAGGATCAGCCGCATTGGATAATGAGCCCCCGCCCTGGCGCTGACCAATCAATCAATGGAGACCACAACCCTGAAAGGACACACCTGGAAAACTGCTGGATAGTCTATTGAGATCTTCCCCCTGGGACCGCCCCTAAAATCTCCACCCTAAAACCCTGAGGTCCGAGGACCCAGCTCACTCTCCTTCCTCAGAGTACCCGGAGCCTTTCCCTCCCCCGCCCCCCTCCCCCATCCTTCCTATTCCCCTAGTGGGGCCCAGGCTATCACAGTTACATTTACACGGTTTTATATTATGTGTAGGTACTCATCAAATAAACTAATGCTATTTCAAAAATTAATTTAATACATATTTGATTAAAGTTATGTCAAAAAAAGAAAAATAGAGGGAGAGAGAATCTTCCAGACAACAGTGTATAAGATGTGTTCATTTTACCCAATCTCTTATGAGTGTTCAGTGTTATAAAAAAAAAAAATCTTGCTAATTGGATATTTGAACACCGGTGTCTTATTATTTCAATTTGTATTCTTTAATTTTGAACTTAAAAAGTTTACATTTGTCAGCTATAGTATGTCCTTTTCTGTATGACATCTGTGCTCCTGAGAAAATGTGGCCTTGATTTGGGGCCTATATTATACGGGGTAGTCGAGTTTATTTGCACACCCCCGGCACTTCTCTGAAAAGATGGAGACACTAAACGCCTTGGGGAATGAGTGGCAGCTACTCCACATACCCCTCTGTGAGCTGACTGGGCTATTTGCTTTGGTTTGCTAAAGAAAGGTCATTTTGAAATTCTTACCTGGGAATTCTGGGTTTTCCATCTTTTTTAAAACCCATATTTCATTTCCTTCTTAGTTTTGCCCTCTGGTAAAAATAAATAGCTATGAGTTACTACCAGCACCAAGATAGAAAAGCTGTATCAATTCACACAGGGAGTCAGAAAATTCAGCCTTCTAAATTAATTGCAATTTACAGTACTCCACCAAGCGCTATGACCCAAAAAACTGATCCATTTTGCCTGGCACCATTCAGCTCATCACAGTCAACCTGTGACCATTTTGCTCCTGGTCTATCTGAAATGGTCATGTAAGACTGTTTTGAGACATGAACTCTTCTGGTGTCTTACCCCAATGTAATTCCTTAGCATTTTGTGGCATATTTTACTAGAAAAAAAAAATGACAGAGACCAGTTAAGAGAATTTTAGAAACAATTAAGGTCTTGTTTTGTAATAAAAGAATATTCCCAGACTCTAGGGACACTTTCCTACATATTCCCCAATCCAAATGAAAAGTTGATATTCTAGAAGAAAATTTGTTTCGCCTTGAGAAGAATGTTTTAAATCTTGAGCTTAAGTTTTATTTTATCGTTTTGCAAGTTTAAAATTTTCAGGTAAATAAAATGAAGTGAGAGTCTTCAGAACCCCGAGAAATGCCCCACACATGAAAATGGTCACTTTTTTATTGGAAAGATTTATTACATGGATTTTCCACCTTTAGTTCGACCAGACCTTCCACTTATAAACTTCAAACTCCATTAGTTTGTTGTTGTTGTTGTTGTTGTGTACTGGGGATGTCTTTTCTCCTGCCACAAACATTATATGTGACTCAATTCTAAGCACCCCCCTTATAAAAGGCACTTAATTAAATGAACAAACAAACCAGCGGGATACAGAATGACAGGGGACTTCTCTAAGAAGCACAGGGACCCAGGATTATACACAACATGGAAATAGATCATAGAATCCTGCCAAGATCCCGAATCTAATTTATGTGGTCAATAATGTAATTCTTTCCATCTCTGCAAGAAACGTATCCACCACACTCTTGTGACTATAGAGTTTGAGTACAATTTCCCCTCTAGCCACACCCCCATTAAAATGTAACACATGTCTACAGCAAGCATTAAATCAAAAGACAAAGTACAGGAAATTGTTTTCATGTGTTGCCTGTACTTTAAAAAGACGAAAAAGAGGAACCTTTGCAATTAACTCGATCTTAATACTTTAGGGCTCAGTATGAAAAATCGTGCCTATTCCTGACCTGCTCTCTACTCTTTTAAAAAAAATCTTTATTGTTGCAAGCATTACATATGTCCCCTTTTTCCCGCATCAACCCTCTCCAGCCCCCTCTGCCCACCCCCGCCCCAGACCCTCACCACCCCACTGTCTGCGTCCATGGCTTATGCATATAT
>NW_005363098.1:4861812-4922332 GCF_000412655.1 Myotis brandtii | reverse complement strand
ACATTCCCCACTCTGTTCCATGCTTCCATGTCTCTGGATCCACTCCATCCACCAGTTTGTAAGTAGATTCCATATCTTTTTGAGATAGGAAGCAATCTCACTTTATTCCTGCTCTCAGGCCAACCATGAGATTTGCACTGACTAGATGGCACATAGACTTTCTTACATGAAAATGAAAGTGAAGAATATTTACGCCTGCATTCTTCCCATGAATGCAATTAAAACCAGATATAAAATCTAAAGTGCTACTCCAAGTTTCAGCTACCTGTACCAATTTCTCAAGAAAAGTAGGACGCTGCTAGAAGAGGAACTCTATTCTACAAGTGCTAAGTGTGCTCCAAGAAGAAGGAAGGAAAGGAGCAATTGCTTGTAAAATCAACATGATGAGTTTCCACCTCCCACAATCAATCAGGGTCTATCAGATCCAGCACAATAGAAAAGGGCTGGGTGGTTGAAAGGTGAGGGCCGCTCCTCAGCATGGCCCAGCCATGAGAGACCCAGCCTGTCACCAGTCGATCAGGGTCAAGTTCATTGATCTCCTGGGATTGGGACCATCTGAGACATTTAGGGACATCTCTGGAAGGTCAGCATCCAGTTTACCCAAATGGAAGCTCAAAGGCATCAAGTCTGAACTAGCTTTTTATAAAGAGATGCACAGGCATTGCTAGTTTGGAAGGTTTTCATGTTCATGTGTGAGAAAAGCGAAACTACCTAATGAGACAGTCTAGGAATTGAAAAGTGATTGATTTTCTGTTCCTTCCATGCACGTAATGCAATTGCATACACCTCTCATGAGATAAATATAGATGAATAATTTAAATGACACAGAAGCTCCTTTACTCACAAACTAGCTAGTTTCTGGAAAGTATTCTCAAATGCAGTTGTTTATAAGTCCAAAGTGATTTTATAAAAGCAACTATTATCCCCATTTGTTGGCAGTGGGCAGAGTCACGGTTCTTAGCTGTGGCTCACACCTTTTTTTTTATGAGCATAAAAATGTGTAAGTTGCAAGTTTATAAGACGTAAGCATCAATACTATAAATAAATGTATAACCCATGTGCTAGTTTCCTAGGGCTGCTGTTACAAATTACCACAAACTGGGTGGCTTAAAACAACATACATTTATTCTCTCCCAGTCCTGGAGGTGAGAAGTCTGAAATTCAGGTGTTGGCCGGCTTGGTTCTCTCAGGAGATTCTGAGGAGAATCTAGTCTGTGCCTCTCACCTGGCTTCTGGTGGCCGGCAACCCTCGGTGCTCTTTGGCTTGTAAGGGCATCACACCAGCCTCTGCCCCCATCTTCTCATGGTGCCCTCCCTGTGTGTCTGTGTCACTCTGTGGCCAATTAGCCTTTGCTTGTAAGTACATAATTTATTGGATTAGGGCCCACCCTAATCTAGTACGCTCTCACCTCAACCTGATTGCATCTGCAAAGGCCCTTCTTCCAAGTAACTTCACATTCTCAGATTCAAGGGGTTAGTTAGGACTTCAACATATCTTTCTTGGGAACACAAGTCAACCCATAACACCCACCATCTGCAAAACAGGGTGTTTTCTAAACTATTAAAATTACCTTTGTGTATGTCAGGGGTGGGGAACGTCTGGCCTGTGGGCAGAATAAGGCCTGAGAAATCACTTGGTCTGGCCCTGCCAAGGCATTAGGGGTGAGTTAATTAAATGTGTGAGCAAATAGAGCAGGCTAATTTTTAAGTTGATAATTTTGTATGGCCCGCAAATGATGTTATAAATATCCAAATAGCCCTTGGCAGAAAAAAGTTTCCTCACCCCTAGTGTAAGTGAATGAACAAATTCTAAAAACATGATTTATATTTTCCAGTCCACTGGGAACTTTAAAATACATGTCCACTTAATTTGAGAAACATGCATATTCTACTATTGATACAAAATCAAAGATTTCTATACTTGTACTGGTATATTATTTAAGGAGATACCTATGTATCCACACACCGCGCGCACGCGCGCACACACACACACACACACACACACACACACACAATCTTTTTATCCCACACATGCTCCGGCATGAAAATGTAATGAAGCTTTACTGTGGTGCTCCTCTTGCTATGCACATATACACGTGTACAAGCTAAGCATATCTAAAAATGCTCAACCATGTTTTAAGACATTCCATAAATCAATATCTGGCATTGGAGAAGGATGTTCTTCCATTAATTAGTTGCAGAGTGCATGTTCATTAAAAAGTGGAGGAGTGGGTCATCAAATGACACATTTCAACTAGTACACTCTTCCCTCTCTCCTTTTTCTTTCTTGAATGGGTGTCATGGCCAGTTATTCACCCAAACAATTTCTTCTTCATCTTGTTCACACACCTGGCTTCAGAAGTGTGACCACAGACCTGGCTTCCAGTCAATGGAATGTGCTTCATTCCAGGTTTGGCCCATGAAAACCTCCTACCTATCGCCCTTCCTGCCTCTGGCTTGAGTCAGGTGAGCAGAGCATCCTTGGAAGCCCTATGTTGAAGGTGGAAAAGCCACAAGAGAAAGAAGCCTGGGTTTCTAAATCACTGCTTGGTGATCATGACCATCCGTTTTGAGCTTTATCACCTTCAAACCTTTATATATCTTGGGGTTGTTTTTTACACGGCCTAACACTCCCTTCACTTAAATCTATTTCCTACAAATGAGGACTTGAGCTCACGTAACTCAGACTAGAGCAGCGGTTCTCAACCTGTGGGTCGCGACCCCTTTGGGGGTCGAACCACCCTTTCACAGGGGTCGCCTAAGACCATCGGAAAACACATATATAATTACATATTGTTTTTGTGATTAATCACTATGCTTTAATTCTGTTCAATTTGTAACAATGAAAATACATCCTGCATATCAGATATTTACATTGCAATTCATAACAGTAGCAAAATTACAGTTATGCAGTAGCAACAAAAATAATTTTATGGTTGGGCGTCACCACAACATGAGGAACTGTATTAAAGGGTCGCGGCATTAGGAAGGTTGAGAACCACTGGGCTAGAGGAAGGTGAGAATGACTAAAGCAGAATGTCATTATTGCTTGATTGCAATGCTCTCCCCACCCCAGTGGTACCACGAAGCCCGTGAAGCCGACTCTCCCTTAAATGACGTCCAATGACCCAAACTGCTGGATTTTGGACATAAGATCAGGGCTGTGGGTACTTCTCTTATTTCAAGTCTTAGCCTAGTGTTCTTAGCTAAATGGCAAACTTGTTGAAGACTTTTGCTTTGTCTCTTACAGCTTCTAGTTCAGGGTCCAGAACTATTGAAATGCTCAATATATGTTTATTGATCTGTGGGAGAACTGATTCTTAATAAAGGCGAGGAAAAATTTTACCAGTGAAGTAAGTTTTGTGTACTTAATGACTATTAAAACTAGTTTCAAAGACAATAATAAATAAAAAATGTAAAACATATATAAACTTTAAGAATCATAAATATTATTAAAATAAATTTAAATGAGTGTTGCTCTTTTTATTCAAGGGGATGAAAGAAGTTTTATTGGATTTTTCTCCTAGCATTTTGAGAGGCAAATTTATTTTTAGAAACAGGACATTTTTAGAAACAAATTTATTTTGCACTGAGACTTTCAATGTGTTTGCTGTCACACCTCTTCTAATTTATTAAATCACAGTTAAAATTCAAGGAGGAAACCACACACTATTTCTAAGGTGTGATCACAGTAAATAGGCTCACAAGACTCAATTCAGGCCGTCTGTAAATTACTTCCCATTCCTATATAAATCGTTTCACAATCAGGTACAATGCTAATGAAAACATAATTCAAGCCCAGCTAGCGTGGCTCAGTGGTTGAGTGTCAACCTATGAACCAAAAAGTCATGGTTTGATTCCAGGTCAGGGCATATGCCCAGGTTGTGGGCTCAGTACCCAGTAGGGAGCATGCAGGAGCCAGCCAATAAATTATTCTCTCTCATCATTGATGTTTCTATCTCTCTCTCCATCTCCCTTCCTCTCTGAAATCAATAAAAATGTTAAAAATATATATAATTGAAGTCCAAGTCAGATTAGCTTCAGTTTAAATGGCCCACCTGCAGGCCCATAAGCAGCATGCAATACTAGGAGATGAATGGAAAGACAGAAAAGTAATACAAGGTGAGAATTTGTCCCTGTAGTGGCTGCTCAGATTTTCTCCATTTTTCTGGTGGCATAACCTACCCCCTTGGCCTGGGAAGAAGTCAGAAGACCTGGACTAGACCAATGACGCTGTCCTTCTGTCCTTAGACATAGTGGAAGCCAGAGTGACAGTGATGGTCAGGTGGCCTAAACTGAGATCTCTCCTGAAACTGCTCCATCTGAGGGTGATGAAACATGACTTCTTTATGGTGGCGGATCTGTTAGGCTGAGCTGAGGGCTGCCTTTGCCTATCAAAAGGAGAAAGACCATCTAGAAGTAGGATGAGGTCAGCACAAAATGAGATGCCAGCCAGCAATGGAAAGAGGCATAGTCTTGATAGCATTAATGGAGAGTCTTGATAGCTCTCAGAGATGGTACTGATCTGACTATTTATTTTAATTGTTTTCAAATTGTTTTCCAACAAGATCTTTAAAGGTGTACTTTTGCACTACAGATGCATGATAGATGTTATGGAAGATTAAGGCTAATATTTCTTTGTATCATGGAAATGTCATAATATCTGTGGATAATCCATGCCAAACTCTGAATTTTCTACATCATGGCATTCCATTTCATAAGCCATCCTATTTAACAAGCTAGAAAATGGTTTGCAAAGTAGATTCAGTGGAATTGTCCCCACTCCTGGGGATATTTTTATTGTTTTAGTAAAAGAATGTTTGGTCTTTCTTTAGTAAAAAGGAAGTCTTCTTTCTAGCATCCTGTAAATGTTGGAATTCTGGGAAACAATACAATAGTAATTACAAATGGCATCTTTCAGGATTCATAAAGCAGTTGGGAGCCAAGAGAAAGGATATTCACTGAATTTAGAATTAGAAGACCTCGGGGACACATTTGGTTTTAAGTGAAAGAAACTCCAGTGATCTCAAACAAGTTTAATAACCTCCAGTTTAGTTGCAACTAATATTGATCATATCAATGGTTAAGTCATACTCACAGAGGAATTTACTATTGGAATCAATTATGGGAATGCACCACTTCTTGTCTGCTAATAAATTTAAATATTTTTTATCCCAGTGTCTTCACAGTCTTTGTGTCACCGGAACACCTGATATATTGCAGGGGAGGAGATGATTGTTATCTAAATATTTATTTTCCAAATCCCTATAACTAAGAGTTTGAGAAGAACCAACAGTCAACATCATACCCATCTCCACCAAAACATCCCACCCAGGTTCACACTGGTGTCTATTTTCCTTCCTCTGGTCCTGATGTCAATTGCAACGTAAAATTGCAAAATTTGCAAATGATGTAGTATTGTACAAAGATGAGAGTTCTTTTTAAAGAACTGCTGGAATCACATGGAAAGCTATTAACAATGAGAATCTTGCAGAATTAAATGCATTAGCAATGGAAGAAGACAATAAATATAGGGGTGCAAAATAAAATGCCTTGGATATAAAAACAAAATAATATTGATCCTTGGAAAAACTAATGGAACTCTTAAATATTTTTGGAAAATAACCCTCTTTATAATATTCCCCTCCTGCTATAATGCCACTTATAATTAAAAAATGTTATTTTGATCCATTCTTAGTCTATCTAAGAATTGCAATATAGATAAAATTTAATAATAATTTAAGTTTTGTTTAATAAGTAAGAATTATTTTTGTATTTTTAGTTTTATTTTTTGAGACCAGGTCTCAGACAAAATGCACATCCCCAATTAACTTTGAAAAAGTGGTCTCCACTTTAAATAAATTTATTTTAAGTGGCCTTTACTTGGTGCCAGTTTTCCTTTGACAATAAGGACCCTGTGCCTTTCTGGTAGCCCTCATCATGTTGTGGTGTTTACATGTTTCCTGTACCAAACTGTGAACTAATCTTTAAGGGCACGGTACCTTCTTTTTCCAATTTAAAAAAAAATTATTGAATTTATTGAGGTTACGTTGGTTAATAAAATTATATAGGTTTCAAATGTACAATTTTACACTACATCATCCACACGTTGCATTATGTGTGCACCATCCAAAGTCTAGTCTTCTTTCACCATTTATCCCGTTTACTTACTTCCACAAGCCCCCACCCTCCTCCTTCCCTCTGGCAATCACCATGCTGTTGTCTGTGTCCCTGAGCTGTTGTTTTCTTTTTCTCTTTTTTTGGTTGATCTTCACCCAAGGATATTTTCCCATTGATTTCTAGAGAGTGGAAGGGAGAGGGAGAGACGAGAGAGAGAAAAACATTGATATGAGAGACACATTGATTGGTCGAATCCCACACGCGCCCAGACCCAGGCCAGGGATCAAGCCTGCAACCAAGGTATGTACCCTTGACCAGAATCAAACTCGCAACCCATCAGTCCGAGGGCTGGTGCTCTAACCACTGTGCAAACCCTGCTGGGGCTGGTTTTATTTTTTTTCTTAATCCCTTCATCTTTTTCACCCAGCCCTCCAGCCCTCCTCCCCTCTGACAGCTGTCAGTCTGTTCTTTGTATCTATGAGTCTGTTTCTATTTTGTTAGTTTATTTTGTTCATTAGATTCCACATATAAGTGAAAGCATATGGTATTTGTCTTCCTCTGACTGGCTTATTTCACTTAGCATAATGCCATCCATGCTGTTGCTAAAGGTAAAATTTCCTAAAAAGCCCCGCATAGTATTCTATTGCATAAACATACCATAGCTTTGTTATCCATCACCTACTGATGGGCACTTGGGTTGCGTACAAATCTTGGCTATTGTAAATAGCACTGCAGTGAACATAGGGTGCATATGTTCCTTCGAATCAGTGTTTCCGGTTTCTTCAGATATATTCCCAGAAGTGGAATTACTGGGTCATAAGGCAGTTCCATTTTTAATTTGGGGGGGGGGGATGCCATACTGCTTCCCACAGTGGCTGCACCAATCTGCACTCCCACCAACAGTGCACGAGGGTTCCCTTTTCTCCACACCCTCAACAGGTACCTTCTTTATTCATGTCTGCTTCCTCTAATCATGCCTAGCTGAGTGCCTGCCCATAGTGTTGATGGAACAAGTGAATAGATGAGTGAATAAATCTAACAGATATTCAATACTTACCTTGTCAAAGGCCCTAGAATTTTCACTTAGGAATGATGACCTGCATCCTGAAGGTCTCAGTGTTCTATTTCTAGAGGTGTAGACCCAAACCAGATAATTTCCTAAAACCCTTAAAATTTACCAATTCCTAAACTATTTTGCATTTGCCTTCCTTATGAAAATATAATCATTAGATATATTTTAAATATAAATATTAATCGACTCACATAAAAAAAAGGTTCCCAAAATATTCAAAGAAATTGATCACTCACAAAACTATCTCTTATCACTAACAAGGGATAATTTTTAGATGGGAAACCAACAAGCACATCTTCCAAGAGTTATAGTACATGCTTGAGAATGGTATAGTATAGATTCTAAGATAAACTGCTGCCAAAAAAGTCTTGGGATAGTCCAGTAAGTGGCTAGAAGCTGGCTGGACTTGAAATGAGGTTGGTACCAGAAGGGTTTGCATACTCAGTCCTCAGTTGCCAACATGCTTCTTTGATTCACTTAATGAAATAACCCTAAAAGGGCCCTCTTTGGCTGGGCTGGAACTATATGTCTCAGACTAAACATATTAAATTCATTACAGCAAATTGGTCTTCGGCCCCTGGTGGCTGCAGGGCTACAGAGAGGACAGACAGCCCTGCTGCTGTCAGGATGTTGGAAATCTGCCACTGAAGATACAAATGGAGGTATGGATGGATTTTCCAGAGATTCAAAAATGGGAGTCATTATCCAATGAAAACAGATGCATTTAATGGCGTAGAGGATGATATAATGAGGCCGGGGAGACCCACAAAGGGCTTTTGTGAGCTGGAACAAGTACCCTGGCGTTCCATGCAGGACCATACAGCTCTGCATTTGGAAGACTTTGAATCCCCCCTGTGGGCCAGTATTAACAAGAATACTTTACATCACCTCTCTGCCCTAAAGAGTGAACAATGAAAGGTGACATGCAATTCAATTTATTGATCACCTACTATGTGCCAGGTGTCTTGCTAGGCACAGGACCAGGGACATGTCTTAAAGTGATCCAAGACCTTGCCAGGCTTCCAAAAAGAGTGAAGGGAGGAGGGCTGAAGTATTTGGATATGCCTGGTTCAGTTGACTCCTACACCAGTTGTCCGTTCAATTCAGATGTTTCTTTGGAGGAAGATGGGGAGGCAGTGAACAGGGAAGCCGAGTCACAGGCCCAAGAACAGTTGGAAAATGCAAAGTATATTCACAGAGTTATGCAACCATCTCTACAATCAATTTTAGAACATTTTCATTGTCCCCAAAAGAAATCCCTGTTGGAGAGGTGATGTCTCCAAGATGGCAACATAGGTTGTTCCTGGCTACAGTCTCCCTCGCAAGAAGGCCAACTAACAACTATCCATAGACAATACACTACAGTGAAAATCCCAGAACCTGGGAATGAGGTGGAAGCACCCCTGGACCACAGAGACCAAGAAGGACCACATTAGAAGGGTAAGAAGAGTGGCTTCACTTTTGTCCCTCTCCTGGCTGGTGCAGCACTACACCGAGAGGGCCCCTGGGAGCCTACAGTTTGTCCAGTGAGAACAAGAGGACCCAAGGTGAATATTCAGCTTCCCCAGCATTGCACCCACCGCCCCCCCTCTCCCAGGAGTCTCTAGGGTCTCACCTCTCAGGGATCACTGGGGGAATCTGCAGGGCTTGGCTGCTGGGAATCAAATAGAGATCCTTTTCCAGAGGAGAATGAGGCTTACAGCACTCGGATATGGCAGATCATGTCCCTGCTTCCAGTGGTGCTGAAACACAGATTGCAGCCTGTGACTGCCCATCTGCAAGCCTAGTCAGTGGCCCCTTTTATCCAGAGAGTTTAGTTGGCAGTTTTGTCTGATTTGGGTCTCCAGTCAATGGGCAATATTAATCTTTTTAAAATCCTGATTTCTGGGCCTCATCCTCCAGAAATTCTGTTTCTTTGTTATGGGGTGGGGCCACAACATTAGTAACAAAGAAACAATCTCTGGAGGATGAGGCCCAGAAATCAGGATTTTAAAAAGATTCCCAGGTGATTCTAATGTGCAGCCAAGGTTGAGAACCACTGTCATAGAGCCAAGTAGAGTTTAGTTTAAGTATATAAGAATGGTTGAATATCAGAAAACCTACTGAGTTTTTATAATGCATTAACAAATTAAAAGAAAAAAGTTTGTGATGCAAAAAAAATTGATACATTTCAACATTTACCCATTCCTGATAGAAAGTCTTAGTGAGCTGGGCATAGTTGGAAACTTCTTTAACCTGGAAAAGGATCTCTATCAAAAACTTGCATCAGACAGCATGGTCTTTTGTAAAACTGTAAATCCAATCCCTTTAAATCAGCAACAAGATGCCTTTAATCATGGTTTGATATTCAGTCCTGTGCTGAGGGTACTATCTGATACAACTAGCCAAGAAAAAGAAAGAAAACTTATAGTAGGACCACTCAAAACTCAATCCTCCTATTCTAAGTTCTCCAGTCTTCATCCAATGTCATCCGACATGTACCCTTATTTCTTCTGAGAAAACAGGTCCCCATTCCACTCTGCTTTGAATCAGATACCCTCTCTTCTAATTGTCACATAGAGAAAAGTGGTTAACTGTCACTCCATGAGCAGGGGAAGAAGAGATATCAGAGGGGTTTCCATTCTGATTTGTAAGTTTGATTTTTCTATAAGAAGCAACAAATTCCAGATATCGATCACATGTGAATATTAGCTTTTTCCCCCAAAATCCTCACTAAGTCACAAATGAGATTTTCTCCAATTATATAACTTTGTCTTTATTGTCATTTGTCCTTTTCTGGAGTCTGGCTGATAAGAGAAACCCTTGGCAAAGAAGATCTCCATGATGATCACTTTAACCCAATTCCTACGATTTTTTCCTCACTGGCAGACAGAGGCTATCATCCTAAAACATGATTATCTCAGCATATCCTTGAAAATTATAGCTGCTCTTTAAGCCAGCAATCTTTCTTTTAGGAATTTAATCTTAGTAAATTATCAGATGTTGTACAAGGATATCTACCCCAGCATTATTTATAATAGTTAAAAACTGTCAAATAATGTAAATGTTTACAATATGGAATTGATTAAGTAAATTAGAGGCCATTCATCTCATGAGCCACTTGTAGCCAATAAAAAAAAATTATGTTGTGGAAAAATATTTGTCGACATGAGAAAAATTTACTTGATATCTTGCTAAGTGAAAAAGCAGGCTATAAATCCTTGTTTGATAAATGTTACTATTATTTTGAAAATAATTACATATCCCTGGGAAAAATACTGAAAGGATCTACAATATAAATCTTAATTTGCTTATCTCAGAATTGTGCAATTACAGGTACTTCTGATTTGTTTGTTGTTTTTCTTTGTGTTTTTTGATGTATTCCAAGTGAAAAAGAAAAAAAGTTGCCCCTGATGGCTGTACCTGGGAGCTGGATTGGCTTTCATAGCTGGACCCTCATGTTTTCCTGAGGAACATAATTTCACATCTTCATCTGTGACTGTGATGAAGCAAGACAAACACAAGCCACTCTGTAAACATGTCTGTGCACAGACAAAAACAAAAACACCATGTAAATCACAAATAGCCAAACATGAGTGAATGCCGCATAATTGCCAATTAAAGCATTAGCCCACTCTGTTCTTCCACCTCTTCTATAAACACTGTTAAGATACCCAAAGAATTTCTCTTCTCTCACTTCCTAACACACCAGTCCAAAGCAAAACCACACATCCTTGAAGCCTACTCCAAATCAACTAACACCAGCTTAATTCTACTGCAAGCCCCATAGCATCCTCTGACTGCCATGGTTCCCAGTGGCCTTCCATGCTATAGTCATATCAATAAGTCTAACTTGGATTTACTACAGGTCTGTTCTTGGCCAAAGATGCTCATTGACATTGTTGTATGCATGGAGCATATATACTCTTGTAATTTAAAAAAAACACATTTAAAAATTAAAATTAACTTATCTCAAGTGGCCTTGGACCTCCAGGAAAGGAGGTTCTTGCATTTGTAACTAGCCAGCCCTCCAGCTGACCACAGGAGCTTAGCTTCTCGAGTATCATTGACCACGGAAGGTACTCCAGGCACAGGGGAAGCAGTTTCTCCACAGCAGCACTGTTGGTAATTGAGACAGATAATTCTGTATGGGAGGGGGTTATCCTGTGCCTTGCAGGGTACTCCTCAGCATTCCTGGCCTCTACCCACAACCAAAAATGTCTCCATACAATTTCCTTTGGGAGACGGGAGGAGGAGCAAAATTGTCGGTGGTTGAGAACCACTGATGTAAAGGGATGGGGATGGAAAGAGAAAAGATCCTGTGGGGATTATTCGGAGGACTGGGGTTGGTTCTCTGCATCTGTGGGCATGACTTCTTCATCCTTGAGAATGGAGATCATCATTCTTGCCCTACCTATCTCCTGAGGGTAGTGTAAAGAAATGAAAGAAAAGATAAACAAGCTTGAAAGCAGCTCTCCAGATAATTATTTAGTCAATAAAAATCTACCAAATATATATATGGACTACCATGAACTTCCAACTGGTGGTTACTGAACCGTAAGTCTGATTATATGAGAACTGACAAAGTGACGTTATTATGGATCACTTAAAATAATACAACATAGCAACAACAATAATGATTCCCTCAGAAATAGTCATATAATTAAGGTAAATTTATTTAATTTCAATTTGCCTAATGCAGTTTTGTAGGGAAAACCAACTACGATTTCCCTACACAAATTATTTGCCCTCAAAGCAATCTTTCATGGAGTTTTCCATAATTTGGCATCAATTATAATGTAAAACTGCAGACTGCAGTGATCTAGTTTTAACTCATTCTCCAGTGATTGACTGAATCAGAAGGAGGGAAGAGCCCTGGCCAGGTAGCCTGGTTGGTTAGAGCATTGTCCCTTAATTCAATCCCTGCTCAGGGCACATACAGTGGGGCCTTGACTTACGAGTGTCCCGACTAACGAGTTTTTTGAGATACGAGCCCTCTCTGGCCGATTTTTTGCTTTGAGTTGCGAGCTAAAATTCGGGTTATGAGCCAGCTTCAGATACCCCACCGCTAGTTGGCGCAGCGAACATCACAGTGAATGCCACAACATCAGCCTAGCATCACGTGTCTCACTCTTTCACTTTTTTATTTGACATATGAGTAATTTGAGTTACGAGCTCCGTCACGGAAAGAATTAAACTTGTAAGTAAAGGCCCCACTGTACAAGAATCAATCAACTAATGCATAAATAAATGGAACAAGAAATTTATCTCCCTCTTTCTCTCTCTCTCTTTCTCTGTCTCTCTCTCTCAATTGGATTAATTTTTTTTTAAAAAAAAGGAGGGAAGAAAATAAACAAAGGTAAATTTAACATAGTATGTTAATTTGTACTTACATGCTGGGAACAACCATTTCTGAAGCTTTTAAATGAATAAGGATAATAGGGCAATGATCAAAAAGAAAGATGTGGAATCACAAAAATAATTTAAATAGCTTTTAAGTACGAGCAACATAAAACCAAAGTCAATAGATGCAAAGATGACTCAATGCTACTGGCATAGTTTACTAGATAAGCTCCCTGTAACATTTTAAAGAGGTATTCTAAATAATGAGGTCAGCCTTGACGTCCTAATGAAATTGTGGATTCCTCATAATGTTTTCTTTCTAAACACGATGGTTTTTATTTTCCTTTTCTGTTTTCTGAGAAATAGAAATCAGCTGTTTTCATTTGTAAATATTTTATTGAAAAATGTGTTGTGAGCTACCTTTTACTAGTAAACCATCTCTTAAACAACCAAACGGAATATTGTCCGAAGAAGGGAATAATTTGCCAACAATCAGAGGTTTCTTATCTCACTTTTGAAAAATGTAAAAAGGGAACTGGTCTGGAGTTATACTGGTAAATAAGGCTTCACAAAACCGAGATGCCAAAATTAAAACATTTCTCCGACATGGTTATTTAAGGTAGTAATTACCACGGAAAAATAAGTTCAAAAACAGAGTCCAAGAGTCGAAAGATGCTTTCTTTAAGCTGTACTAGTATAAGGGATGCCAGCAGTCACCTGGTCCCAACAGATAATTGTTTGTGCTTCAGTGGTTCTTATTTGCATTCTAGTTACAGAGAAAATCAAATTTAGGTGAACAGATAGACAGCTCAGTGAGCACATGGCTCAGGGCTGAAGGCATCACAGCCCCGCCTTTCCCAGCTGCCCTCCCTCCTGTCACCTGCTTCAGTCACTCCTGGCTCCACATCCCACAGAAACTGCTCCCCAGCACAGGAACCTGGTATCAATTTCCCTTCTTTTACATTCCCTCTGGAACTTTCACACTTTCCCACGTATCAGTATCTAGCAGAGATTACAAAATAAAATAAAATAAAAAGAAAGGGATCTGCAGTTATTTCGAGATACAGGCTCCACATCCCACAGAAACTGCTCCCCAGCACAGGAAGCTGGTATCAATTTCCCTTCGTTTACATTCCCTCTGGAACTTCCACACTTTCCCACGTATCAGTATTAGCAGAGATCACAAAATAAAATGAAATAAAAAGGATCTGCAGTTATTTCAAGATACAAAATGGTTTGTAGAGGGAAATCTCATCATTTGATATTTGCATCTAAAACTCCACTATAGTCTTTCTAGTTTCACCATCTTTCTTTAGCCTTCCTTTTAAAGAAAA
Organism: Myotis brandtii; assembly: GCF_000412655.1. NCBI lineage: Eukaryota > Metazoa > Chordata > Mammalia > Chiroptera > Vespertilionidae > Myotis > Myotis brandtii. The sequence continues at coordinate 4,908,484 of NW_005363098.1, read as the reverse complement.
CTCTCCTGTTTGCAAATGAGTATTTGCGGGTCAATGTTGTAGGCAAGAAGTCATGCCTCTCTTCTTTTATCCAGTCGCCCATGACACTTTGGACTCCAAGGTACCTTCATTTGGGATTGTTTTCAGAGTTGATGCACTTCCCTGCTTGCTTCTATTCCGAATAAAAGATGACAAAAAGGTAAGGAAACGTACTGTTATAATTCCATCCTCCTGCTGATCTTTCACTTGAGTCAGTCTTTGCATGTAGGCACTCCTAGCTCATGTGCATTTCCTGTTGCTCTGTGTCCTTACACTGAGGGATTAGGATAAACCTAAAGGATGGATTCCTCATCATGAGGATAATGAAATAATAGAGAGAGGGAAACGATGTATTTTCTTTCTCTGGAAGTTGGTAAAAATAGCAGATTCTTAGGCATCTGGAAAGGTTTACATGTGTCTATCTGGCTACCTGGGATGCCACTTCCCGCCTTGGAGAGACCTTAGCACTTACTATAGGTGAAGTAAGGGCGTCCCACGTTTCTCATATTTATGAGGAAGGTGGTTGAGACCCCTCAGCATCTTGCAGTTTTACTGATTCACAGTGGCATGGACTTTACTCAACTTGATTATCAATCTATCTATATATCAGAATCCCCTGAAGGGCTCTTTTAAAAATACCCAGGCTTGCGACCCAGGTCTGATTTAATCACTCTGGAGTGAGCATGTAGTGTCTGTATTTTTTGGGAGCTTTCTGGGTGATTCTCATGTTTATTCAAGATTGAGTGCCGCTGAATTAGACTCTGGCTCCATGTCTGATCCACTGAATCAGAAATTCTGGCAGTAGGGGAGTGGAGGGGTCCTTGGCGATCTGTGTTTGCCAAGTAATCCCAGAGCTTGGATGTCAGCAAAGACTTTGCAGATTCAATATTTATTAGGTTCTCCCCATAACTCTGCTTCATGGCAGCAGACCATGAAGATGCTTTGTCCTTTATACAGATGATGAATCTGTGGCTTGGGAGATGTTAAAATGATTCACCCAAGTTCATCTGGCCAGAAGTGACAGCTTGGGCCAGGACTTCTGCCTCAAAACCCTTTACCGTACCACTGCTTAATACACAGAATGTCAACCACAGAGGTGTATGGTAGCTCTAGTTCTGGGCTAAGCTCTTAATAAGTACTTCACTCGTCCATTATATTTCCAACTCTTCTTTGTTGATGGATGGCAGAGATTTCCCTAAAATTGTGCTCCCCATGAACATTCTTAGTCTCCTTCCAAACTTTATTTTTATCCTTCGCACTATCGAGCACACCATGCATTTTAACCATTGTTTATTTGGCTTCTGTTTCTGGAGATGCCCTTATGACCACGGTGGCTGCCACACAAGGCTATAGCGTGGGCTTCTCCCTCTGAGATAGAGGCCCCCAGAAGCTCCACTGGGAAGAGCGCACTCAGTGCTGCACCATCTCCAGCTCCAGCCACAGGTTCTCTAACTGCACTCGCTGTGCTCCTATTGAATCACAATGTGTGAGACTTAGGGTAGAAAGACAGAGGGCAGTCCCTACCTTTATCTTAGTTATTGTCGGTCTCCAGCACTAGATATGTTTATGTGTTGTCCACTCCTTTATTCCCAACACCTGGAAAAGGTCTTCAGGAAATGATTTTCAAATGAATAAATAAATGAGACACTGGAGACTCCTTCGCCTCTAGGTAGCAGGCTATATCTAATTTTTCTAGTTCTTCAACGTGCCAGCCCCACAATGTTCCCTAAACTACGCAATGGCCAATTTTCTAGCCCCAGATTGCCTTTATAATTATTTGTTAAGCATGTTTCTCTTCCACTGTGGAGCTACCTTTTCAGTTTTATGACCACCATAGAAACAACGTGGAACAGTCTTTCATTGCTTACTTCCACCAAAAAGCACCAAAGTGGGGAAAATACAAAAATGTAAGCCTTCCTCAGTACATACTCATGCCATCGTTTTTGGTTTTTTCCTGTCCTTTATTGGGCTCTGGAGACCAGCTTCTTCCAGAAGGAGGCCCAGGACAGGAGCTTCCTACACCACAGCTTTCAAACAGCAGGAGGAGAGGAGATGTGCCTTTGGCTTAGGAAAAATGTGCGGTTCTGTTTTATGAAAAGACAGAGCTGATGTCAGTTAGGAAAGTGGTTTATTTTCTCTAGGGGTTATATTGAAATGTCTTCTGGCATTTCATTTAGTGATAATGAAAATGGGAAAAACAAATGTGCACTAGTCTATTTTATTTGAGATGGGATCAAAGATTGCTCCAACGTGCTGGACACACCATGGGCTCTAGCAGACATGATGGATGGTTAAATAGGAATCCGATGCAAATACCCAATCAGTATGTATGATCTGAGTTCCAGGAAGAGAATTTCCAATCCCTTTCATTCTACTGCGTACCATTATTTGTGGAGGTTGCCAAACTAAGAAAAAATAAAGTACAAAGTCTCCACGCTGACCTTTGAACACACCCTTACATAATTGGTTTTCTTCCACCAGCAGTAACGCATCCTCAGAGGACCCTGAGACCCACATTCCTAAAGATAGTGCTTGACAATGATTGATTGCTTTCCAATATATTTTCCGAACTACCTGGTTGAATGTCCTTACCACTAATCTGGCTCAAAATCTAGCCGGTCCTACCGAGTCATCCCACATGACTATTCCCATCTGCGTCCTACACTTTGCTCAGCTGGTATTATTTCAGTTAGACTTTCTAGTTCACTTTTGGGGGTTGATGTGATCCTCTGTAAATGCTCCTGCTACCTGTTCTATGAGCTCTGGATAGTGCCTCCACTATTTCTGAGGGTAGAAACTCTGTATCTTTCTATCCTTAAATCTAATGGCATGCATACAATAGGAACACAATGAGTGCAGTGAGAGGGCCACAGCAGCCCAGCTTGATGGGATTGGGATTGTGCAACACTGAGTGGGCTTCTTCCTGGAGAGGGTCCTGGGGCCTCTAACTTAAAAGGAGAAGCCAAGCTGCTTCCCCGGATGGGTGTGGTCCCCACAGGAGCTAGTGAAGGCATTTTGATGCAGTAAGAGGAGGCAGGTGGCACATAAGTGAGAAAGAGCTGTCTGTTCCAGGCAGCTCAGGCCCCTGTCCTTCCTGGTGGTTTCACCTTTACCCTGATAGTCGGAGAGCATAATTTGGATAATTGAGTTGGGTCCCTATTGCTGTGTTATACCACCGTGCCACCATCCTTCCACCTTTCTATTTAGCTTCCCTTTCTTCCTTTCTCCTTTCCTGGCTCTTCTTTCTTCACCCACTCCGACCCTTCTTCCTTCCCTGCCTTCACCATTCATGGAGAGTTTTCCACAGGCTTTGCGTTCAGTACTCCATAGTTTCAAAGATGAGCAAGACTTGATCTCTGCCTTCTAGAAACTTATAACCCCTATCGGGAGATATAGTCTGAGTACAGGCAGGAGCTAGAGGACACACTCAGACAGACGGGGAGTTTAATGAAGAAATACTTTACAAAGATGGGGGCAATGTTAGGGGAACTATAAAGAATGGTGAGGCACGGAATTAGCAATAAAGGGAAGCCATTACCACCTCTAAGACCAAAGGAGCAAAAGGGTCTGGAACCCAGAAAAAACTGAGTCATGGGAGAGGGGCTTCCCAGAAGCTCCTTACCTGACTCCTTACCTCTCTCTCTCATGGATAATTTTCCAGAAGGCTACATAGAGAGGAGAAATTCAGATTTGAGCATCTCCTTTGTGGAAATGCTGGGGTCTGGGATGATGAATCCTGCTTGGGTTCTTCACAGTGGTGATCACTAATTACTGTTGTAATTAACCTAGTTATTAATAACAGGAAAGGAGCAAAAGGAAGGCCAAATAGTATAGACTTGCCATTTGTGCAGTTTTTCCAGGAAGCTACAGTTTAACACTCCCAGGAAGCCACCGGTCCATTCCCAGCAGATCCCTAGGGGAAGGAACTAAACGGGGGGTTTGGAGGGGGATAACAGGAAAGGAGCAAAAGGAAGGCCAAATAGTATAGGCTTGCCATTTGTGCAGTTTTGCCAGGAAGCTACAGTTTAACACTCCCAGGAAGCCACAGCAGATCCCTAGGGGAAGGGACTAAACGGGGGGTTTGGGGGAGGGGCGGGGAGAATAGATGCATACCCAGTACAGTCTAAGTGAAACAGGGAAGGTACTTTCTGTCAGTCACACCTGGGAACAGGTCATTGGCCAGAGTAGGCATGGCCATTGCAAACATGGGAAGATTTGAGATATTTAATGCCTTAAACAAAGAAGTTAGCTCTCTTAGTTCTCTTGGGACTCGTGTTGCAGGGGGTGCACTTTTCTTGGCTCCCCTGCATTCGCCCACATGGCCCTCAGCCATGTGGACCCTACACAATGGACTAGTGAACTACAACTAGCCTGATGCTAAACCAGACCCAGTTCCAACATGGAGCGGACACTCTGGACACTGGCTTTGCTTTTCCTAGTAGCTCTACTGAATCCCCAGCTGCACTTCTTCCAGGGACATGGGACTTTGGAAACCCAGGGATGCACATATAAGTCACTCATCCTCCTATGCGAGTCTCAGAAAATTCTTTTTCTCGAGATATTGTAAGGACCCCATCCCCAGCACCCAGTGGGGAAAGGGATACCCCACTTCCACCGATAACAATCACCACCAGAATTCATCGATAAACTCTGTTACCACCTGTGGGATTCCCAGGAATATTCAGGAGAGGGACTCTCTAAAATATCTTACTTGTGACAGGCCAGTAGGAGAGTTGTTATTAACATAAATGAGGTGATGCCTATACTTATCAGATATAAAGTCTGAAAAACTTGGAGAACTTAAAATTTATAATGTTATTTAAAATCGCAGCTTCTGGTGTTCATTCATACAAACCTATAATGCAAATCACATCTATAAGTCAGGCTATAATGTAACTCTTGGAACCCTAAATGACTGATGTTTTCTGGTATTTTAAATAACAGGAGGAAATGACTGAGTTCCCTCTCCCAACATTATTCTGTCTTCTTGCCTGACATCTTTATTTCAAGTTGACTCTCCTGGATTTCCAGATTCATAGGACTGAACTTTAATGACCCCTGTCAAATAATGTGTACAAAACAATGCATTTCTAAATATAGTTACAAGTAGATTTAAACCCGTATTCTCATTTTAGATTTAAAAAGCTAGGCCCTCACATTTACCTGTATAAGTGAAGAGAGAGGAGCAGGTATATATCATGATGGGCAAGAAATGGGAGGCCATATAGAAACCAGAATATTGAAAAATCAATCCAAAAAACAAGGGAGCAAGGAAGCCCAGAACTAAAGCAGGCAGCAATGGGAGGCCATATAGAAACCAGAATATTGAAAAATCCAAAAAACAAGGGGGCAAGGAAGCCCAGAACTAAAGCAGGCAGTAACTTAGAAATGGAAGAGAAATTAATAGCAACAAATCAAAAGAGATGAGGCCTACATCAATGCTTTTTGCCTTCAAGGCACACATTACTCCTGTCTCCCAAGAAACTCATCTGTACAATGGTTCATGTCAATTACTTTGGGCTATGACCAGCGTGGGAACAATAAAGGGCACACAAATCAAAGTTACACTTTTCTAAACATGCTCTATCGTACATTTTATCTTTAATTCTATTGCATTTTAACAAAGGCAGAATTTCATCAAAATGTGTAGTTCTGTGGTAAGGACACTTAACATAAACAATCTTTGGCTGGCTTTGAAGGAACTGTTCCCTGAGCCTGTTTGCCGAGCTCCGGCCTGGAACAGCGTGGGACTGAGATGAAACCACGCTGGGGTTGGGTCGGCAGGTGATCAGCCAGACGTGTACAGAAGATTTCAAATAACTGCCTATAAATTACTTTATAAGCTTCTGCAGTTTTGACTTCCATGGACTCTTAATATTTTAAACACGTTTAAAGTGAGCATGTTCTTAGTTTTTACACAGAGACTCAAACTGGATCCATGTTTTTTTTGTGCTTTTGCTGTCCTGCTATCACAATGCGAAGCTACAGGCCATGTTCTCAGTTCCATTGTCCCCACTGGACAGCAGTGCCTGTGAGCCTTCTTCTGGGGCCAAGAAGACAGGAAACATGTCCAGAGTTTTGATCCAGACCCTCCTAGCTAAATTTTGATGGCAGGCATTCTATCTTTAGTGTTTGAATTTTAAAACTTCCTGAATTTCCTGAGCATCAGCTAGGCCTACACTCAAAAACAGAAATGGATTTTTCGAATTTCTGAAATATTGCTTCTAAAATATTGATTATTTTCATTCTCCCTTGGCTTTGCCTGAAATATTTGAGGTTACTGTGGAAAGCAGTCATACACTTGAAAGTGATGCTGATAAATTATGTAAAAAAATTTTGTAAAATATAATGAAGATTAGGTAGATCTCAAATTACCCACAGCAAAGGGCAAATAAACCAACTGGACTAGGTATAGTCAGGCAAGACATTTATAAATCGGAAAAAGAACTGCAGGACCGAACTGATGACAAACTGAATATGAGCAGAAATTCACCATTGCCCGAAAACAAACAAAAACAAATAAAACTAAATACAAAGCCTAGCCAAAACAGAATTCAACATAATCTGTTTCCCCAAATGAATGTGCCATTCAGTATAATCTTGATTGTTTTAGATTGAACTGTCTGGGGTTAAAGTATTCTATGATATACTCTCCCCATCAACATTGTCTTTGGTAGAACATGTTGAGCAAAATGAATAAACTCAGAGCTAGAGGAAACCTTGAGGATGATCCATGTCAGCAGTTTTTTCCCCTTTTTTCCTGATGATATTCACAAGGGGAATGTGTGATAAACCCACATTTTCTATAAACTGTGGATTTGGCACGATTTCCAGCTAGCTAACTATGATTCTATCGCTCCTTAGAGGAGCCCACACCAGGGTGTCAAATATTTCAGCTGAGAACCAGCAATCGAAAACCATTGCCTTATTTTGCAGAGCAGGACACTGAAGCCCGAGGTTAAGGGAGCCTCCCAAGGACTCCAAGTATTTAATGGCAGACAGTATCTCCTAACTCCCAATGCTTTGCTCATTCTATTTGTCTCTCTGAATGGGTGATCCGGAATCATGATCATGATAATAATTACAGTCTACAGTTTAAAAGCATTCTAAACACAGTATCTTCTTCAAGACCCTGTGAAGTAAGCATTGCGGGCATCCCTGGGAGATATGGTGGGCTCTGCTCCAGACCACCATAATAAAGCGGGTATCGCAATAAAGCGGGTCTTAATCTTTTCACTGGTGGAGGGTCTTGCCTTCACTTTGTATAAAATGCCAACACTTGTGAAGTGCAATGAGGACAAGCGCAATGTAATGAAGTATGTCTGTATTGCCACGCACACTTCAGCAGATGTCGAACAGAAGGTCCACAAAACGAACAAGCATGCCCAAGAGCCCAGGTGCCGCTGTAGCCCTGGGTGTGGGGAATTGGATCTTGGCTCATTTACTGATCTTGTCGCACACACTTGTGTGTGGCAAACACCTCCTTGCAGAGCTGCTCTCTCAGTGTTTGGGGTACTTTGGGTCAGAATGCCTGTGGAATTGGTTCTTAAGACACAGGTTTCTCCCACTCCACCCCTAACCCCCACCCCTCCCTATCTGTGAATATTTGGTTTATTCTTCCTTCAAAGGGCTATGTGGTGAATGAGCTCCAGCCTTTTGTCACCATCACTTCCAATCCATGGCTTCAAACCTCTGGGCTTCCTGCCCTTTCTCCTACTCCTCTTTCTTTTCTCTTATTTCCTCTAGCTCCCCAGGGTCCTGCTTCCTGCTTGTGTGATCTTGGGCAAGTAATTTCACCTTTCTGTGCTTCAGTTTTCCCATCTGTAAAATGGGGACGATAATTACAGAATCAACTTCCTAGGATAGTTATGAGGTTTGAATGAACTAATCCTTCAAAACACGTGCTTAGTGCATATTAAACACACAATAAATGCTAGTTGATGCTCCACTCTGCATATTAAGAATACCCATAGAGAGACAGTCCCTTCTGGCTGGTTTGAGTTAACCAAAAATCCCTTGTGGAGAATGATATTTTATAATGCAGGTTATGAGGCTGCTTTTTGTTTTGTTTTTGTTTGTTTCTCTGCAAAATTCCTTCCTCATTTTGTTGGTTTAACTGGGGCCTTGTGTATGGCAAATACCTCCTTGGAGAGCTGCCCTGTTTGAGTTGCCAGGAGCCGTTTCTAAATGAAGTTTTCCTGAAATAATAGGAAAATGAATTTATTCCCACAATGGTGTATTACTTGGGCCCTAATTAAAGAAGCTCACTGATTTCCTGCTACTCTCACAAACTGGTTTAGAAGTTGCAGTTCTAAGAACCACCACCCACACATTCATCTAGCAAATTTGATAAGTTAGAAAATCCTGGCTGCACCTTCAACCCATAGCACCTGTGAGACTCCGTGTGTGTGTGTGTGTGTGTGTGTGTGTGTGTGTGTGTGTGTGATTTGCTTTAAAAAGTCTGCTTAAAAATAAATTCATTTCACCACTGAACTTGTATGCATATATGCATAACCCAGGAACACAGATAATTACAACTCTGAGATAACAAGGTATCTTGGGATGTCCCAAAACCAAGGCAGGCGATCATTGGTTCATATCATCTATTGAGAAAGAGAATAAATTTATATCAAGATAAATAAGGAGTCAACGGTAGGGTTGTGGACCCGATTAATCTCCCTCAATATTGAGTTTAATCAGCTGTAGGCACATTGGAAAAAGCCGAAATATACAGTCTTCATATTTATCAATTTATCTGGTTAGTTATCTGTATCACAGCAAAAGAAACTCGGGGACTGTGGTCCTGCCACTCAAAGCCCTTGAAGAAAATCAATCTTTAGGGAAAGGGTCAAAGAAGATTTGAATCTTTTGCTGGTATAATCCTATTAAAGGGTAGCCCCATGTCACACTCCAAGGGCACAGTAGAGTCAATGTTTCGGGTCATTTAAACTCTGCAGCTGAGTCACCACACACTTAATCCTGGGAAAAGGTGAAGCAAGCACTTACTAATATAGCCCAAGATGGATGTGGCCCGCAGCCAAGCTTTTGTGTCGGTAGTAGGTGGTTTTTGAGATGGCCTCAGGTTTTACCGTTGTACGTGATTCTCCCCTCACACGTTCCTCTGAGGAAACCCCACCTCCAAGCTCTCAGATTGGGCAATTTTGCTCTGTTTTAAACAGCTTACAAAAGAAAGTCATGCTTGTCAGTGTCTAAGCTCTTTGCCACAGGGAAAGGCTTTGTGAATTGAAGGCCTTGCCTGCAGAATTTTCAAAATGATGGCAAATTTAGCCCAATTGGGCAAAAGTGAATCAGGTTTCACAAACTTAAGAATGTTTATTTAAATCTTTAAAACATATGTTGCCACAGCTGTGTTTAGCATAAAATTATGATGAAAATAATCCTAATGAAAATGACGGCATATTTATATAATGCCTTCCATCCAACAAGCGCCAAACCCCCTACACAACTGATCTCATCAGGCCTGCCTAAACCCCTTTGGGCTACAACATAAATATTAGTTCCGATTTGCAGATGAAGAAATTGGGACCTGGGCAAGATTATTTATAGCTAAATAGATGAAGTTATAACCAGCCTGACTCTCCTGTCTGTGGAATAGTTGCTATTTAATTAGACTCTGAAAGGGGGAGAAGAGACAGGCACCCTTTCCTCCAAGTTGCCCACACGGGTTGCCTTGTCCCAGCGATCAGGAAAGGGGGGCATGAAGAGCACAATACCGGAGGTTTGCGTGCAGCACTTTTTCTAGGAATTTACTGTGCGGATCTATGAGTAGATAGTATCTTTTCAAAACACACCAATGAGGATGAGTGTTGAGAAGATGGAGGAAAGTTTTACATCTTGGGTTGCCTTGTTGGGAAACACAAGACATAGGAAGGAAGGGGCTAATTTGGAGCCCCGAGTAGCAAGGGCCAAGAGTCCGCACTGCACCCTACCGCCCCCCGCCCTGTGCTTCTCACTGTCACTACGTAGCCTTTTGTCTCTTTGAAATGTTGGGGAATGTTAAGAACATCCTATGAAATGCCCATGATAGGCTCAAAGACTTCATTTCAGCCCAGGAATGGGAAACACAAGACATAGGAAGGAAGGGGCTAATTTGGAGCCCCGAGTAGCAAGGGCCAAGAGTCCGCACTGCACCCTACCCCGTGCTTCTCACTGTCACTACGTAGCCTTTTGTCTTTTTGAAATGTTGGGGAAAGTTAAGAACATCCTATGAAATGCCCATGATCTGCTCAAAGACTTCATTTCAGCCCAGGAATCTTGTCCTTTCTTAAATCTAGATTCTCTTTAAGTGATGAAGTTAACCCAAACATTTAAGTTCGGTAGTAGGTGGTTTTTGAGATGGCCTCAGGTTTTACCGTTGTACGTGATTCTCCCCTCACACGTTCCTCTGAGGAAACCCCACCTCCAAGCTCTCAGATTGGGCAATTTTGCTCTGTTTTAAACAGCTTACAAAAGAAAGTCATGCTTGTCAGTGTCTAAGCTCTTTGCCACAGGGAAAGGCTTTGTGAATTGAAGGCCTTGCCTGCAGAATTTTCAAAATGATGGCAAATTTAGCCCAATTGGGCAAAAGTGAATCGGGTTTCACAAACTTAAGAATGTTTATTTAAATCTTTAAAACATATGTTGCCACAGCTGTGTTTAGCATAAAATTATGATGAAAATAATCCTAATGAAAATGACGGCATATTTATATAATGCCTTCCATCCAACAAGCGCCAAACCCCCTACACAACTGATCTCATCAGGCCTGCCTAAACCCCTTTGGGCTACAACATAAATATTAGTTCCGATTTGCAGATGAAGAAATTGGGACCTGGGCAAGATTATTTATAGCTAAATAGATGAAGTTCTAACCAGCCTGACTCTCCTGTCTGTGGAGTAGTTGCTATTTAATTAGACTCTGAAAGGGGGAGAAGAGACAGGCACCCCTTCCTCCAAGTTGCCCACACGGGTTGCCTTGTCCCAGCGATCAGGAAAGGGGGGCATGAAGAGCACAATACCGGAGGTTTGCATGCAGCATTTTTTTTTGTAATTTACTGTGCGGATCTATGAGTAGATAGTATCTTTCCAAAACACACCAGTGAGGATGAGTGTTGAGAAGATGGAGGAAAGTTACATCTTGGGTTGCCTTGTTGGGAAACACAAGACATAGGAAGGAAGGGGCTAATTTGGAGCCCCGAGTAGCAAGGGCCAAGAGTCCGCACTGCACCCTACCGCCCCCCGCCCTGTGCTTCTCACTGTCACTACGTAGCCTTTTGTCTCTTTGAAATGTTGGGGAATGTTAAGAACATCCTATGAAATGCCCATGATAGGCTCAAAGACTTCATTTCAGCCCAGGAATGTTGTCCTTTCTTAAATCTAGATTCTCTTTAAGTGATGAAGTTAACCCAAACATTTAAGTTCATTGCCAGCTAATGGTTAATTCCGCACATCCCTCCTCTTTCCAATGTTAATACATGTTTAAGGAAGTGGTGAGATCAACCAACTTAGGAACCCTGCACAGCACCTGAACACTAGAGGCTTTACCAAGGTGCTCATTTTAACTCTACTAGTAGCTTCAGCAACGCATTTTGAATTAGAGCTTTAAAGTAGAAAAGAAAGCTTCGCTTCATCTCTGCCATCAGTATTGATATCAGGCAGGTGCTTTGCAAATTCAATTTAAAAAAAAGCCTTCCTTCTATTTAGAAAACAATTCCATGAAGCCATTTTTGCCAAAACATGAGTTTAAGTCTGCCCAGGAAAAGACATTCTCTAGAAATAGAGGAGAAAAACAAACTTTTTTGAATGTCTCATAGACTTGATCTGAATAGGAATTCTCAGAGTAGGGCTATATTTACTATGTTTAATTTTGGTTAAACTGCATTTACCTATTCACAGAGTAAGGCTTTTATTTCCACATTTCTTTTTGCAGGGAGAGTGATGGGAATGGGCTGGAGACACTCCAGGACGAGGTGTTTCCTGCAAATTGACCCAGGCTATTCTCCTGCCTGGGTTCTTAGTTTAGGAGGTAATGGGACCTGGGGAAAGTCACTCAGCCTTTCCAAATGCAAGTTTTCTCATATGTAAAATGGAGATCAAAATGTACTTTAGCCCAGTTGGCGTGGCTCAGTGATTGAGTGTCAACCTGTGAACCAAGAGGTCACTCAATTCCTGATCAGGGCACATGCCCCGGTTGCAGGCTCAGTCCCCAGCCGGTCAATGCTTCCCTCTCATCATTGATGCTTCTATCTCTCCCTCTCCCTTCCTCTCTGAAATCAATAAAAACATTTTTAAAAAAGGAAAAAGAAAGAAAAATGCCCTCTTCCGAAGTCTTGGAGCAATGAGGCTTTTCTTGTTTGTGCATTGCCCCAGTCTCTCAACATCCAGAACCAAGAGAGCAGCACACTAACAATTAGCATCACGGAAACGTAAAGGTCGTGAGTCCTGGCAAGACTTTCACCGGATACGGTCAAAACCCTGCCTGGGACGTGGAAATGCGCAGCTGTAGGGATGACCAGGTCTCAGCCACCTGTGGGCAGCAAGACTAGGAAGGGAGTGCAGAGGAGGATCCAAAGAAAAGGAACCAGGTAGTCCCAGGTCCCTGCAACACGAGGCAGACATCAGCTCGTGGTGGCGCAGGTGATGGTGGCCTTGCTTCACTCCTTGTTAGAGTTTTAGAGGATGTTTGGGAAAGAGCAGTTCAGATCCCATCACATACATGGTTTCAGCATCAACCTTTGGTGAAAGCAAATTCAAAGGTATATTTCTTCACTTTGTTTCCTGTCATACCCACACAGCTCTAGATTTCCGGAATCTTACTACAGCCTCCAAATCTACTGGCAGCAACGTTGGAACACCACAGGTTTGCTCACACCCCCAGCACCAGGCTTCAATGGGCTGTGTGAAACCACTGTCTCCAGGCAGTTTGGAGCAATGACTGACAGGTCTGACAGCGATGTAATTCTAGAAGCCAAAAGCAGAGGCTCTACAAAAAAGCTCACATTTTCCACTCAAGGCCAATTGTTTTCCAAGCTATGAAATTTGGATTTTGCCAAATTTGAAAGATTTTTTTGGAAGATTTTTTTCCATACCTCACTCCAGAGAGGGTCCTTTATTTTATAATCCTCACCAGAGAACATGCTTTTTGTTTCTTAAAATTGATTTGAGAGAGGAAGAAAGAGAGAGAGAGAGAGAAACATCAATCAGTTGCTTCCCACCAGCGCCCCAACAGGAAATCAAACCCACAACCTAAGTATGTGCCCTGACCGATGCTCCAACCAACTGAGCCTCATGGGTCCAGGGCCCTGGGAGAGTCCTTTAAAATAGCTCGCTCCATCTTCACAGCCATTTTAGATGCATATGGAGCACTGGGAGCAATAAAATTCCCTGGACTTTATGAGACTTGGTGACAACTTGATTTGATAGGTCCTTATTTTTTTCTAAACTACCCACATATGATCATTTTTCTCCTGTAGTTTTGTGACACCTCTCAGATAATACTGCAATTTAAACAGTAATGTATCTTACCCCTTTTTAGTTTGTGGGGCCATTTCATGGTTTGACTTGGTTTTGCTTTAGGTTGGGGTTGGTTAGGAGAGATGGAATACAGCAGAAGTCTTCTACTCGGCTCAAGAATTTGCAGTTATAAAAGCTTATGTCTCAGTCTCCTTACTGTGAGGTTAAGGACCTAACCAATGTCACCCAGCTAGTTGGTGGCCAAGCCAAGGATGGGACTAAGCATCCCAGCATTGCTCTCATTAAACCACACAATGTCACAAGTGCCTGGAAGCAAAGTCAGCTCCATGTGGCCTCTACCGAAAGAGACAGAGTTGTAGCAGGTTGCTAAAAAGTCCCTCCCTAGAATGGGTATGTGATTCCCAGGGGCTTATGTGGAGCCTGGAATAGAAGCAAGAAGCATGGACCTTATCCCCTTGCCATCCCTCCAGGAGTTAGCTGATGAGGCCTAGTCCTCCTCTGTCTGTCTGGCAAGCTGCTTCAGGCAACTTCTGAGATGTTCCTCCCCGAGTCTGTTCATGGATCTAGGAGGGTCCCAGACACCCTCCACATTCTCTAAAGGCATTTTGTGTCCATGTCTACCGGCACCCTATGGCTCCAAAGCACTGCCCACAGACACTGCACCCCATGCATGCCCTTCTCAGTCCCTAGGAAGACACTCCTCTCCCGCCTCCAGGACAGCCACCCCCTTCAGCTCAAAGCACTGGCCTCCATCTCCTATCAAGTCAGAGACAATCTCATTTCATCTCCATCAAGGGGCCCAAAACACAAAAGCTGTTTATTTGTTTCCTGTTTGTCCTATACAGCAAGGCCAGTGATGTTGGTCTGGTTGTAAAAGGAAAGACACACTGATTTTTCATTTCTTATAAATCACTGTCCTCAAAGGTCTTGCTTGCTCTGGGGGTATTTCCAAGGAGAAGACCCACAGATCTCTCTCCACTCAGTCTGAAGAATCTCCTCTCTCCGCTGGCATCCCCAGAAGCCTTTGCAGCTTTCCCTTCCCCCAGCCACCCTTCCTCCCGACCCCAGGTATTACATCTATGGTGAGTGTCTACAGCCCTGGGCTTTAGTGAGCTCTGCTCAGTACTATAGCGATCCCTCAGATCCTCAGATAGAAACACATATCATCCTGGTCAGTTCCAAGATATGGGTGCAGAAGGGAAAACATCAGAATGATAAATCCAGGTTAATATGTATTTAAATTAACCAGTCATACCTGGCTAATGCTCATGGGGAGAGCAGATTCTTTGGCATTAAAGTAAAAATATGGGAAAGCATTACTTAAGAGGTTTAATGGCTTTATGGTAAATAATATTTTAAAGTTATATTCAAGGCAATAAATAACACTTCAGAAAGTGGGCATTTTTTTCTACTTGCATTAAAAAATCAGGCCAACTTCTTTTGCACAGTTGTTGCTTAATGAAATAGAAGACTCTGCTGGGTCTGCTCCCTCTCCTCCTCCACTAGCTTCCCACGGCTTCTGTAACAAATTACCACAAACTTGGTGGCTTAAAACAACATACTTTCATTGTTTTATAGTTCTGGAGGCTAGAATTCATAAAATCAAGGTGTCAGCAGGGCCGCATTCCTTCCGGAGGCTCCAAGGGAGAATCTGGTTCCTCGCCTTCCCAGTTTCTGGAAGCCGCCTGCATTCCTTGGCTCTTGCACCCTTCCTGACATCATTCCTTCTGCCATCTGGGCTTCCGTGTCCACATCTCCTTCCCTGACGCTGACTCTCCTGCCTCCCTCTGTCACTTAAGAAAACCCTTGTGGTCCACTTGGGTAATGAAGGGTAATCTCTCCATCTCAAGGTCTTCAATTTAAAAGTCCTTTTTGCCATGTAAGGTGACATACAATTTCTGGGGATTAGGATGTGAACATCTTTGAGAGCCATTATACAGTCTACCAAAGTCCCTTAGCCACTTTGACCTCATCTTGACCTCTTGACCTTGAACTCACTCCTCTCCTGCCACCCAGCCTCTGGCCCTTCTGGTATCATGCCAGACACCAGCGCTGTCACTGTGGCTATTTCCTCTGCCAGGCAGCCCTTCCCCTAGTGAGTTTCCAGACCCACTCCTTCAGCTCGTCCAGGCCTTCCCTCAAAGACCCCCTTCTCAACCAACCCTCTTCTGACCACCGTATTTATAGGTTCAGCTTCTCTCTTCTCCAGACATGTGCTGTCCCTTTCTGTAATTTATTTTTCTCCACCGTAACTATAACCATCTACCGTACAATACACATTTTTCTCATTTACATTTTTCATTGTTTCCTTCACTCCTCTCGAATGTAGGCTCCATGAGGGTAAGGATTTCTTTCTTTCTTTTCTGTGGAATCTTCTGGACTTAGAAAAGTGTCTGCACATAATAGGCCTTCAATACATGTTGGTTAAATGAAACTGGCTGGGTCATTTATTATAGAACCTCCCAAGTCAGTATTTTTAAGTTTTACATCGTGGGCTGGTTGGACTCCTGCTGAAACACTTTTCCTAACTACTGCAGAGTGGTCGACACCAGCCTGCCCATGGGAGAATGAGGACTGGGTTCTCACCATCCAGAACACTTACACTCACTTCGTCCTCCATTGTGCCAGACACCCTCCATTTTCCCTCCCCGGGGGCCTCCAGTCTTTGGTTTTGTAAACGAAGGGCAGTCTCCTGGCTGAGTAGAGTGGGAGAAGGGACTCAGGGGTCAAAAGAGCTTTAATAGACTTGCAGGGGTTCCAGGTGCGGTCAATTCCTAAGGCTCTGGAGGACTCTGCAGCAGCAGTTTTGTGGACTCCCAGGTAGCCCTGTTATCTATCACCATTCACTTTTCTTTAAATCCTTTTCCACTCATTCAATTGCTCTCCAGCCTCCTAAGTTTTATTGCTGTGTCTCCTCTCTGTTCCTCCCTTCCTTGGGTGTTGATGCTTTTAACAAATCTTCTTACTGTTATTTTATTGGGGTTTAGGAGAGGGTAAAAGCAGATTCATGTCCGTTCTATTATTTTTACTAGAAATGGCCATATTTTCCTAGAATTTTGAGGTTTCTGTGTGTTCAGTGTGTGTGTTTCTTGAGTTCTTAACTTGGATTTTTGAAGAAACTGAGATCCAAATTATATCCAAGTTGGGATTGGGCACATTTCTGTTTATGACTGACACCTCCCAATTGAATACAGTAGTGTCTCTTTATCTGAGGTTTCACTTTCTGTGGTTTTAGTTACCATAGTCAAAAAATATTAAATGGAAAATTCCAGAAATAAACAATTCATGTTGCGTGCAGCTCTGATTAGTGTGATGAAATCTCTCATTGTCCCATTCCATCCTACCCGAGATGTGAATCATCCCTTTATCTAGTGTGTCCACACTGCTGTAGACACTCCCCACCCTTAGTCACTTAGTACTGTCTCGGTTATCAGATTGACCTTGCAATATTGCCATGCTTATGTTCAAGTAACCCTCATTTTACTTAATAATAGCCCCAAAGCACAAGAGTAGCGATGCTGGCAATTCAGATATGACCAAGATAAACCGTAAAGCGCTTGCTGTGAGTGAAAAGGTAAGTACGTATAGGAAAAATGTAGTAAATATAGGGTTTGGTACTATCCACAGTTTCAGGCATCCACTAGGGTCTTGGAATGTATTCCCCTTAGATAAGGGGGACTAATGCATTGCTTTAGGTTACATGGGGCATTTTTTAATTTCTCTAACTTAATCCTGTGAGGTAGGCAAGGATCTGAGATTCTGAAGAATTAAGTACCATGAGCCCAAGAGCAACACAGCACTTGTGAGACCAGTTCTCAAACATAGCTTCTGGCTTCTGACTAGACCATGTGGTCTCTTTCTCTTTTTGCCTTTCTTTTCACAAAGAAAACAAATGAGGAAAACGTGTTTCTTTTCACAAATGTGACACAGTACAGAAAGCTTGCTGAAAAAATAGACACATTCCTGAAACGTGAATCCTGGAAACCTCCCCACCCGGGTCCTGCTCTGGGAAGATGTTTGCTAGCCCATCGAATGGCCACGTCTGGGGTTTTGACGGTCTAGGATTGTTGTCAGTGCTGCTTACACCACACCGGGGCCTAGTGGTGCTTCGGCTTAAGCTGGAAGTCTGCATCTGTGGTTCTTTCTCAGTCTCAGAGCCTTCTGAAATCTCATAGAACGCATCTCCCTCTGGTCCCCAGGACGTTCTCACATCTTTGCTCCCTTAAGATCTGCACATCTGTTTCTCATGACTGTGAACTATGAGGAGCTGTCAGGGCCTTTCAATCACTCTAACGGCCTATAAAAGCTTGCTGTATTTTCAGTTTTACTAAATATTTCTATAATTCAAAAATTATGGAAATGGATAATGTTTCTGTTCTTTGGGAGTATATTTAACAGCTCCGTGCATACCAGATGCAAATGAATATATAGAAATAAATGGTGCATTTTATAGACTACACTTCATTTTAACTGCCTTCCCCTTCAGACACCTCAGGCCCCGCTCCTGCCAGAATGTCAAAGATGCTGGAACACTTTATAGGGGACAATTAGCTTCTTCATTCCACCCAGGGAAGAGGTGAGGTCGCATCCAGGCAATCTGTCCATCAAAATGCCACTCCTCCTGCCTAAGCCACTGCTTCTCCAGTTGAGACTCGACTTCCTAAAGGTGATGCTGACACTAGGAATTGTGTGAAATGGGTTACATTACTGACCATCTCTAACTCCAGTGTCCACAGTTGTCACGTGGAGATATCCATCCAGCAGGGCTTACTCAGGATTAAATGTGATCAGTGAGGTTCCTGGTGAACAGGTCAGAAGCTGTGAGAGACCATTGTCACACCTTGACTGCCCAACCTCTGCATCAGGAACTGATGAGTCTGTGCTTTTCCTGACCTCTGGCGACCTCCATGCAGACAGAGGGTCTCAAAATGGGCCAGTTGGGTTATTGCAGGTGCAGCAGGGCCCAGCCTGGCCTCAGGGTGGGGTCCAGGGTTCACCAGCGGTGGCTGCGGCACCTGACAGGCCATTGCTCTGTGCATCCCCTCGCTTCTGCTGCCATTTCTGAGTCCTTTTCTCTGGCCTTTCTGCCATGCTGTGAACTACTCCATAGCCCTCTGATAAGCTCCTGTTGGGCATAAGGTAGTTTAAAATGCTCTTGTTGATAATTAAGAACACCGAGTTTTAAAATGCAACATTGTTTTCTACCCTCCTAGAGTGGAGACCTCTACCTTGTGCATCACAGGGAAATTGCAAGGGCATTATGAAGATCATAGCAGGGATTCGCTAGAAAGCTGGTTGGTAGAAACCAACCATTGGTCACATGTGCTGGGCTTACCTCCTCACAGACTCCCTTCTGTCTTTTCCCTCATATTCCCAAGTCTCCAGCAATAAAGACAAGAACCAAGCTGGGAATAGAGTCCTGAACAGTTAGGAGCATTAACAGTTCGGGGCTGCCTGGGGCAAACAGTGACTGGGATTTTCTGTAAGGACCCTTGGATTAACACTCAGGAGACTGTCAGAGGGAAAACGATAGTTTCTGTGGCCATATGCTCCTGACAAATCTACATAGCAGAGCTCTCGCCTGTCAGTCCTGTAGCATCAACAATCACTCTGGCTCCCCAGACAGGTAAGGAGAACTCATTTTATGAATTCACTCGGCCAATGCTTAGACCCATGATTCACATGAGGAGATGTCATACACTTCGGTTCTGCAAAACCAAAGCTTAATTCCAGCTCTTCCACTTATTAGCAATGGGACTTTGGGCAAGTGACTAAAGATCTCAGTATCCTAGTTTCCTCATCTGTGAAATGGGTATAATAATAGCACCTACTTCATAAAGTGGTTGTGGGGATTAAATGAGTCAAAACATCTCAAGTGCCTAGAACCGGGCCCAGTACCGCACAGGCTTTCCATGTATGATGGTCATTGTTATCAAAGCTTGCTGGCTGCCAAATAAATGGTGCTTGTAGCCTAAGGACACTGAGTGACTGAAGGTACCCTACAAGATGACTATAAAGTGATTTCTTTACAAGAATCACTAACTGCTGTAAAATGGCCACCATCGTACAAATAACTTTTTTACAAAGAGAATAGTGGTAAGAGCATCAGCCATGGCATCCGACAAACTTGGGCCCAAATCCTAATCTGTCACTTCATAGCCGGGTGACCTTGGGCAACTCCTCTCAGCCTCAGTTTACACATCTCTGCTATAAGGTTAATAATACCTGCTTCCTGAGGTATTTTGAGCATCAAGTTGGATACTAAGCTGCTTAGCTCAGTGCCTGACACAGGGAAACACTCACTAGATAATTATTGTCACTTTCACAACAGCTCTGTGAGGCAGTAGGCTTTTGATCCTCATTTTCTAGATGAGGAACCTGAAGCTCAGAAGAGAATCTCTAACCCCTCCAGGACCCCAGGATCCATAGAAGGCACAAGAGAGATCTCAAATCCCACATTTTCCACCTAAACACACCCAGCCCACCAGAAATTCTCCCTGCTCAGCATGATATGATGATTTCCATTTTTGGTGGGTGGACTGTCAGGGTCTGTCCAATTTTCTCAACTAGAGAAAGATGTTTCAGTGATCCTCAGAATTATTCTAGCATTGTTTCTATTGCCCTCTGTGCCCTTTTAATACTTATAGTCAGGTGATCCCAACTCCCAGGGCAGGTTAGTTGGGGTGGGCTAATCCATGGTCAGGTCAGAGAAAGGACAGCCTTCATCCAAAACTGCATTTTGTCAAATTCAGGCGATTTTTCTCTCTTGCCTATGAGCCCTTTGGCTTTTGATACCTCTGATTGAGTACACTCTTGTCACCCTCACCTCACACCCTTCTTTAAGGTAAACAGGATAGTTTCAGGCCTGAAAATGTGTCAGTTCTCAGACTGAAGAGCCACAGTTTCCGAGCCTTAAATTAAAACCAGGGAGAAAATGTTCTCTTCTGTGTCAGAAAGAGCTCCGTCGCTCTCAGACTTGTTTTCCGGCACTTTGCTCCTGCTCTTTCTCTGAATAGACTTGACAGACGAATTATTTGGATGTGTCATGTGCTGTCATCTCAAGCCAACAAGCTGATGGTTTAATGCAAATGACATGGCAGCCCAGGAATTTTATACTGAAACTCACCTCACACTAAAGTTGTGGGAACAAGTCATCCCACCTGGGAATTTTAATTAAGAGTTTGGCATCACCCTCATCTCTTGGTCCTTGATTTCTTAGAAAAGGAACTAGCCCTAGAAAATAGGGGGCTAGGCAACAGGATTCATTCTCATCTCCTAAAGACAGGGTTCTTTCTACCCAAAGAAGTGCAGTCTTCTCCATGGAAACAAATCTCTTTGTGTCTCTCTGTCTCCTCTCCCTCCTCGCCCCCTCTTTCAACCCACAAAAATGCTCAGAAGAGCTTGAAACATCCAACAACTCAAAAACAATGTCAGGAGTCAATTTATTATTCTGCTTTTAGGATTACTTGTTTGCCAAGTGAAAGTGTCCAATATTGAGTAATTGAGTTATTACAGCACAGCTGGTTGGCAGGAAGCCTCTTGCCTGGGACAGAGGGTCTAGTTCCTGATATGGTGAGACTTTAAGCAGGTCACTTGACTCTCCGGGCCTCAGTTTCTTCACCTGGGAGAACAGGGGGTGAGTGGTGAGGAAGGGTTGGGTAATTTAGTACTTAATGATGTGCACACTTTATGGACCTCTGATTGGGAAATGTTGGCTGTCCCTTGAGAACAAGAGCTAATAAGCAAATGTTCTAGAAGTTTTCCCTTGGAGATAGGATAATTAGTAATTAGTACAGTATATATAAACTATTTAGAACTAGGGATCTGCTTATATGACAACTAAAGAGGTGAAAAATAAGAATCCAAGGAAAGTTAGAGCTGGAAGAGCTTTTGGGGATCCTCTGTCCGTCTCCTCCTTCTATAAAGATGGAGCCAGAAGTTCGGAAGTGCCAAGAGTCAGAAACCCACCGCCCCCTGCTCACAGACCCTCTTCCCATACTCAGGAGGCCCGTGGTGTCTCCTATCCACCCAGTTTGGAAATACTCAGCTTGTGAACTCTTGTTCCATTCACTTTTTGCCAAATAGTTTCTTAGGACCAGAATGATGAATGGATTCCCATCATTGCCTTTGAGATGTTAGACGGGACCTACTCTCTTATGCATTTTTGTGGGTACAGAGGGAAAAACAAAAAGAGAGATCAATTGGATGTTTCTTTGGGGAAAATAGGCCTGATAATGAGTTGTCGTTCTCATGGAAAAACAGGTCTAGGAAAATGTATGTGCTCACTCTATGTGAAGTATCCTGCCTTTCCTTACAACCTTGTCATTTATATGTGACCATGTCATTTATATATCACATTTTTTCCTTGAAAGTCAGAAAAAAATACACATTTATGTCTCATGAAGCCTTATTTAATCATTATTTTTCCCATTACAAGTAAAATTAATATGCTCAGACATAACTATGCTAATCTTTCCAACTGCTGACCTAACCTGATTCTGTCTTCTGCTCTGAGTGTATCGACTTCAAGTCTGGGACAGCTAGCATATGTCAACATTAACTGGCCTCAATTACATTTTTATACATGAGTAAATTGATTAACTGGTGGCCGTGTTGCTCAGTAGGAGTGCTTATATTTAAAAGGAGTTAAAAATCAACAAATATGTGTATGAAAAAAATGGTAATAAAAGCATAAGTTATTGTTTGCTGAGTTTGACGTATATAGCAGCCCCGACTATTGCCTAGAGCCATCAGTTAAATACATCAACTGCTGCACATTGACAGGCAGTAAAGAAAGGAAAGTTCTATTGTATTTGACATAAGAAGAAAACCAAATTCACAGCTGAGAATTCGAGGACAGCAGAAAAAGTCGGTGTGCAAACTCTTCCTGCAGCCAACTATTCTTGTTTCTATGGGGTTGGATGTGTGCCAAAGAGTCAGCTAAATCGTGGGCAACCTATTTTTAATCATTTAAACCTTTAGACAACACAATTATAACAGAGAATATTTTGGAGGAGAAAGATTTAATTATTTCTTCATTGTTTTAGCAGAAGGTCATTAGATAGTTTTAAACTCTACCCTTTTGGTACACTCTTTTAATAGAGGACTGAATTTATCTAAGTACCTTGCTTTAAAAAATGTGGTTACATGTATTTTTGAAAACCAAGCCAAGAAATACAAGACCCATAAAATCCTGAAGCATATTAAATGACGGTTCCTTTTTCCTTAATCCACCACCACAAATATCAATTAAATGTAATTATATTAAATAGGTTCCCCTGAGAGCAAATAAAGATTTGCCAGAACACAAATTGCTACCCAGGTGAACATTATATAATTTTCTTGAGTACACAGACAAATACAGATGGTACACTCCAGAATGTAACGTAACAAATGGGTGTTTACCGTAACATATACATTTATTTTTTGCTTAGCTACCAAATGGCAGAGGGCCAAGAAATACAAATAAAATATAGGAGCTTTCTTTCTCTTTTCTTGGATGAGAGGATAAATGTTGCATTTTATATTAATAACTGCTAATTAAAAGGCTATTAATCTGGGACAATAATAAATAAATGGACACTACTAGAAGCAAATGCCAAATGAACTTGCAAGGTTTGGCAAAAAAAAAAAAACTTACTTAAACAACTATTTTTCTTATTAAAAACAAATGTTTTACTAAGCTTACTATGAGAGGAAGAAATGAGTCCATAAGTTGGAGAGTAAAACAGGTAGGATAAAATGTGTTTTAACTATTTTAGGAGCTAACTGTTGCACTCGTATGGAAGAGGAAGAACAGAAAGCTTTGTGGGACAAAGGGCAAAGGTAACAAATAACTTTCCCAATTATGAAAATGAGCTGCCAAAAAGATGTTTGAATTCAAAGATCTCAAGCAAGCTTCTTTTTTTTCCTGCAGAAAAAAAAATGCCATACTGATGTTCTTTTTCATTATACAATATGTAAGGTATGAATTTCTTCTGTCATATGTTTTTAGGGATGGAAATTTAATTCGTTCTTGATGTTGTATGGAAAACTTTGAAAAATAATCAATTTAAGATTGAATGTGCTGATATGTCAAGTATTTTTAGTCTCTGACCTTTTTAACATGATAAAAATAATTATCTCAAAACAGAATCTTGGAAGCTTAAGTCATTTTCCTTTTCCCATTGATCACTCTCTTCAGATTGGCACCTCAGCTCCACCCCACCCTCAACACTGACTTCCATAGTGAGAATATTCAGATTCAGATCTAGGAAATGCTATAGGGGCACCAGAAGTTGCAGCTTTGGGGTTTATTTGACCCTCAGCTAGAAAATATCAGAAGTGGCTACTAAGAACCCTTCTAATATCAGTGATTCTAGGATTTCCTATAAAAATGTCAAGTAATATGACCTCAAGGTAGGACTTACCCTGGTGAGATGCTGCTCTGTAAGGAGTTGTCCGCTCTGTCCCTCTCCTGGCTGAGGGTGAGTTCCACATGACACTTGACTTGAGAGACCCTCCTCCCTCACAGAGATGCCCCTCAAGCTGCTTAGAGAGACTCCTAGTGGTTGGGGTGGCCTGGCTCTGTTGAGCTAATGCTTGGAGAGTACCAGGACCCAGAGACTTGTGATCAGCCACCCTGACTAAGGGTCAGGTGGTTACTAAATCCCAAGTGCCATTCTGTCTTGTGAATCTTAGCCTCTCAGCAGTGGCTGGTGAGTTTTGGCTGTCCTCTCCTCCCTGTTCTGCACCTGGGGTGGAATGAGGAGGGAGCTTCCATCCTAGGACAGGGAAGGGGAAGGAGGTTATAGAGTGGTCTTGCATCCCTTTCTTCCTTTCCACCCTCCTAACCCACCCAACTCACTCTGCCTTCTTTCCTTCCTTCCTTTTCTAGAGAAGCTCAGAAAGATGAGTTCATCACATTCCTTAGTTCATGGCACATTATCTACACTGGTCCAAGGAAGGCTGCTCTCTCAGATTGATTGGTTGGTCAGTTAGTTGGTTAGTTGGTTAGCTAACCATTCCCTTCTCTTTTTTCCGTACCACATGAGGAAACCATTCTAATGTGTGATACAAATCTTCTTGTTTGTGCTTGTAAAATTCATAAGGTAAGTCTCAATACATGCCTTTTAATTTAAGTGAGTGGTATAATGTTGTAGATCTCATAATGTTTCTTAT
This sequence comes from Myotis brandtii, assembly GCF_000412655.1. Lineage (NCBI taxonomy): Eukaryota > Metazoa > Chordata > Mammalia > Chiroptera > Vespertilionidae > Myotis > Myotis brandtii. The sequence goes on along the minus strand of NW_005363098.1, from coordinate 4,883,833 downwards.
AAATGATCACTCAGCCTTTCATGTTTAATACTTTACCTCTTGCTTCTACCGGCTACATAACACTTCATGATGTACATCCACCACGTGTCTCCTGGTTGGTGACTGCCTCCACCTATTTTCAACCACAAATAACACTGCAATGAACATCCTTGTATGTGGACACATGAGAATTTGTTTGGGCCACATACTCGGGAGTGGAATGCCTTCCTTTAACTGAGTACTGCCAGGTTGCTCTCCAGAAGGGCTGTGCCAATCTTTTATCAGTGATTCTAGGATTTCCTATAAAAATGTCAAGTAATATGACCTCAAGGTAGGACTTACCCTGGTGAGATGCTGCTCTGTAAGGAGTTGTCCGCTCTGTCCCTCTCCTGGCTGAGGGTGAGTTCCACATGACACTTGACTTGAGAGACCCTCCTCCCTCACAGAGATGCCCCTCAAGCTGCTTAGAGAGACTCCTAGTGGTTGGGGTGGCCTGGCTCTGTTGAGCTAATGCTTGGAGAGTACCAGGACCCAGAGACTTGTGATCAGCCACCCTGACTAAGGGTCAGGTGGTTACTAAATCCCAAGTGCCATTCTGTCTTGTGAATCTTAGCCTCTCAGCAGTGGCTGGTGAGTTTTGGCTGTCCTCTCCTCCCTGTTCTGCACCTGGGGTGGAATGAGGAGGGAGCTTCCATCCTAGGACAGGGAAGGGGAAGGAGGTTATAGAGTGGTCTTGCATCCCTTTCTTCCTTTCCACCCTCCTAACCCACCCAACTCACTCTGCCTTCTTTCCTTCCTTCCTTTTCTAGAGAAGCTCAGAAAGATGAGTTCATCACATTCCTTAGTTCATGGCACATTATCTACACTGGTCCAAGGAAGGCTGCTCTCTCAGATTGATTGGTTGGTCAGTTAGTTGGTTAGTTGGTTAGCTAACCATTCCCTTCTCTTTTTTCCGTACCACATGAGGAAACCATTCTAATGTGTGATACAAATCTTCTTGTTTGTGCTTGTAAAATTCATAAGGTAAGTCTCAATACATGCCTTTTAATTTAAGTGAGTGGTATAATGTTGTAGATCTCATAATGTTTCTTATAAATGATCACTCAGCCTTTCATGTTAAATACTTTACCTCTTGCTTCTACCAGCTGCATAACACTTCATGATGTACAGCAACCACGTGTCTCCTGGTTGGTGACTGCCTCCACCTTTCTCCAACCACAAATAACACTGCGATGAACATCCTTGTATGTGGACACATGAGAATTTGTTTGGGCCACATACTCAGGAGTGGAATGCCTTCCTTTAACTGAGTACTGCCAGGTTGCTCTCCAGAAGGGCTGTGCCAATCTTTACTCCTACCTGTGGTGACTAATGTTCCTCTGTACCTACCTCCCCAAAACATCTGGTTCTTGGGTGCAATTTTTAAGAATAATGATTCATAATGTGAAAGAAACCTTCTCTACATTCTCTAGTCCATTGCTTTCAAAATTCTTCCCCAATTCGAAAAAGAATGCTGTCCTACATTTGAGTATACAAGGTGGGCCAAAAGTGGGTTTACAGTTGTTTATATGGAAAATAATACAATAATTAATAAATACTAATACAAGAATAAACTGTGTTTTGTGTACTCACAACTATAAACCTACTTTTTCCCTGTCTTGTATATTACATATTTTCTTTTTAGAAAGAATGTGACAATATTATTATCAAATTACAAAGGAATGGAAAGAATATTGCATTATCTTGTTCTACATAATCCTCAAATTTTCTATACTAGGAAAAAATAGGTGATATGCAAGGCTCAAAAGAAATGCATTAGAGTTAACTGGTCAATTTCAAAGACCTAGCTGGGAGTTGATTTCACCTAGTGACCCTCTCACCTGTTAGATCTTATTTTAGTTACATCCTGAAAGCTCTCCCTAACCCTCAAAGCTGGAAAGGTACACTTCCTGTGTATCAGAACTGCCTGTTTCTCACCCTAGGTTCCATTCGGCAAGCTCCTGTCTTGTTCATGGCTGAACCCCAACTGCTAAAAGAGTTCAATGATCTTTACCAGGCATTGAACAGATATGGTTTCTAATTACAATTACAATGTGGATTTCTTTTTCCCCCATACCACCAAGCAATTCCTGTACACCAGCTGGGTGTCCTACAATTCAACTCAATTCTAAAACTATCTAGTCAGGTCTCACAGGTTAAGGGCTCAGTCCTACAAGACTGCTCCCCAACTTCAGATGTCAATCACAAGTCCAAGTGATTCTGATGACCCCCTCCTCCTTGGATTTGATTAATTTGCTGCAGTGGCTCACAACACTAAGAAAAACAGTTACTGACTAGATTACTGACTTATAGTGAAAGGAATAGCTAGATGGAAGAATGTGGCACTCTCCCCACATCTCCATGTGTTAACCACCCTAGAAGCTCCCAGAACCCTGTCCTTTTTGGGGTTTATGGAGGCTTCATTACATAGAAATGAGTGATGAAATCACTGGCCTCTGGTGATTGATTCTACCTTCAGGCCCTCTCCCCTCCCAGGAGGTCGGGGTGGGACCATCCCCGCCCTTAGGTTACGTAGGGGCTTTCCCAAAGTCACCTCCTTAGAAGAGCAAAGAACACCCTTATGGCTCTCATCAGTTAGGAAATCCCAATGGTTTTAGGAGTTCTGTGCCTGGAACTACTAGACAAAGACCAAACATTCATTTTTTCTTATAAACCACAATATCATAGAAAGCGTTGTCAAATAAATGAATTCATAATAAGTAAGTTGATTTTAGGTTGCCAACGCCTAACAGTGCCTGACACAGACAATGAACTAAACAAATGGATAAATGTGTAAACAACCGTCCCCTGCCCCTCTTGTTCCACCTTTCCTTCTCTCCTCTGGGCACCCCCATCAGATATTCTTCCTTAAATTTTGCCAGATTCCAGGTGAGAGGTCAGGGCAGCCACCAGCAAAGCTTTAATTCACTTTACTGCCCGTTGCCCCTTTTCTCACTCTGGGATCATAAGGTGTTGGGGGAACTAGAAATAGTCATGTCATGAAAAAGTTGTGGGCCTCAGGGAAGGAGTGAGAAGGAATAACCAAGAGGTAACATTCCAACTTGATGTTCGTGAGCGCACACACAGCTTTCCTGCCCTCCCCTTCCTGAGTCCCCCTACTCCTCTCCCCTTTCAGGTTTTATCCTTCATGACAGTCTAATGAAGGGCTGGTTTGGGGGGTGGAGGTCCCCTGATTACACACAGATCTATACGTGCACATACCAAAGAGAAAATACATATAATTATATTAAGACCATTTGTTTTCATATCTATACAGTTTATAGTGATCTAAAGTTGACAGTTTCTAGGCATAGCTCTCCCCTAAATAAGCCCTCCATATTTTTCCTGGATGTGAAAGGCTGTTTTCACAGCCAGAAAAGAGCACTTGAGAAATTCTTGGGGACTGAGTGGAGCATCAGGCCATCTTCCTTGGTTTACAAGCAGTGAACAACTCATCTTAAACTGTGTTTCTATCTCATTGAAATCAGCAAGAGAACCTTTAGAATCAAAGCCATCCCACCGCACTATTTGGACCAGAGAACTCAGACATTTGATAGCACAAGCCCATGCCAGTTGCATTCCAAATATGATAACGCATTCGCTTGTGCTATAGAGTCTGCTCAGTGTTTTGACTGAAAGTCTCTCACCTCTGTGTCAACCTTGGCGTTCATGCAGAGATTTGCAAAGGGACATTGACAGCACAAATTACAGGGCTCTCACCGTTCACTTAGAGATTAATTTAACAGAGAACGTTTGAGCTAAATTTATGTACCTTGAGGACATGGTGACATTGACAGCACAAATTACAGGGCTCTCACCGTTCAATTAAAGATTACTTGGATTGGGGGGATGAGAGGACATTGGGGGGATAAGGACACATTTGTAATATCTTAATCAATAAATGGAAAAAATAGAGATTACTTTAACAGAGTGTTTGAGCTAAATGTATGTATTTTGAGGACATGGCTAATCACTCATAGCTTTTAGCATAGGGTCTTACCTATATACGAAGATACTGAGATCAGTTAACTTGTCCGTATAAATTTAAAATCAAATTAGTCCTATTTCTAATGGTGTTTCTCCTTCTTAAGTTGAGGACAATTGTCCAGTTGTCTTGCCCTACCTCTGACACAATCCAGGTAAGGGTCCCACCTCCCCCGGCGAGGGATCATCTTCTCAAGCCCTTTGAGTTGCTTAGAAGAAAAGGGCAAGTTAGGGGAAAAATATATAGCCTCCATCTCCAATAAAATGAGTTACCCAAACCAGCCAACAGCATTTTATTGAAAAAGAACAAAAATATCGAACAAGCAGATTTTTTTAGAAGACCTCTATCCTTAGAAAAGAATAAGGTTTTTTTGTCGTTGTTTCTGTGCTGTGGAATTTCTCTGAGTGACCTGAGGGTAATTCTACCATAAGTGAGTCATATGAAATCCCTCAGTAACATCACTGCACAAGAGCGTTCAGCTTCCCAGGCACTGCCTTCGAGACACTTAAACTTCAGGAGAACAAAAGGATGGCTTGGTTTGGGCCAACTGACTGGGGAACATTGGGTTGGTCTGTCCCTCAGCTCTAGATGACGACAGGTGCCTTATAGAAATGCATCCTTTAAGCCACAACATAAATGCCATCCTAAATTATTTCTAAAATAAAGCAGAGAACACATGCATACTACATGCTAGATGGCCACACACAGGAGTAAAGGAAAGATCTGTCCCAGTGTCTGACTCAATGATAGCTAACATTTATTCAGCAGTGATCACTGTTCTAAGCACTTTACATATATGAACCCATTTAATAGTATTACTGTCCCCATTTCACTGATGCAGAAACTAAGGCACAGAGAAATTAAACAGCTTATGTGAAGGTACACAGTTCAACCGAGGCAATTTGGATCCAGAGCCTTTTTTTTTTTTTTACCGAAGATGCTATATTGCTTACCTATAGACAGCCTGGGCTCCAAGAGGGCCTACAGGAGAAGCATGAAGCATCGCCCCTCCCTACTAGGACCTCATAGTCTAGGGAAGAAAGAGTAGTGATGGAGCTTCTGGCCACTAAGAGTGTTGGGTGCACATCAAGCTGGCTGGACCCCCCTGCATAAGGGCAAGAGAGACTCTGAGAGGGGCCACTGCTTTCGCTTACAAGCCAAGTCTAATTCAAGCTGACCACCTGCCTTCTCTCAGCCCAGGCAGGTGGCTCTGGAGGCTGGGAGGGCCAGGCTGGTTGAGCTGTTGGAACTTCCAGCAGCTGCCCAACTCTTATACTTGATACAGGTTCACAACCAAGCAAGACTGGTCCTGAGTGGCTGCTTTTCAGAATTGGTTCCATTCTGGGAGTGTCCGGGGGGTGTCAGAGATACAATTAATTCAGGAGATATTCTGGCCTCCATAGGAATGAGCCTGCTGACAACACGTGTCTGTGGAAGCCAGTGACCAGTGTGAATCCAGGATGGACTCCAGATACGGAGAATGCCTCTGTAGTTGTTACTTTGGCATCATCCTGTGATTCTAATAAGTAATTGACTGATTCAGAAGATTCACTTTACAGAGACCACCCTGTCTGCTTTCTCGAAGTTTCTCCAAAGCACCAGCACAATCCACCGAGAGCAAGACCTACGTACTACTGCCTGCCTCCTTCTCCCTTCCAGTGTCTCTCTTAGAAGCCAATCTGAATCTGTTTCAAGAATTTCAAAGTAAATATTTTTAATCTACCAGAGCCCATTTACAAATATGAAGCTATTATATAGTTTTCTCTCACTAAAAATGTGCCTGAGACAGCATGTGATAACCAGGGCTTATCATTAAACGATGAACATTGGTGTATTTACTCCACAAAGATACAGTGAATTGCTCTATAGAGCAAGATTCCTTAGTGGGTTTAAAAATATGATTTAAACTCCAACCCTACCCCCAACCTCCATCATACACACTCCATCTTGTTTCACTTTAAGTGAAATTGTGTGTTTTCCCCCTAGGAACACATTTATTGTGTGTTTATGTTTATCTGGGACCTTATCAGCAGAATTCTCCCCAATGACTAAAAATACATAGGACTAATCTGAAGTTGAATACAAATGGTTCTATAAACATCCAGGTTCCCGTCACCCCCTTGTCCTTGGCACTCTGTGAAAAACTGAGTCCACGGGTCCCTTGGGTTCCCAATGAGCACACGAGCTTGCTGCTGACAAGAAGAAACTGTTGTTCAAATTACAGATGGGAGCTGGAATGAGCATCCTGAGTCATAGCTCCAACCCACAGAGGAACATTGACTCCAAGATGTTGCATCAGAACTGACAGTCACCTTAAGGTAAACAATTAGACTGTAGCATGCAGTTTTATGAGCCCCAAATGTGGTTTCCCCTCTGCCTCACAGGTGCACGTGCATAATTTTTCTTTGCTGAGGAAACTGTAATATCCTACTCTTAGCACTGCAGAATCCCCGCTCCCAGAGAGCATATTAAATGACTTCCCAGTTTCCAAGGCTTAGTTAAGAGCTCTATAAAAACGACTACATATTTTACACAAGTCCTTGCTAAGCATGTTGACCGATTCTCCCCCTAAAGATACTTCCAGCCAGGAACCCATTCAATTTTGTCCGAAAGGGGTTAGAAAGGACTGCTCCTTTTTTCCCCTGCAACATTTTATCTATGCCAGTCAAATACCAGGTCATCCTCAGCCAGCTGATCTCTTCTTCTTTCTTAAGCATGCAAAGCAGGTGAGAAACTACGCCACCAAAGTTTCTCTCTGCTCATATTTGGGGTCAAAAAGTAGTGTGCGAGCTAGTGAGAAGTGTTCGGAGAAACAGACTAAGTGTGTATTATTTTCCTCCTACCAAAGCGAGTCCCTTTCTCTCTCCTGGGCACTTCCCAATTTTAAAAGTTGCCTGAGATTTTGGAGAAACACAAAAGAAGGAGTGGTTTATTAAATCCAATCTATGAGCCTTAGAGATCTAATTTTTTCTTTTTATTCATTCATTATGGATTTATTAAAAATACATAGTTGTCAGGGCTGGTGGTTGAATCAATCACCGACGGCCAAATGATCTAATCGATCATGCCTGTGTGATGAAGCCTCCATAAACACCCGAAAAGACGAGTCTCCCGCAGCTTCTTGGCTGGTGAGCGCATGGAGATCGGGGTAGAGTGGTGCCTGGAGAGGAAATGGAAGCTCTGAGCCCTTTTCACACATCTAGCCTATGCATCTCTTCCATCTGGCTGTCCCTGAATATCCTATTATCATAAACCAGTAAACTAAGTAAGTAAAAGAGATATATGGTTGTTTAGTGGTTGCAAATAAAAGAATGGGTGGTTTATTAAAGCCAATCTATGAGCCTCAGAAAACTAATTTTTCTTATTATTCACTCTGGATCTATCAAAAATATATAACTGTTGAGTAGTTGCATTGGGCACTGTGATAGCACTGGGTGGATATTGATGAATAAACTACGCATGGTTGTTACCCTCAGGGAGCCTGTTGCCTGCTAAATGAGACATATTTTAAACAAATAGAGATATAAAACACAATACTCATGAGTGGGTGCATGATGTGTCAATTGTACCTCAATAAGACTGTTACAAAAATGTAGACACAGCACAGAGGCGTCTTACCACCGGGTCAGGGACACTTGTTTCTACCCTGTCTTCCCACCGCGTGAGCATGCACAGTAGAAATTGTCTGCATGTTCTCACTTGATACCTGGTACACACTAGGTGCTTCTTAAAATATCTGTGACCCAGGCAGAGTATGGAGAGCCAGGCTTGAAACTTGCCTTATTGAAGATTATGGAGAATAGAAGGAAACACAAAACATTTATCTGCCACCTCCTGCCACAGATCCTCTGGCCACATCTTAACTTGACTGATTGGATTGGCTGTTCTTGAGGCCACTCCTCTCCCCCTCTTTTGGGGGGTAACTTTAATCTCCCCAACTGCTTCATTTTCCACTTCGGTGAGTCACCAGGCAGAGGATGGAGAATGTAAGTCATTATTTTCATCATCTTTGCAGATAATTTGATACTGTACATAGTCCTTTAGAATGTTTCTTCTGTATTTATATCTTGGCAAGGGCACACTACATTGTTTGCAATTCCTCTATTCTCATTGCCAGCTTTTTCTGGAAAAATCAAAGAAAATAAGATGCAGGATACATCAAGCCACAACCACTTGGCTCCCTGATGTTGCAAGGTTTTTCTCACTCCCCTGCCCCCTTCACCCCTTCATTGGTTTCAGTTCAGTGTTCTCTCTCTCTCTCTCTTTCTCTCTCTCTCTCTCTCTCTCTGCTGATGCTTTTGAGGATACCCTTTGCAGACCTCCTGGGGCCCCCAGTTGTACTCAGGGGCTGCTTGAGAGCATGCTAACCCCCTTCCTCTTTCATGCCCCCAAATTTAACATTCCAGAAGACTCTTCTTCCAGGTGAGACCGGCTTATTCTCTGACAGGTTTCTACTTGCGTTGAGATGAGGGGCAGAGAAAAATTAGGTGTGCTCCAACAGGCTCTCTAAGAATACAATGAAAGAAAGCCCCTAATCTAAACCAGCCCAGAATTTCAACGTTATGGACATGTCCTACACTCCACACATTGTTAGAGCTAGCTCCTCTAATAACAGCACAGACTTGTTGGACTTCCAAATGAGAAATTGAGTTACCATTTGCTGCCCTGTGCAGCGTTTAGAAAAGTTTTCCTTGCAGGGCTAAGCCAATCCTTATGGGCATGAGTGTTCCTTTGGTGAACAGAGACGAAAATTTAGAGTTATTTACCAACATGCATCACTAACCACAGTAAAATGTACGCCTTGGCCCTTGAGTCAGAGTACAACTGTTTTCTTGACATTTGGGATTGAATGTTTTCAACATATTAAACAAGACTCTGCAGTAAAATATTGACACTGTACTTCTTAGCTTTGTGTCAGGCATGTGTCTGAAAGATTTCCTCTGAAGAAATAGTCCGACCCAGATTTATTTGTGGGTGGCATTGGAAATGTATTCCCTGATGTGTCTACTGATGATCAGCTGCTGTGGGACATCCCCCAGTTATAAGAAGAGACTAGTCTGTGTGACTAGAGACTTTGGACCATCCCCTAGGCGGAATGTCAGGCCCCACATTGAAGAGCCTATTTGTTTCAATTATTACAAAAAGGGTTGCATCAACAATTCCGAGATCCAGTCATGAGTTTGGTAATGAACTTGGAGACGTACTACTCATACCATGTACACATGGCCAAAGGATGTATGGTTTCGTTCTAGATTTAAGAGAACCCAGCATTTATAATATTAGCATACCCCCAGGGGGGAGCCCCATCAGGGGATCCAGCACCCAAGTGGATTTTCTTTTTTCTATCGATTTTGGAATTTGACAGAATAATCAATTAGACGATGAGATCAGTTGCATCGTGCATTTCTTTGTCTCCTTTTTCCAGACTGAACCCCAGAAACATGGTGCTGCTGTGTGCAGTTACTAAAGGCTGCATATGCTATTGCCTAAAAGTCTGCGTTATGTTTCTGAAAACCAGATAGGTAACTAATGGTGATCATTGGGCCAGAGAAAGTTTGGTTGTTGTTTCCTGTCTCTGGTCAGTGAAATCTTTGCCCTCACTTCACCTGCAACTCGGAGCCAGCAAAGAAAGGGCTGAACTGCGCGTGCCAGCGTGTCACTGGAGCGCGCAGCAGGGACAGCCACTGCCCTCAGTGGTGTGGAATCTATTTCCTCTCCCGATAGCTTGGGTCACATTTCTTCTTTATTAAAATATGAGGTTGTGTTGTGGGTTGAACTGTGTTCTTCAAAAAGATGTTGAAGTCTTAACCCCTGTGTTCTGTGAATGTGACTTCATTAGGAAATAGGGTCTTTGTATGTGTAATTTTATTAAAATGAGGACATACTGGATCAGGGCGGGTCCTAAGAAAAGGACTGGTGTTCTTTTCATCAGTTTATTTGGGTGACATTGGTTAATAACGTTATATATGTTTCAATTGTGTAATTCTATGCTACATCATCTGAATGTTGTATTGTGTGCTCACCACCCAAGGTCTAGTGTCCCTCCAACAGCATAAATTGAGCCCTTTAACCCGCTCCATTCTCTCCCCACCCCCTCCTCTCTGGTAACCACACTTATGTTATGGCTGATGTTCTTAGATGGAGGGGGAAATGCAGACACACAGGGGACAAAGCCATGTGAAGACCAAAGCAGACATTGGAGTGAAGCATCTACAAACCAGAGAGCACCAGGATTGCCAGCAACCAACAGAAGTGAGAAGAAGCAAGGAAAGCCCTCGCTGGTTTGGCTCAGTGGATAGAGCTTCGGCCTGCAGACTGAGGGGTCTTGGGTTCGATTCCAGTCAAGGGCACATGCCCCAGCTGCAGGCTCAGTCCCCAGTAGGGGGTGTGCAGGAGGTAGCCTCTCATCATTGATGTTTCTATCTCTCCCTCTCCCTTCCTCTCTGAAATCAATAAAAATATACTTTAAAATAAAAATAATAAAAAGGAGCAAACTAGAGCCTTCACAGAGTATGCTGACCCATGATTTTAGAGTTCTAGCCTCCAGAACTATGAGATAATCAATTTCTGTAGTGGTAGGAAACTAATACAGGTTTATTTTGATTCTTTTACCATTTCAGTTTCCAAATTTCCAAATTTTCTATTTTTAACTTCTATAGTGTTTATCCATCAAGATTTGAACATTACATTTTTATTTAAAAATGTCTTTCTGGAAGTGGCTGGTTTCATTGATGACTTTGCAGTGGAATGTTTGCATATCAAGGGAAAAGAAAGGAAATGCTTGCTTGTGTGTTTAAATGCATTGCTCTTGCCAAAATAAGAATAATTGTCTACCCATAATATGACAGTTAAGTAAGGGCTAATTTTGCAGCAGAAAATGAACTTTCAATCAGCACAGCTCCCCTGGGCAAGTGGCTACAATTCCAATATGCAGGAGAAATCTCTGGTGCCCACCAACAGGCTTCTCCATGAATTACTTCTATTGGGGGGCCTTGCACACTGACATAGTTAAGTACTGATGGACTGACAGGAAGCCCCAGATTTGAATCCTCATAAAAACAATCTTATTGCATAGGGTGGCAGTGAGGATTAAACAAGATGACATAGTTCCTGCTATACACTGAAGGCCCAGTGAAGAGAAACCAATAACTAAAAAGATACCTAAGTGGTTTTTTTTTAATTGGAAATCACTCTGAATCCATTATGAGAGGAAGCAAACTCTAAAAAGACATATTAAGTATATCCAGGAAGTGAAATTTACTAGATATTTTCCCAGAACACTTAAAAAACTCAAGACCCCAAATTCTCTCATTTCTGTACCCTGAATACAAATCTTCCCCCCCCACACACACACACACGAAATGACGACAGTTAATGTTCACCCTGGCTTGCACTGATCCATCCAATGTTAGCTCCTGACATACTGACGATAAACTGGATGGCAAAGCTTGTGTCTGCTAAACAATAACCAATTAATTGTATTGCAGGGCCTAAGACCAAGTCAATATTACATCTCAGCTATATACATTTTCTTTGATCACCAGATTAACCCCTAAATTAGTTGATACCTAAGTTTATTGATACCTATAGATAGTAAATATCAAGTAAGATAATGTAATTTTGGGGAAAACAGTAGTTTGAATTAAGGCACAAAAGCTAGCGTGGGTATGACTGTTTTTAGAGATAACAGCTGCAGGAATTGGTGGGTCATGTGTCCACATGTGACTTTGCCTGATGAATGCCTATTCGTCCTTGACAAGACAGCAACCCCTCAGGTACGCTCACTGCAGAGCCTGTGTAGCTGCTGTAATTGCTGTTACAACCTCCTGTCCTGATTGCTGAGCCTCCCCTGGGTGGGCAAGTTAGACCCAGCCTTTCTCAGGGGCCCACAGACCACCAGGGGTGGGCCCCTCCCCTCCCACCTCTCCGCCATCAGTGGGGAACGCCCTGCCTGGAGTGGTGAGAGCCCTTTCCCTCTCCTGAGCTGGGTCCTCCTCCTTCATCACTGCTGGGACTGAGGTGGCAAGAGGGGCCAGGGGTGCTCACTTTTGTTTTGCTTATGCAGGTGAGTGTGTGGTCTCGGTGTAACAACCACAATTGGGAAAAGACTCCCCGCCCTGGCTGTAATTGCCAAGCAGAGAGTTAAAAGAGTAGCCGGTAGGGTCAGGTAGAAAGCAAGTATGGAATAGTAGTTTCTCAAGTTGTTTGTTCAAATCAAGTTTAATCAAGTTTATTCTTATGAGTATTTCTTGTCATTTTGTATTTTAAAATGACTTAAAACTCAGGTTATTTAAAGAGTACAAGGTACACTCAATATGCCTTTTACCCTAAGTCATCAATTGTTTATTTTATTTCATTTGCTTTATCATTCTCCCTCCGTAGGTAGAGATATGTACGTGTACAGATATGTTTGTTTATATGTATATATGTGTATATATGTGTCCATGTGCACATATGTGGATATGTATTTATACATATATACACACATTATTTTTAAGCCATTTGGAAGTAAATTGAAGACATCATATGCCTTTACCCCTTAATGTTTAGTGTGTATAGCTTAGAAACATTCTCTTACAAAAACCACAGTGCTATTTTCAAAATAATAATAAGTCGTTTTGATGTAATTCTATAATCTAATCCACAGACGATTTTCAAAGTTCCCCCCAATAACCTTTATGTAGAGCTGATGATTTCCCATTCCAGGTTCACTCCAGGAACACACCTGCATTTGGTGGTCATGTCCCGCCCCCCTTTGCCGGCACATTCCCCAGTCTCTGTGTGTGTTCACCTGTCCACTTTCAAAATTACAGGCCAGAGCATTTCTCCATTTGGATTTGACTGACATTTTCTTACAATTAGACTGGATCCTGAATTTTTTATAGAAATGTCCAAGTGATGCTGTGCCCTTCACCGCATGCTGTTAGCTTGTCCCATTGCTGGTGACATTGACTTTGGTCACTTGGGTAAGGTGGTGTCCACGAGATTTCTCCACTGTAAAATAACTGTCTTTCCACATGTAATTAATAAATAATTTGTATGGAGACACTTTGAGATCATAAAAACATCCTATTTCTCCTCCAATTTTCACTCACTGGTTTTAGCACCCAGTGTTGATTTCTAAGTCCATCATTCCTTCTGTATGTATTACTTGGCATTCTATTTTATTATTTTTGATTATGTTTTATGTAGTGATTCTTAGCATGTATTTTTCCTCATTTATTTTTTTTACTTGTGCCAATGTAAACTCATAGGTTTTTATTTTATCCAATGTGTTATAATCCATGAATATCATTTATTGTTGTTCCACTTATTTATTTATGCATTCATTGGTTGTTCCTGTATGTGCCCTGACCAGGGATCAAACCCCTCAACCTTGGTGTATGAGGTCGATGCTCTAACTAGCTGAGCTACCTGGCCAGGGCTTCATTTCTTATGTTAAAATTGACCTAGATCAACCAGTAAGAATCCTTTTTAAACTGGTTCCTCTGTCCTTTACATATGTCTCCATTCATCTTGGAGCACTTCCTTACTTTCTAGCAAACTAAGAGACTTATGGGAAGTTTTAACAAAATAATCACATGTTTGCATCAGCGATAGCCACACAAAAAATACCATTAGTGTCAGCCTCCCTTCGCAAGACCCTTGCCCTGAAAGGCTGGTGCATGGAAGGGGAGGGGTTATACCAGGCAGGGAGGCTGCCTCTGGCGCCTCGTGTCCAACAAGGCTATAGATAAGCATTTAGTGGCAGAAACCTCTGCATGGGTTTAGGAATTGGGGGCCACTGAGTAGAAGGAAAATGTGCTCAGTCTATTTTTTACTCAAGCATCTATGACGTTATTTGTCATGGTCTTTCTCTGCTCTAATATGCAATATAGATGCAGCAAAGGAAAAAATAAGATTCACAAATCATCAATGATCTTAGATACACAGTGCCCATACCTCAGCCATCAGTATGCACAAACTGTACTTATATCCGACATCTCTGCACCAGGGGATGAGACCAAATAGGCAGCAACCCAGGGTGTGGGTCAGTTTCAGAGTGTTCTGCACATGTGGCCTCAGACACTTCTCAGCTGGCCCATGAGTACAACAGGCTAGAGAAGACATGAACCCTGAAGGGAACATGGAGGGAAGTTTGTGTTTCACGCTTCCATTCCCTAATGCAAAGGGTTAAGGTGGTTACATTATTCTCCACGTATAAAAAAGAATGCTAAAAGATTTACCCTAAGCACTAATCTCTCCTCAGACCTTAAAGGAAGATTAATGGTGTGAGTGAGGGATCTAATTCCATTGCAAATTTTGCCTTCAGATCACCTTTTTCTAGCAGATTGCATGATTACAGAGGATTCATCATAACACGAATGCATTACACCTTCTCTGGTTTGGAGCCCACCACACAATTGGAACTTCAGCTCCAGAAAGCTGAGCCCTCCATCGTGTGTATGAAAAGGAAAAAGGAGCCGTGAGTTAGTCACAGATTTGGCTAGAAAATCAAATTCTGCGAAACTGTAAACAAATTGCCTGGGGGACTTTTCATAGATGGCCTTAAAACTGTGCTTGCCAGATCCGGACCTTACCCCCTGAAAGTGGGAAAACACAATATCCCAAATCTACACACATGATGACAGACCTGAAAGAGAAATAAATTATACCCATAATAGCCTTGATTTAATCTTTGGGGCATGGTTAGACTGAGCACATGAAATAAGGCCAAAACATGTCCTCACATACCACATAACAAAGTAAGCCCTTTTATTTTTGCAATAGACATTAATTTTATGGTTTGGTTAGGCACCATCACCCTCACCTCTCCACTTAGAGAAGAATTTCCCCTCGACTCAAATCCAGAGAAGGAGGGTGGAGGGTGTGGGGAGAAGCAAGAGGCACAAGAACCAAGTGGTCCAAATGCACCACCCTTTACCTTCTGTTATTTGGAAAAGTGGTGACTTTAGAAGCGATTTAGAAATAAATGTGTTAGCATGTGGAAAGTTAGCCTCCACAGAATGCATAAGGGGTCTCTTGGCACGCAAAAGGTGTCTGATAAAGTGTGTTCCAGACCAAAGCTCCAAATTAAGTATTTGAGAATGTCATCCAAAAGAAAGAGAGAGAGAAGAAAAAACCCAAATAGTTGGCAAAAACACAGCTGAATCGTGAAACTGTACACCAGACTGCCAAGTCTCAGCGAATACTCTTAGGTACAATTTACTAAACCAACTAAATAAGAGGCAGCCATAAATTACAGATGAGTGCAGATGTTGGTGGACTCAAGAGTCACCTCTAAGCCTATTAAAACTTTAAACACCCTGGTGCTTGATAGCCTGAAAGGTTGAAAATAGGGCTGAGGTAAACTGCTTCAAGAAGAGAGACAGAGACAGAGAGAGAGACAGAGACAGAGAGAAAGACAGAGACAGCTACAGAGAGAGACACACACAGAGAGGTCTACTGCTGGGCACCCAGTCCACCCCATTGGTCCTGCCTGGTACCTCAAACATTTTTTATAAAACTGCCTTCAGAAACAACCCCACCGTGCCAATGGAAAGTGAAACTGCTCCAAGAACAAGGGTGCCAACAGAGCTGTTGAAGTCCCAGAGCATTCACTGATATTTAGAAACAAATGCATCAAGAACTTCCTGTAAACACAATCCCATTAAGACAATTCAGGAGGGAAAGCGAGCGTGATGTTAGGTTAGGAAGCCGGCTCCTACACTTCCACCCAAGGAGGTGAGTGTCCATGGTGGTGTGAGAGGAGACCCTGTCTCCACAGTTTGGGTCTCCTCAGACTCAGCTCTACTTCCTGCAGGGGTTCTCCTTGCCTCCAAATAATACAAGGATGAGGTGGCCCCTATCTGTGCTGTGCACAGGAAGCTAGCACATACATTTAAACTTTGAAAGAGTCACCTCTTCTAAAATGTTAACTAGCTTTTATGCTGAAACAGGTGATTAGTGAACCCCAAATGCAATTCCTCAATAGCTAACATGTTGTCCAGTGATGAAATTATGGGGTCTTCCCCAGTTGTCTTGTAATGATCATCAGATGGGAAGGAAGATGGTCAAGGAGCAGACCATCTGAATCATGACCTGCCTTTACAGTGAGCACCATTCATCAGCAGCAGCCTTCCTAAACGCCTTCCTCTCAGAAGGCTGGGCTGGGGCACCACATGGCATATTCATCAGACGGCCAGATTCTGTCTTCTCAGAACTGACAGCTGAAAGCGTAAGTGCTCCGGTCAAAAAAGGTACATGAGGCCAACTGATGAACAAGAATCCTGAGCACAGCATAAGCGATATGTATTTAGTTTCATGGCAGAGTACAGACTCGAAAGTCAAACAGAATCCCAAGTGTATCACTTCCTGGTGCCAACGACCTAGGGCAAGTTACCTAACTTCTCTGTGCCCCCGGTGTCACATCTGTAAAATGTGATAATCATAAAAATACCCACCAGTATTAGTGAGGGTTCCACAGAGGAATAGCACTAATAGATGTGTATGTATCCAATGTCTGTTTACAGAAAGAGATTTGAATACCATTATCATCATCATCATCATCATCATCATCATTACTAGGTCAGGAGTAATGAGTAGCACAGACACCATGTGGATATGTTCCCAGCAGAGACCCATTCTTTTCCCAAGCTGTTGGGGAAGGGTCTCATGAAGAAATGGGACTTGTCTTGAAAGAGTGGCTGGAACACTATGAGGCTGGGTGTGGCTTGGGGGAAATCTGAGCAGGACCCAAGGGGATTGTACAGGAATAAGAGGAAAGGGTTAGCCTCTGGAACAGAAGGTGAGAACCGCAGAGCCTCTAGAAGCCTCTCTAAGCGCTCGGGGTGGGTTGAATGAACTGAGTGCGTGGGGTGTAAGATAACTTTGGCAGAAACATTGAAAGGAAGGGCTCAGCAGGAGGTGGGGCCTTCCAAGAAGAGATTGCAAAACTCCAAATAATAATCAAAGAATGACCATTTGGTCCACTGCCCCTAAGGACTATGGAAATGAGGAGGAAGGTGTATAAACAGAGCTGAAAATATGTTAGCATTTCTTGCTTGGGATGTTGAAAACTGCCTGCAGGTAGATCCCTGTGAGAGGGAAGCTTGGCCCAGCGGGGGAGTAGCACAAAAAATAAGTGGCATTTTCATTCCATCTTTTCCCTTACGCTGCAGCTTATCTCTCACTTTAAATAAAGCTAGTCTTTTAAAGGTATACCATTAATAAAATAAGACACTAAGTTATTCAGCTCAGTCAAAAGGCTCAAACATAACACTGCATGTTAGACAGTGACAAATTATGTTATTGCTGCCTAACTCCAGTAGACATTCATAATCCAAAAGAAAAATAGAGAAAGAAAGTTAAGTTATGGGATCAGGGTACCAGTAAATCCTCACACGTGGGGAGTTGAGAGGGGACGTTCAGACCAGGAACTAAGAATGGACTGCAAAACCACCTGTCATTCAAGCCCAAGAAGGTTTCCTCCATGGATGTCATTTCAACCCATTTCTGCTGTTATTTTATTCAAATGAAGACTTTTTCCCCTTGTGAAGATGACATAGCTTTATAAGTTTTAGTGAAAAAACCCAATTCTTCTTACATAAATTAATTTTATAGTTAACTTTGTTTGAATTCATCTTTCCACCCATCTTATTCCCTACACATCTTAACCCTGATCTCAAGCCCACCAAGATGCCTAAAGAAAAGGATGGCAGCCCTAACCGGTTTGGCTCGGTGGATAGAGTGTTGGCCTGCGGACTTAAAGGTCCCAGGTTCAATTCTGGTCAAGGGCATGTACCTTGGTTGCAGGCACATCCCCAGTGGGGGGTGTGCAGGAGGCAGCTGATCGATGTTTCTCTCTCATCGATGTTTCTAACTCTCTATCCCTCTCCCTTCCTCTCTGTAGAAAATCAATAAAATATATATATTTTTTTTAAAAAAAAGAAAGGATGGCAAATGAAAGAACTGACAACTTGGTGTCCCAGATGGCAATGCTCAGACACAATAGTGGTTCGTCTCATCTGACCTGTGTTGATCTTGCGTTACAACTCCTTAAACTTCCTTGAAAATTCTCATGTGCCCAGGCTAGAAGCCTAATTTGGATTGGTGTGGGAGATGACCAGATACCAACTGCACTCAAATTTTTGTAGTAGGTAACGATGAAGGGAGAGGGAGAGAAAGAGAGTAACATCAATGTGAGAAGGAAACATCAATTGGTTGCCTCCTGTATGCACCCTGACTGTGGACTAAGCCCACGACCATGAACTGAGCCCACGACCTGGGCACATGCCCTGACCAGGAATTGAACCAGTGACCTCTCGGTTAATGAGACAATGCTCAACCACTGAGCCACACCGGCCACTTAGAGACTGAGAACACTGTTTGGGGAGAGGTGCTGATAGCACACTTCACTGACCACACAGACACTCCCAACCCTGGCTCAGTGCCCTCGAAGGGACTCCACAAATCGAGGGCCCTGCCCTGAAGATAGGCCTTGCCTGGCTCAACAAAGAAAAAACCAAATGGTTACCTTTCAGCCTCACAGGGCCGAGGGGGCACCGCAAGCTCAGTTTCTTCCTTTCAAAATCAGAACAAAATTCTGAGGGTGATCTGGGAGGGTGGGTGAGGGTAAGTAAGAAAACGTGGATTAAAAAATCAACGGAGCCCTAGTTCCCTTGTCTCCACATTTATAACCCAGCAGCACAGGGATTCCCGACAGACTTTCTCCCGCCATAACTCTTTTTTTAACTCCAGAAGTTAGGAGATCTGAGCCAAGTTTTCTTTCTCCTTTCCCTGGAGAAAACGGAAAAAAAGGCCTGTGTCCTGCATTTTAAAACATCTGGTGGGGCCATCAGGAGAAAAAAACACGAAGGCTATAATTTAACTTACCTTTTGGGATAGTTTTTATTACATTTACTTTCTTGGATACACAAAAAAGTTTGGCATTTTCCCCATTAGTTAATGGGTTCGGAATTTTATTAATCAATGTCTAAATGTTCATAAAATAATGCCACCTTTTAAAACCAGGGGCAAGGACCATTTCCAAATGCTTCCAGTCAGAAGGAATAATATTAAAAATGCAGGTTGCAAATGTGTTAAAACCAGTCTTTGGGGAGTGGGGCATAAGCTCTCAATTATCCCAACCACCTCCAGAGCCAGAGATCAAGGCCAGCAACGCACCCCGGGCAAGGAATGCACCCAACTACGCCTGTGGGGCTCTCACGTAGCCACGCTGAACAACTCACTTTCCTTCACCCCAGCCCACATGAAACCCCTTGAGTCCAGCCTTTACTTCTGTCCCAAGGGAGTCAGAGTGGTGGGGGCACTAATCACTCATCCCAAGAGTGTGTGGATGCTCAGACCCAGTGTGCCTCTCCCTGGAGGTTACGTGCTCCCCTCTATGTGCTGGGAAAGTTGAAAGCTTACCTCACATCCCCCCTTTTTTTCAGAGTACTTATTCCCTCTATTATTTAGTATGACTGTTTATGTCAGCTTCCCCCACTTGTTGGTAAAATTAATGAGAGCAGGGTCCATGCATGTTTTGCTCACATTCGAAATCAAGCACTCAGCACAGAGCCTCATATAAAGTAGGTGTTTAATAGTTAACAAATGGCTGGCTGGGGTGGCTCAGTGGAGGTCACGGTTCGATTCCCAGTCAGAGCATATGCTTGGTTGCAGGCTTGATTCCCCATGTAGGGCGTGAAGGAGGCAGCCGATCGATGATTCTCTCTCATCATTGATGTTTCTCTCTCTCTCTCTCTCTCTCTCTCTCTCTTTCTCTTTCCCTTTGTCTCTGAAGTCAATAAAAAATATATTTTTTAAAAGTTAACAAATTGCACCATTTGAATTCCCAAACAAATGTGACTGCTTCCTATACCCCCCCCCCCCCCCCCCCATACCTTTGCTTATGGCTTTCTGTCCCCTGGAAAAGCCACACCTCTTGTCTCTCCACCTTGCACCCTCTCTACCACCATAGGTTAGAATTGAAATCCTGACCATCCTTCACAAACACTCACCCCACATGTTGCCTCTCCAATGTGTGTTTCTGAACCCCCCAGCTGTTAGTCCTCAGTTCCTGCTCTCAATCAACATTTTAATTCTGTTTGTTTTATTCTTACAGCACTTACTATATGCTACCTTATGGTGATTTAAGTTCCCTTCTAAATTGCAAACTCAGAGTCCAGGTATCATTCCTCTTTCAAACTCACAGAGTGTCTTCTCCTCAGACAAGATTAAATGCATACTGATGGCAAGAAAGATGCATGAAGAGAAAGAAAATCAATTAGTTGTTATATTGACTAAGACTCAATAAATTAATTTATACATAGATATAAATGACTGCCCAAAGGATTATGTACCTAAAGATATATAATGTGGGTAACCCATTAAATGAAAGAATGACTGTAATGATGGAACTTCACATAAGTCGTTTTGGGGTTTCCTGGCATCACCTCACATTTCAGGAGCTCTTCTCCTTTGGATAAAATCATCCTTGAGGACAGGATGTCTCAGGCTTCCCAACAGGTATTTGTCTCCCAGGAGGCCAGGTGCAAGCTTATAATACCATTCAACTCAAAATAAAACATGCTAACTGTCACATTCTCTCTTTTCCATCCACCGAAATGTGTGGCTGAGGAAAAGTGATGGACCTGTCCGAAGCTTGTTTTCCTGCTCTGTCAGGTGGGACTGATAATCCTGCTTTGCCAGGCTCTTAGGAGAACAAGTGGTCTCCTGCAGGCGAGTGGGAGCACAGCGTGGCCTTTGGCAGGACTGTTTCCACAGGGCCCTCCACCACGGCGGGTGTGCTGTGAGGCTCTGCGTGGCTTTGGCTGGAGAATGGAACCTGCCACTCTCCCCGCTCGGATGCTGCAGGGAGCTGTTCTAACCTCCTCCCTGGGCCTGCGGGGCGCTGTGATAGGAGGCAATGAGAGGCAAGCTCCCTGACTCTTATGAATTCCTCCACCTCCGGGCTCATGGAGACCAAAGGAGCTTTTCCCAGGGAGGAGAGAAGCATTCCAGTCTATTGACATAAGAGTCCCATGGGATAGTCCAGGGAAGTCATCCTGCAGCAAAGAGACTGAAGAGATTGCGTGGCGGAGGCTCAGGAGAATGCAAGGTCACAGGGTCAAGCACGCAGAGTGAGAAGAGGAGAGTGTTTCTGCCAGTTCCTTCCCATGAACAAACACACCAAGCACCAAGAGCACACACACACACACACACACACACACACACACACACAAGGTTCCAGTCCTCTCTTCCAGCTGCCGCCTGAATGGTGCCTGTCTTGTAAGTTGCCGTCTATGGATACTGACTTCACTCTGTATGTAGCTCATTTCCATAGTTATGGGGAGTCCTCTCTTATTTCCAAGTTTCACTGCCAATGTTACAGAGTAAGATAAGGAAGTAATCAACAGCATGACAGCAAAATCTTATACTTTTTTATTACCAATAATTTCTAGACATTCTGTTTGGGAAGAAAATGATGTCTAAGAAATGCATGCATGTCAGTTAATAATGAATATACTCACTTTAAGTTAATAGATCGAGTAGCATTATAATACAAAGTAATATATTAAATAGAACACTTTAGGGATTGCTATTTTTGCTTTTTTAAAATGAGCATTATAAAGATGGATTAAATGGGTTCCACAGCGCAATTTTGTATTAATATATATTTGTGTACATGTATATTTATTTATATTACTAGAGGCCCAGTGCACAAAATTTGTGCACAGCGGGAGGGAGGCTCAGCCCAGCCTGCACCCTCTCCAATGTGGGACCCCTTGGGGGATGTCCTACTGCCGATTTAGGCCCGATCCCAGGGATTGGGCCTAAACCGGCAGTTGGACATCCCTCTCACAATCCGGGACCGCTGGCTCCTAACTGCTCACCTGCCTGCCAGCCTGATTGCCCCTAACTTCCCCCCTGCCAGCCTGATCACCCCTAACCAACTCTGCCTGCCTGCCTGATTGCCCCTAAATGCCCCCCCCTGCTGGCCTGGTCGCCCCCAACTGCCCCCCTGCCAGCCTGGTC